>NC_135812.1:21243427-21574186 GCF_964213995.1 Mustelus asterias
CACCCAGCTCCCCAGACAGAGGGAGGCCAGCCAGGCTTACCCTGGAGCCCAGGGGTGAGGGATGCCCTCTTGAGGACAGCCAGCTTCCTGGTCCCTGGAGCTGAGGAGGCTGTTTGTTCACATTCCCCCCCCCCCCCCCCCCCGCTCCCTAGTTACCTACCGAGGGACCCTCTGCTTGGGACACCAGGGTCAATTCGGCCACCGTTGTAGCACTGAAAATGGTTCCCCTTCACCAAGACACGTGGGAGCTGCTATACAGCTAATGGGTGTTGATGGATTCTCAAGGCGTTACCTGTCCCTGGCCCAACACATAGGTGCCAAGCATGATTACAATCAGCCACTGAGGTTGTTGCCATAATTGCTTTCAAATAAGCTGCTTCACCTTTTGCAGGATGTAGACAGGGTGGATTCAGAAAGAATGTTCCTGAGGGTTTTTGTTTGGGGGGGGTCCAGAACTGGGGATCATAGTTGAGGATAAGGGGTAATACTTTTTGGACTGAGAGGCGAGGAGAAATTTCTTCACCAGAGAGTGGTGAAGGTGTGGAATTCACTACCACAGGAAGTAGTGAGGTAGTTGTCTGATTTCAAGAAGCAATTAGATATAATTCTTGGGATAAGGGAGGGATCAGGATATTGAATTCGATGATCATTCATGATCAAAATGAATGGGGAGGCAGGCTCGAAGGGCCAAGTGGCCTACTGCCTACTTCTAGTTTTTGAGATGCTGGATGCGTTTGCTGAGCTGCATTATTTCCAGCAAGACTTGCACCTTATTCCCAGGTGGATCAATATTGTGGGACTGTACCTACAAAGTTTATAATTCCTCCATGGCCGTCAGTAAAGTGAGACTGACCAGATAATGTGCACACAACCTGAGGTCATGAATCGAATGAGTTGTGACCATGTTGAGAGGGCCAGCATTGTTGTGATTATCTCACTACCAGCCATTAAAAATTGTGTTTAATTATACATAATGTGTTTTATAATGTGACCGTGGGAGAACTTTTTGCTGCCTGGGCAGTAAAATTTTCCAACATTGCTACCAGCCAAATGTGTCTCTTTCCTTGGCAGCAGTAACTGATATATAATTGTTTTTCTCATTCTTGATTTTAATCCTTCTATCTCTTGTATAGTACTCCACCTCTTTTCTGAAAGCATCGATTCCCTCACCATGGAATATTACCACAGTAAGCATTTTTAAACCTCATCCATGTGGCCTTTCAGGTAGACTTCCTCTAGGGAGAACAATATAACAATTAGTGGAGTATGTGCTAAAGTAACCCAGAGGAATTGGCTATTTGTGATCTCCCCACTATTGCCTTGTTTGACATCTATCAGACTAAGAACCCCTCATGCCTGTGTGATTCATAGATAGTAAATACACCTTTTTGAAGAATCAAGCTTGGCGCAAACACATTTCCAAATGTCCATCAAACTGACTTTGCAGCAACTAATTGACTTGGCAAGAACAACTTGCACTTGTATGGCATCTTTAAGGCAGTCCCCAGGGTAATTTTGTGTGCAAGAGAAACAGCTGCCGAGCTGCAAAGGGAGAGATCTGATTGAAAGCTTCACTGTCAGTATTCAGTGGCCAGTGAATTTTGGCAAGAGTAACACTTCCAAACAATATGTACCAACTTTTTCTGTGCAAGTATAAGCTGCGAGTTTCAGTAGATTGCTGATGAGGGGAGAGAGCAGTCACACAACATATAAGTTTTAGCAGAGTCACAGGATGTTGGATGGAGTGGAAAAAGATTTTGTATTTGTCCCCTGCCTCTTCCGAGGCAGTAGGTCAATTAGCTATTGTTTTTCTCCCTATCTTAATCGATATTCACCCCACCAATCCAACCCCCAAACTGTTCACTTTCCACTGGCCTTGCTTGCAATGCTCCTCTCTTCATCCCACTATTGTTGAATGTGCCTCCAGCTGACTGCATACTGTACACAAACTTTCCCCCAAGCCCTTTTTCTTCCTTTGTTGAAAACTTGCTTTAGACACGCACCTCTTTCAGAAATCCCTTTATTCACTCCTCCTATTTTCTTTAAATCAGTGTCTGTTTTTGTCCATTTATGCTTTGAGATGCAAGTTTTTTTTCTAGCAGAAGATCCATGGCTGATTAGTGGGAGTTACAGAATTGCACACTCTGTACATTCTTGCAAATCTGAATCGCAGAAGGGCAGAGCAATGGAAAGATAGGACCATGGCCAAAGATTCTTGCTCAAGTCTCATTTGGCAATAAATCGACCGTCAGTCTCTTGGGTTGCCCCAAATTTTATTTCTCTTTTTGATTCAGCTGTGGTTGCTTTCTCTGCAGTGCTGATTGTCTGGAGCAGCGATGTCGAATCAGGATCCAGCAGCCAAGCTTCCTGAGCTGCAGCCAATCGGCCAGCATTCCAAATTCATCATCGGCTCTGTGTCAGAGGACAACTCGGAGGATGAGATAGGAATGAACAGCAGCAAATCAGATATTTTGGAAGACAAGGAGCGATCGCTATCGCCCTCATCTGTAAACTCTGACAGCTTGTCTGACCTGGGTCTGAGCCATGATGGTGTTTCTCTACAGATGAGGTAATTTTAGACTGAGTATTAATCTTGCTGTTTATGTAAGAAGATGTGTCGCTCCATTTTGATCTCAGACATGGTATTGCGTCACCGTGCCTTGTCTATCTTTGCCTATGCTGGCAGTCAGCTACGGTAATCATGGTTTTGGGAGTTAAGAGCTTGTAGTTTTCTTCTTTCTCCATCTCCTTGTGAAAGGCATCGGCTTGGGGGTACAGTGGTTAGCATTGCTGCCTCACAGCGCCAGGGACCCGTGTTCGGTTCCCAGCTTGGGTTACTATCTGTGTGGAGTCTGCATGTTCTCCCCGTATCTGCGTGGGTTTCCTCCCACATTCCGAAAGACGTGCTGGTTTAGGTGCATTGCTAAACACTGCGTCAGTGTGTGGCGACTAGGGATTTTCACAGTAACTTCGTTGTAGTGTTAATGTAAGCCTACTTGGCGACACTAATAAACTTTAAACTTTCCTTGACCTGCTCACCAGCCTATCTTCCAAGCAGAATTTTAGATAAGCTGCTTTGTCTGCTTCCATCTGATTTCAGGACTTTTCCTTGACATTCCAGTTTACCTCACTGGGGTTGCTGGGCTGTTACAGCTGCTGACACTGATCTGTGCTGAGTTAGCTGACCTCGGCGTGAGTGGTGGTGCAAAACCTAATGTTAAGTGTGTGCTTAATTGCATGCACATGTATAAATATGAAGTAAATTTTGGTTGGGCTTAGCTTGAATCCACCGAAATGACTGCTGATGTTCATTTGCCATACTGCATCACCACTTGAATAAAATACCAGAGCTTGTGGCCATCCTTGAACTGGTTTAAGAGTTTCACTGTTCAGAAGGAAGAGAGACGAGTTAGCAAGGCAGTGGGGAGGTGCAATGTTGGGAGTGTGGTCTGTGTAGCAGGAAGCAAAATTACTGGAAACATGAAATAGATAGGAATAAATGATAATGTTCAGTATCTAAACTCTCTGTAATTAAAGTTATACATTGTGACATTTTACTGTGTTTCTTGGGAGTGATCCAGGAAATGTTTGCACGGATCTTTTTATCTTGCATCAATTATGCTGCATTTCTTTACTTAGTTGTTCAGAGCAGAATGGTTAATAGCAGAGCTGCTAATTGCCTACAATAAAGTCTGTGCCAGATCCTAGACAGAGAATGGAAGAAAGCATCATGAAACACGAGAGGAAAGACCAGCATTTATTTCCTGATGTATCATCTCATTATCATAGAATGAAATAACATGGAGGAGGCAGGGGCAGAGGTGAGTGTGGTGTCCATTACTGAGGCGAAGGTGCTAGGGAAGCTGAAAGATTTGAAGGTGGATAAATCACCTGGATCAGATGGACTATCCCAGAGTTCCGAAGGAGATAGCTGAAGAGATTGTGGAGGCATTAGTAGTGATCTTTCAGGAATCACTGGAGTCAGGGAGGGTCCTAGACGACTCGAAAATCGCTAATGTAACACCCTTGTTTAAGAAGGGAGGGAGGCAAAAGACAAGCTGGTTAGCCTGACCTCGGTGGTTGGTAAGATTTTAGAGTCCATTATTAAGGATGAGATTTCGGAGTACTTGAAGTGCATGGTAAAATAGGACAAAGTCAGCATGGTTTCGTCAAGGGGAGGTCATGCCTGACAAATCTGTTAGAATTCTTTGAGGAGGTAATGAGCAGGTTAGACAAAGGAGACCCAGTTGACATTATCTACTTGGATTTCCAGAAAGCCTTTGACAAGGTGCCACGCAGGAGGCTGCTAAATAAGATAAGAGCCCATGTATTAGAGGCCAGGCACGAGCATGGATAGAAGATTAGCTGACTGGCAGAAGGCAGAGAGTGGGGGATAAAGGAGTCCTTTTCAGGATGGCAGCTGGTCACTAGTGGTGTTCGGCAGGGGTCAGTGATGGGACCATAAGTTTTCGCTTTATATATGAATGATCTAGATGAAGGAACTTAAGGCTGTGGTTAATATTGCAGATGATACAAAGATAGATGGAGGAACAGGTAGTATTGAGGAGGCTGCACAAGGACTTGGACATGTTAGGAGAGTGGGCAAAGAAGTAGCAGATGGAATACAATGTGGGAACATGTGAGGTTATGCACTTTAGTAGGAAGAGTAGAGGCGTAGACTATTTTCTAAATGGGGAGAGTTCAGAAATTGGAAGCGCAAAGGGACTTGGGAGTCCAAGTTCAGGATTCTTAAGGTTAACTTGCAGGTTGAGTTGGGAGTTAGGAAGGCAAATGCAATGTTAGCATTCATTTTGAGAGGACAAGAATACAAAAGCAGGGACGTACTGTTGAGGCTTTAAAAGGCTCTGGTCAGACCACATTTGGAATATTGTGAGCAATTATTGGCCCTGTATCTAAGAAAGGACGTACTGGTTTTGGAGAGGGTCCAGAGGAGGTTCATGAGAATGATCCTGGGAATGAAAGGCTTGACGTATGAGCGTTTGAGGACTCTGAGTCTGTACTCGATGGAGTTTAGAAAGATGAGGGGGAGGGGGGGGATCGGGATCTCATTGAAACTTACAGAATACTGAAAGGCCTGGATAGAGTGGAAATGGAGATGTTCCTGTTAGTAGGAGAGACTAGGATCAGAGGGCACAGCCTCAGAGTAAAGGGGTGACCCTTTAGAACTGAGATGAGGAGGAATTTCTTCGGCCAGAGGGTAGTGAATCTGTGGAATTCATTGGCACAAAAGGTTGTGGAGGCCAAGTCATTGAGTGTATTTAAGACATCTTGCCCCATCTTTCCTTAAACACATTGACGGGTGGCACAGTGGTTAGCACTGCTGTCTCGCAACACCAGGGACCTGGGTTCAATTCCGGCCTCGGGTCACTGTCTGGGATAGCAGCGTAAATATGTGGGCTTATGGCAATTGGGCCTGGATGAATTGTTGTCGGTGCAGGCTCGATGGGCCAAATGGTCTCCTTTTGCATAGTAGGGATTCTATGATAAGTTTTTGATTGGTAAGGGGATCAAAGGGTATGGGGCAAAGGGCGGGAGCATGGATTTGTGAAACATATCAAGATGTGATCAAATGGCGGAGCAGACTCGATGGGCCTAATTCTGCTCCTATATCTTATGGTCTTATGGGCTATTGAGAAAATACTGACAGGTGCAACCTCACCCCAACACACACTATCAAAACAGGTAACATGCACTTAGACTTTAAACATCCAAAGATTCACTATCACACGTGCTTCTATTGAGATAAAGCCTTGAAGTGTTGCGGCCTGTGCTTCCTTTTTGGTTCATTGAAAAAATGGTGGATGAAAGGTTATGAAGGCTGATTGAACAGTGACTTATTGCTCACCCGGTGCGGAGAGGGGAGGGTCGGGATGGCGACCTCCTCGTGAAACTGCTCCTGGGCCTGGCAAAACGCGCTATTTACCGGTCCAGGCAGCGGGCAATCGAGGGGGCCGTCCATCCTGACTGTCTTCCCCTCTACCGCGGCTACGTTCGCGGCCGGGTGTCCCTGGAGAGGGAGCATGCAGTGTCCATGGGCGCGGTTGACGCCTTCCGCGCCCGGGGTGCGTTATCGACCCTAACAATCACATTTTAATTTGATGTTTTTAAGTTTCCTTTGTACTTTGATTTCTGTTCGGGCTGTTCCCCCTCCTTTTTGGGGAGCTGCCCCTTTTACTTTGTCCTGACTTAATCTGAGTTTGTTTATTTGGTTTGACCTAAAAAGAGGGCAACAGATTTCTCTGGCTTCACCCCAGTAATGAGGCAGGCAAACGCTGCCGTGTAAACCTGCTTGAGTTCTTCAAATAGGTAGGTAAAAGGCCAGCCTAGATTGTGTGCCTCTGAATCACTTTTAGGCAGGGTCGTGTTTCTTTACTGATCTGTTTCTCCTTCTGCTGCAATTCCCAAAGATGTCTAATGAAATGTCCCTGATCAAAAACCTGATTCTGTCATGTGACTGTAGTATCTGTTTTTACTGTCCTCACAAATAGTCTCTGATAACCTTGCCATTGGTGGTCACGTTTCACCCATATCCTTGTAATAGAATGGGTTTTTCCCATACTCATTGTTTGGAATTCCACTCCGAAGCTGAGAAACCTGCCTTGTGAACTAGTTGTTTCAATTATTTGGATAATGATGTACATTAATGCACAGGACAGATTTATCGTGTTTTAATACCTCATCCACACATGCAGGCTAGCTTTCAGGGCCTTGTGTAGTTTCATGACTGTTGACAAAAGAAGGAGGTCACTTTTTTAGACATGAAGAAGAAGAAGAAAGTCAATTTAAAAAAAATAAAGTGTCTATTCCCTGTGTTTTAAGGTCAAATGTTTAGAGAGTGGTGAATTCACTCCCACAAAGTTGTTGAGGCCAAAGCGTTGTCTGATTTCAAGAAGAAATTAGATAAAGTTCTCGGGATAAGGGATATGGGGGAAGGGTGGATCAGGATATTGAATTTGATGATCAAAATGAATGGGAGAACAGGCTTGAAGGGCCAAATGGCCTACTCCTGCTTCTAGTTTCTGTTTATTTCAGATAACTGACATTAGTCAAACACAGTTTCTCCAAGAAATTGATGCTGATTTTCATTATTAGCCTATACTTTTCTAAATTCATTCATTTTGTCTCCAGAAATACGGTTGCTGGTTTATCTGATTCCTTTTCATTAAATGGAGGTGTAACATTTTCAACCCTGGCACCAATTCCACAATCGAGGTGTTTTGGAAGTGTGTGGCTGGAGCCTCTACAGTTTCCATCTTTACTACCCATAGTTATTGAGGATGCATCCCATTTGGACTGGAGAAGGACTGCCAAGTTTTAAGTCCATTTATTTTTATCCTCTCATATCATTACTGCCTTCTTCCTTCAAGTTACATTGTCAGCATCCTCTTTTCTTGTGAAGACAAATGCAGATTACACATTAGTACTTAAGACATGCCTTCTGCTTCCACAAGATGATATGTTTGGTCTCTTAATTGCCTCATTTTTCCTTAAACACACAATTAATAAAAAGGTAGTTTATAAAACACTTTTGGGTACCCATTTTTAACTTTAGCCCCCAGATCATTCTCAAAGGAGGCACTCTCCTTTGCCCCTTTATTTCCTTATTTTAACCACTTAAGTTTAATATTCAGCAGAGGGCATGACTAAGGTATTAAATGAGTACTTTGCACCTTCTTCCTAAAGGAGGATTCAAGTTCTCTACTGAAATATGGTTGTCCATTTGTCGTAAGCCTCCTTTTACTGTTTCATTTTAATTTCTATATCTTTAGGAACTCTAGCTTCTAATGATGTTCCTTTTCCCCCTTCTGGGAATGTGTCTACTTTGTACTGAATCAGCTCCTTTTTGAAGGTCTCCCATTGGTAATTTACTGTTTTGCATTCCATCTTTTGATTCTAACCCACTTGGGCAGGGTCCCTTTCCTGTGGTTCAAAGTTATTCCTCCTCCAGTTAAATATGTTTGAACTTGATTGCACCATGTGCATTTTCATAACCTATTCCAAATCTGATATTAAGATCGCTGTTTCCCAAATACACTTCCATTCTACTTGTAATTGAGTTTGTGTCCATATATGTCCTGTTTGTGAAACAAATCCTGCATTCACATGATGAAGGAGCAGTGCTACCAATAAACCTGTTGGACTTTAACCTGGTGTTGTGAGACTACTTACTGTGTCCACCCCAGTCCGACGCCGGCAAATCCACATCATGGCTACTCTACTTGCCCCATTTCATTCCCCAGAGGTGGGTCTATCACTGCTTCTTTCCTCTCTGGACTGGGAGCTCAAGAAAGTTCTCTTGTAGGTATTTGTTTGAATTCCTCACTTTCTTTGCCCTCATTATGCTATTTTTCTTGAGTTATTTGCCTGCAGGCAGATCTGAATCACAATGCCGCAGTCTCCACCACAGACAGGTCCTGAGTCCACCCCAGCCAGGACGGAGATCAAACTCTGTACTGTTGGCATCAACCTGGTCCACACCAGCCCTCCAGCCAACCAACTCAACTGCCCACCCCCAAGGAGTTCGAGTTGCTGTGGCAACATATATTTTTGCATGCATGTTGCAGCCTGAAGCTATGGTTAATGATAGTAGAGGCTTCAATGTCTTTCCATTATATGGTTTATGAGGAATCTCTCCCACTCTTACCGCCTGTGTGTGTTGGAAGGATTTACCAGTTCATCATCAAGCTGTTTGACTGCATTATGAGCTTGCCTTGTCCTGGAACAAAGAAAATTACAGCACTGGAACAGGCCCTTTGGCCCTCCAAGCCTGCACTGACCATGCTGCCTGACTGAACTAAAACCCCCTACCCTTCTGGGGACCATATCCCTCTATTCCCATCCTATTCATGCATTTGTCCAGACGCCCCTTAAAACTCACTATCGTATCTGCTTCCACTGCCTCTCCTGGCAGCGAGTTCAGGCACCCACCACCCTCTGTGTAAAAAAAACTTGCCTCGTACATCTCCTTTAAACCTTGCCCCTCGCCACTTAAACCTATGCCCCCTAGTAATTGACTCTTGAGTGGGACTTGAACCTGGAGTTTCTGACCTAGAGGCAGGGATGCTTTCCATTGTGCCACAAGACCTTCTTATGCCAGTCCCCAATAGAATAATGGATGTCTGGCATTTTCACTACTTTGTAGTTTTCAGACCTTCTGTTGCTCAATCTCCTTCCTGCGATTGCATGGCACAATGGAGTAATCAGCGACACTTTTCCTCAGTTGAATCAATAAGTTAGATGTGCTGCAATCATGACCTGTCTCTGGCTAATCAGTTGTGTGACATGCAACTGTAATGTGAGTTTGTATTTAAAAGTAGCCAGCAGAGGTTATTTCAGGCCAAGCCTAATCTTTGCTTCAGACCATCTGTTTGGAAATGGGATGCACTGTCTGATCATCTGATCTGTCTCTGAAAGCTCTGGATGTTTGCTGAACTCTGATGCAACTGAAGACTGTCATGACCTCTGAGCCACTTTATTAGAACAGAGGATATGGTTTAAACCTGTACAAATTTATGAGACATTTTTGCAAGGAACACTGCACCTTATGCAGACTTCAGTTGATTTCAATTTGAAGTCCTGTTTGTTTTTTGCCAAATTATTTTGCTAACGTTCTCCCCACCTTCAGTAAATTCAGTCAGAGGTGCTGGTTCTCTCATCCAGTGCCTTGCTCTGGTTGTCATTATTTTTCTAGGTAAATCTTGATGCGTGTCAACGTGCTGTCTGGGACATTTATAACTGAGCCCAATTACCATATATACTCATGAATTCCTAAGACTTAATTGTTAGCTGAGAAGTAGGCGGTTGACTTTTATCCGAGTAATATTTTTGAGAGGTTGAAACCCCCTTCCCGTATATCGCAGAGTTGTTGGGTCAGAAACTGTTCCTGCCAACCCCCACTGCAAAAAGAGCCAAATGGTATTTTTATTATTGAATTTTTATTAATAAATAATAACCTCCATGGAGATGCGCATTCATTTGTGTACAATAAATTCATTATATTTATCAAATACGCAAGCCAGTTGTACAACTTCATTCAGTTTTTTTCTCAACCAGTTGTCTTCATTAACTCTCTCCAACTTTGTTCCCCATTTTATTGGCTGCCATGTCAAAATGCAGACCAATCTGAATCCAAGTTTTTGTCCATGTTTGATTATAAACCGCTGAAATATGATGACCCTGCCATTAAGTTTTGCCAGGGGGCACTGTGAAATCTTGGTCTTCTGTCGCAGTACAAAACTGTTTCTCTTAAACCTGGCACACCATCCAGAGCTGGCTTTGAGACCTGCAATGCCTAATTTTCATGCTTGTTTCAGTGTGAAGATCTGGCCATGTCCTCGAGAAACAGAGTCCATTCTGGCAGATTTTCATTGACTTATTTTGCTACCTCATTTTTCAACTGCTGCCACACGCTAGGTTTTCCTCTGGTAGCGCATTTATTCTTGGACATTTGCCTAATCTGAGCAGAGAGCTTCCTCCATACTCTAATGTTCCCCTCCAATATCTTGAATTCTGTAACTTAGAACCATAGAAACCCTAAGTGCAGAAAGAGGCCATTTGGCCCATCGAATCTGCACCAACCACAATCCCACCCAGGCCCTACCCCCATGTCCCTTCATATTTACCCACTAATCCCTCTAACCTACACATCTCAGGACACTAAGGGGCAATTTTAGCATGGCCAATCAACCTAACCTGCACATCTTTTGACTGTGGGAGGAAGCCGGAGCACCCGGAGGAAACCCAAGCTTGTGCTCTGCAATAAGTTTGAACTGGATTGTGTATCTGCCGCTCCTCCATGATACCATGCTGCTATATTAGAGGGTGGGATTGGCTGGATTGCAGCAAGTACTAGTGAGGTGGTCATCCTGACAGCATGTGTTTATGTGTGCAAACACGATGAGTTGAACAGCTCTCTTCAATGGTGTACCTTTCCATGAATGGATTTGCATCAGGGTGAGTTTGACTTCAGCAGCAAATGGATAGTTAGTGCAAAGAGTTTGGATTTTAGGCCAAAAGTCAAGGTTGACGTATACATGAGATGTATGAAAAATGAAGGAATCTTTTTGGCCAAGGGTTGAGATTTGTATGAGCTACTCCATTATTTACATATATACAGCGTGTTAATAGTTCCAGCAGAAGTTTCTGCATTATGAGTGAAACCTTTTAGGACATTATCCTTTGTCTCCAGCCTAATTCGGGAAACTAGTTCCTAGCTGCTGACACAGTACCAAAATTGTTCTTATCAAAGTCACAAATGACATTCTATGTGACTATGACAAATGTAAACATTCCCTCCTTGTCCTTCGATTTGTGCTGTGGTAAGAGATGCAGCAATAGGTAGCTACAAGTGTGTTGCACAATAAAGGTTGTCTGTTCAGTATAACCTTTAAAGAGCCTTGAACCTACTTGTTGCCTTTGGCGCTGGGTAATCTCTGTCCTGGTGAAATAGTGTCTGTTTCTGGAGAGCTATTGCTTTCTGTCACCTGAGCAGATTATCCTCCAATAAAACACAGTTCCTATCTTATCGTACGAGAAGTGGGCACATGGCTGTAGACCGGCAGCGGGTTGCAACATTTGAGGGAGGTACAAAAATGGGTGTTTTAAAAAAAGTATATATCATAAAGATTTTAAAAGCTGTTAGGAATAGAACTGTGTATTAGGAGGTGGTCATTTGTTTAATTGGGCCTTCTCTGCTAGGACAAATCTATCTGTTTAAATCCAATTCTCCAGATCTCTTTTA
The DNA here is from genome assembly GCF_964213995.1 of Mustelus asterias. Classification (NCBI taxonomy): domain Eukaryota; kingdom Metazoa; phylum Chordata; class Chondrichthyes; order Carcharhiniformes; family Triakidae; genus Mustelus; species Mustelus asterias. Next base: position 21,255,189 of record NC_135812.1, read on the forward strand.
ATATGTATTTTCCAAGTAAGTATCCGTTTCCCTTTATGAATGCTCATTTATGTTGGTATCTGTGACAGGGGTATGTGCATTCCATATGCTTATAATCTTCCACATGAAATATTTTATCCAGATCAGATTTTTACTGAATAAAATCATTAAGATTCTGGATTCCCCAAAGCGACAAACCATTTCAAATTCACCCCAGCATACATGTGTTACTCCCTTTCTAAGCTGTCTCAGCATTATTTTGAATGCCAAATTCACTTTCTCTACAAGGTGCAAGCATACCCAATTTCCCGCCATGGCAAAATCCTGTTTTCCCTATTTTCATTCTGTAGTGGGATGCTGTACATACTTTCATATTTGATATCTCTTGTGTAAACCCACAGGCCCATTCTTCGCCTTTTACACCTTCAACCAAGCTTTCAATTAGTATTGCCACATTTTCTGTGGCATTTCTTGTGGGTAGTGAGCTGTATTTTATAATGACAGGAGCATTACGTCATGTCACGCACAATGCATTATTCTGCTGCTAAAATGGAACCATGTTTAAGCTGGTCGTAGCAGCCATTATTAATCTTCAAATAGCCATCTGATCTCACCCTGTTGGGAGTTTATACGTGTGTGTATATGTGCTTTCAGGAGAATTTGCTGCTCAATGATTTGCAGCCGGCGTCCTGTCCATTTCTTACGGAGGCCGAGGCTGGTTATTACTGGCAATCCAGTCTGGATTTGTTTTCAGTTTTGTTGAGCCACTGACTGGTAACTGCCATTGGTTAATTTTACATACACCCAGAAATGACCTATCCTGCCAGGGATGGTGCTGTATTTGTGATATTGCCTGACCATTAGATTCAGGGATGTTCAACATCCCAGGCTCCAATTAAAAAGTTTTTTTTTTAAACCTGTGAATTGTTTTCGATTTTCCTATGGATGTGGAAGCACTGGTTTCATTGGTGTGTTTATTTGAAAAAAAACCCAGCAGGATGTCAATAGACCCAATTGAACAAAAGGATCTTTCCTTTCAGCCAGGATAGCCCGTCAGTGAGAACAACCGGAGTATGTTGATAAGATTCTTAACTATCAGAGGGAAACAGATGACTTCAAAGCATTTTTCTTCCGTAATATTTTATGGATAAGCTCTTCTTGACAGTTTTACTGAAATAGTGAATATAAAGGGATAAAACTATTGACATTCTCTTTAGAGCCCCATTTTAGCATAAATGAACTCCAGGGTCCAAATCAAATTGGAAACCTCTCTGGCATGAATGAGCTGCAGTCTAGCTCAGCACACCGCGATGTCTGCCCAACAGTAAAGCGAGGTGAATCAACTGCTGTACTACAACTTAATTGACTTGAGGCAGAGATTATATTTTGAGAAACTGTTGATTTGGTAGACAATCAATTAAGAATCTTGATTCCTGTTTGGAATTCTTTTTGATACATTGCAGTTATATATTTTTTTGAAGGATTCGGCTGGGTGGGGGAAGATGTATTTCAGTTTCCAGCTTCAGGTTCTACAGTGAATTTGTGCCTGTAGAATTGACAGTTCCGTCTTAAAATGAACTGGTAACTGCCATTGGTTACCAATTTAAATGAAGCAGCGCAGTAGAAGTTTTCAAAAAGTGAACAATTCAAATTGAATGACAAGTATGTTGTAATTGACGCTAACTTTTTAATTACGCAGATATAATTTCACCCCTGTAAATGCATTTAGAGTTCATATTCGCAGAAATAGTTTGTTGCCTCATTTACCACTTCTCGTACCATTTTCAACATTGACTGCTCTGTTCAGAGTAAACACATTGTTAGCCAGTGCATGATCCAGTTTACCTAGACAACTGGGCAGTTATTTAAATATTAGATAGCCATTGCAGGGGAATTTTTCCATCCAGCCCTTCTAGTTTGCAGAAAATGCTTGGTGTTACAAATGCATTTTGTAGACAATACTCTTGTTGCAAGGTGTTGTGCTTGGTATTGGCAGTCATGTGCAATTGTAGGTTTGTAATCGATGGATCTTTTTGAAAATTACTGTCATTTACACATAAAGTGGTTCCTTCTGTTACCACCAGTTTGTGGTGGTACCCCCATGTGGTGATAGAGATGGTTGCTATGGCAAGTGAGATTTCTATTCCCTTTGTAAGTGCTTATTGTATAATATTTACTGCTAAAAATGCTTTGCTGCAAACTATGAAACATCTGGGATTGTGCTGTGCAGTGTTAATAACAAAGGTTTAAGTTTATTTATTAGTGTCACAAGTAGGCTTACATTAACTCTGCAATGGAGTTACTGTGAAAATCCCCTAGTCGCCACACTTCGGCACCTGTTCAGATACACTGAGGAAGAATTTAGTATGGCCAGTGCACCTAACCAGCATGTTTTTCGGACTGTGGGAGGAAACCCATGCAGACACAAGGAGAACGTGCAGACTCCGCACAGACAGTGACCCAAGCCGGGAATTGAACCCGGGTCCTTGGCGCTGTGAGGCAGCAGTGCTAACCACCGTGCCACCCATGTGTTAAATAGGCTCCAGTGCCATCTGCTGAAAATAGATGTAGTAATGTCAGTAGGGTCTGGATTTTGCTTATGGCTATACATTACCTGTTGATATGTGCTGTCAAGACTCTCGCTAGAATAATGTCCCCTTGGTTTATGAATAATACGCCACCTTGTTAATGCTGCTGTGAAAATATCAGACAGGATTTTCATATCGATGTTGCACAGCAGAATTCAACGCAGACGTTTAAAACTTTGAAAACACTTGCAGTCATTTATTTTCCTCTGATTTATGCATACTTTTCTCTGGCATATTGCTATTGCTACAAAGAGAAGCAGACCATCTCGCAGAACATTGTTATGGCCTCTGAATTATAAGACCAGCTGTGTTTTGTTAATTAAAAATAAATGACTTGCACCAATTCTAGAGTGGTGCTATTTTAGATGCTTTATTAACTTGCACAAAGGGGACATTGGGAATAACATAACATACTGAGTATGCTGGTTATATAATCTGTACTTTTGCCCCATTAGTGTGTGCATGTCAATTAAAATTGGGAAATTGATAGGCTGTTGTCCTGAGTGGTTTGCACCTGTCAATTGTATTTCCACTGGTTGTATTGCTTTTACTTTTTAATATATTTTTCTTGATTTTTGGTGGCACAATGGTTAGCACTCTCAGCAGTCCTGTTGGACTTTAACCTGGTGTTGTGAAACTTTTTACTGTGCCTCACAGCGCCAGGGACCTGGGTTCAAATCCGGCCTTAGGTGACTGTCTGTATGGAGTTTGCATGTTCTCCCCATGTCTCTGCGTGCTCCGGTTTAGCATCTGAAGATGTGTGGGTTAAGTTGATTGGCCATGCTAAATTGCCCCTTAGGGGGATTAGCAGAGTTAATATGTGGGGTTACGGGAATAGGGCCTGAGTGCACAGTGCCCTCTTGCATCTTGTAAACTTTCTCTGGCAATTAAAACATTCTTGTGCATCGTTGGATATATTGCAGCGATTAATGCAAGTGTTAACTGCCATCATATGACACCTGCTGTACCCAAGATGAACCAATGACTTGCTGTAAGGATGGGTGTGTGCTTTTATATAAGTTTTCAACATGTACCCAACTGCTCTCTCCATTCGTGTGTGTGTGTGTGTATTCACTTTTTATAGAATTCCTACACTGCAGAAGGAGGCCATTCGGCCCATTGAGTCTGCACCGACTCTCCAATAAATCATTTTACCCAGGCTCTAACCCTGTAATTACCCCACTAATCCCCCTAACACGCACATTCAGGGACACTAAGGGGCAGTTTAGTATGACCAATCCACCTAACCTACACATTTTTGGACAGTGGGAGGAAACTGGAGTGCCTAGAGGACACCCACATGGATATGGGGAGAATATGCAAACTGCACACACAGTCACCCAAGGCTGAAATTGAACTTGGGTCTCGGTCACTGTGAGGCAGCAGTGCTAACCACTGCGCCATTGTACTACCCTTCTTGTCTCCATCTCTTGTGATTTTGTGTGCGTGGGTAGGGTATGTTTTTTGCGCTGTCGCCTTGTGAATGATCGTTGTTTGTGCTGGTCCTCCAGCTCCTACTGGGACTGTGCAGATTAACACAAAACAGCATGTGTACACTGTGAGTCTCAGTGGACTTAGCTGAAAATAGATGCCAGTGGAATTAAGGCTGTGCACCTGCAATGCAGAGTGAATACCAGTTTCTGGGCTCGCTGCCCACATCTTGTCCTTTGCTAAGTCCTAAGATAAATCCTGCTCACCTTTTTGGATCTTTCCCTCTTGATGTCCACTAGCTTCCAATTAGATCACAGAATCCCTACAGTGCAGAAGAAGGCCATTCAGCCCATCAAGTCTGCACCGACCACAATCCCACCACGGCCCTATTCCCGTAACCCCACATATTTACCCTGCTAATCCCCCCCCCAATACTAGAGTCAACTTAGCATGGCCAATCAACCTAACCCACACATCTTTGGACCATCTTTGGAGCCCCTGGAGAAAACCCACGCAGACGATGTGCAAACTCCACACTCCTCTACATAGCCTGCAACAACCTTACCCGAGGTTAATACTGCAACCTTCTCTAGATTCTTGTCCTGTGACTTGGAACTGCCGTACAATCTTGCTCTTCATCTTTGGTGGACAGTCTTCAGCCAGGACAGCCCAATTCTTGAGACTCTCACTTGAGCCCCACAGCTTCCTTCTCGCCTCCAAAAGTCTTCTCAAATTCCATTAAGCTGTTGGTCATTCTCTTAACTCCCCCACAAATGTTCAGCATCCATTGCATATCTGAAGCGTTTTGAATATTTTCTGACATTACAAAGAAAAAGTAGAAAGACATGTTCAAGTTGAAGCTGTTGTACCATAAGCATGGACTACAATGCCTTCCTCCTCCACTATTCCTGCCATGGAATGCTTTATTTCCCTAACTACTCCATCCAGAGAAATTATTAGTCTGACCCACTTGCTGGTTTGTACTGCAGTTGCATTAGTTTTAAACTGGGACAAATCCAGGAACCTGGCTGAGGGTGGGGAATTTGTCACAGCGGAAAGTCTCCAGTATAGCTTGATATTTTAATATGTGCATTGTTTAATTTCTGGTCGGGGAGGGGTTGGCTGAAGGAGGGGGACTGTTAAACGTGAGCACCCTGACATTTCTTGTCAGTGCTATATAATTCATTCCAGCGTCAGCAGCCTCACTCAGCTCTGATAAGACTGCAATAGACAGACTGCGTCATCATGCTCAGTGGTAGCTAATTCCTGTGTGAGTGAGTATGAATGAGAGCCAGAGGATATGCATTTCCTTATTGAGGTAGGACTGCCTGTCCAGGCATACAGGAATACGTTCAGAGCAAGTGAACTCTCTCGTCAAGGAGGTATTCCCTTCAGAATATCTAACTGCAGCCAGTGAAACCTGCACAATTTTCTGCCGACTGGTAGCCTCACTAATCATGGAGGATTCTGGAGATGAGAGCCAGAGAATGATATACTACTTGCTGCGGAGGTTAGTAGAGTAATATTGTAAACAAAAAATGTGAAGTGCAAGTCTGCCTGTTGCCTAATGAATGAAGTTCTAATCTTTACACGAGATTTGAGTGGCTATTGCTGTTAGATTTAAGTTTACAAGGGAGCGGGGCTGCGTCCTCAGTATGCTTGATCTCTGCAGCTCTCAGTCTACAGTTGACAAAGTACCAAGGGTGCGGTGCCTCTCGATCAATCACTTGTTTCTCAATTAATCAGTAACGTTTTTTAAAAAAAATGCATCCTTCTCTGCTCCTCTCCACGCCGGATAACACTGATCTCCTGTTTGGGGACAGTCCAGGAGATCTTTCTCAAATGGCTGTACTTCATGTAAGGACCCAGGTCGGAAATGTCAGCAATAGTCAACAGGCAATTTGACTGCGGAAGGCATCCCAGTTGAGACTAACATTGCTGTCAATTTGTGCCAAACAGGCATTTTCCAGTCGAGATCACTGCATAGCAATTAGGAATGGCAATCTTCACTGATTTATATGTCCTCTTCCGAGCTTATGGCTATTTAAATTAATTGTGGCGCCCTTGCTGCAACACTGATTTAAGATCAGCTCACTTAACACAGAGCAGTGATTTTATTTGGCTCTTTTCTGTTTCGCAGTGCCATACTAGGTGATTAATTTAGCCACATTGCCAAGAAGGAGTGAGTCAGTGTCTTATTTCCAAGGCTTTTTTTCCACTTGATCCCCTAGTCTTGTCTCTCCAAGGAGTACAGTCACCTATCAGCAAAGACACTGTTCGGTTTAACGCACACTGACCTGGAAAACGCGCATGTGTGGAACTCACAATTGGGCTCCGTCGTGATGCATTCTCAGTTGAACATGTGTCGAGTCATTAATAAAATAAACGCAAAATTCTGTGGATGCTGGAAATCTGAAATAAAATCGCAAAATACGTTTTCAGGGGAAAAGTCATATAGACTTGAAACCGTAATCCAATTTCTCTCTCCACAGATGCTGTCCGACCTCCTGAGTTTTCCAGCATTTTATTTGTGTCTTTTGTCCAGGCTATTGTATCAAGAGTGATAACCTATTTGAAGCCCTGGTGGGTGACACACTAACATGAACTTCAGGCGGGGAAATCTTCAGGGAAGGAAATATTCACTACAATTTTAATATTTGCAAAAGTACAGTAAACATTACAAGAAAAATCCTGTTTGAAACAATATTTTCCTTTGTACTTTTCAAATTGCTTTCTGTTGAAATACAAACTTGTTTTTTGTTGCAGTTTGTGTAAAAGTTTTGCAGAGCAACTATTTGCAGAGTGAGCAAAGGAAAGGCTCAAAGTCAGGCCATGATACTGGGGAATCCAGTCAGTCTGATTGTATACAAATGCAGCAAGATATGATTGAATTTCACTGTCATTTATTTAAGAAATATCTTCAGAACACTTTTTTTGTGCATCACCGTATTGCTGACATGTTGCTATCTGGGCGCAAAGCCATGGATCCAGTAATTTTTCCTTATCCTCCGGACTGCTGTAGTTGCTGGCACAGAAGCACCCTCCATTACCTGCTGACTTGAGAGACTTGACGGTGAGTGATAACAGGCTGCGTCACCTTACAGCTCAGGTGTCCACTCATGTACTTGCTCACACTTGCTGCAAACCACCCCCCCCATCCCAAATCTATAAGGCTTTTAGAAACACATCACATCCATTCTGCTTATTGTGCCCGTGCCACCCTCTCAACTGGAGCTTTCGCTTCCAGCCCCTGCTTTTTGACCCCTCGTTGACACTCGACTGAATTTTTTTTTCAAATACTTACCAGCTCCTTTCACGTTAAGTTATAGTCTCATCCGCAATAGCTGAACAGTACCAACCTGTCAGCTGAAAATTACTCCTTGTACCCACAGGCCAAGCATGTCAGGACTGCACTTAATGAGGCAAGGAAAGGACCGGAAGAAGTTTGAGCTGCAGAGGGATTTCACTGTTGCCTCACCAGCAGAGTTTGTAACTCGATTTGGGGGCAATAAAGTTATTGAAAAGGTAAGCAAATATCTTTCACTTCAGCTGGAAGAGGCCGGCTTGGCTTTTTTTTTCCTTTGGCCAAGCATTACACTCTTGTCCAATCGGAGAAACAGCTCCAAGAAGCTCTCTTGCTATTTGAAGTTGGCTGAATGATAGAAAACAGACAGTAGTTGTGAATGGTTTTTCAGGCTGGAGGGAGGTAAACAGTGATTGGTAGTTGGGCCACTGCTTTTCTTAATCTATATTAATGATCTAGACTTTGGTGTACAGGATACAATTCCAATAGTTGCAGACAATGCAAAACCTGGAGGCATTGCAAACTGTGAGGAAGATGGACTTCAAGAGAACATGGAGAGACTGGTGTAATGAACGGACATGTGGCAGATGAGATTTAATACTGTGAAGTGATCCATTTTGATAGGAAGACTGAGGAGAGTTAATAGAAAATAAACACAACAGTTCTAAAGGGGGAAGTTCAGAAACAGAGCGACCTGGGGGTATGTGTGCAAAATTTATTGAAGGTAGCAGGATAAGTTGAGAGTGGTTAAAATGACATGTGGAATCCTCATCTTTTATAAATAGATGCATAGAATGCAAAAACAAGAAAATTATAGTGAACCTTAATGAAACACTGGTCAGGCATCACCTGGAGTATTGGACCCAATTCTGGGTCCTGTATTCTTGAGAAGATGCAAAGGATTTAAGGAGGGTGCAAAAAATATGAAAGAGAATGATTTCAGGAATGAGAGACCTCCATTCCCTGGATAATCTGGAGAATGGGAGGCTGAGGAGATTTTGATAGAGGTGTTCAAAATCATGAGGGGGGGGTCTGGATAGATCAACTGGAGAAAAACTGTTCCCATTTTTAGAAGGGTCAAGAAATCAGAGGATGTGAATTTAAAATGATTGGCGAAAGAAGTAAAGGCGACATGAGAAAATAACTTTTTAATAGTGAGTGGTTAGGAACTGGAATGCACGGCCTGAAATGGCATCGGAGGCAGATTCAGTTATGGCTTTCAAAAGGGAATTGGATAATTTGTCCAAAGAGGAAATAATTGCAAGGCTGCAGGGAAGAACTTGAGAGTGGGACTAGCTAAATTGTGCTTGCAGAAAGCTGCTATGGACTTCTTATGTGCTGCAATCATTCAATGATTCTATTCATTGCTATAGTTGTCCATCCATTGCGTTAACCTGATCAGTGAGAAGGAAGTGATGCCCATTTTAAACAGTACATATTTTCAAGATCAGAGTTTTAGAAATAAAAGTACTTGGGTGGTGATTTAAGGGCATGTAGACTGCAAAAGGCTATTAAGTCCATCCGATTCATTCTTTCTCACGTATTGGTCGTCTCTTATGTTTGCAGAGAGAAGTGATTATGCACAAAAAACATTTCTAAACATTCCTCCAGATAATATTCCAACTTCAAGGACTAATATGCTCCTTAAAATGTTAAATCTTTTGGTGTCTAAATTTATCTTTTATAATCTGCATTTAGTTCAACTTGTAGCTAGATAACTTTCGGACTTTGTCCAACAGGTTCTCATTGCCAACAATGGGATTGCAGCAGTCAAGTGCATGAGGTCCATACGACGCTGGTCTTATGAGATGTTCAGGAATGAGCGTGCAATACGATTTGTTGTCATGGTGACGCCAGAAGACTTGAAAGCGAACGCAGGTCAGTTATCCACAACAACATAGATTTATATGACACCTTTAACATAAAACGCCCCAAGCCACTCCATAGGAGCACTTGACACCATGCTGTCTGTTTAGCAGGCCAAGATTGGAGCAGTAACAAATGACTTGGGCTGATTTGGTGGGCAGATGTGTTGAACCATACAGATGAGATATCCAGGTTTAAATCCCAGGCTGTGCTGATTCTATAGAAGTTTTAAATGGAGCGGTTAATGGAGTTGGATAGGGGAAAGAGAAATAAAATTAAGTAGAGTTCAAAGCACAGAAATGGGTCATTTGGCCGAACAGATTTGTGTTGATGTTCCGCACAATCCTCTCCCACTTTATTTTCATCAACTCATCCTTTCTACATGTCGGCAATATCATGGGATTCTACTCGTGCCTGCTATTCTGTTCACCTCTGTTGGAGAAATGTGCATGTGTAAGTTAATGAGCTTCACTGCTTCGGCTCTTAACAAGAATGGCCAGTTGGGAAATTGATGGAGTGCCCATGCAATTATACATCTAACCAGCGTAGAGGATGGGGAGATGATTGTTGATAGGGTGGGGAGAGAGGAGTGGTCAGTCAGTTCACAATACAGTGACCAGGATGGCAGGCTACCGCCAGTCTCAGAAGTCATGCATGGTTAAGTGCTGCAAAAATGAGAAGAAACCAATCAGCATCCTTAAAGACTTGGTTATTCTTCACATTACCGTTTAGGCCACTTTCATTAACCAGTACAGTTCTTTTGGCAGCTAAACACATTGTGGTGAATTTAGATGGTGACTGTGTGCCTCTGATCTTTGAATGTTCCTTGAACATTACCGCCAATGACAATTTGTGATCTCTATGTTGCTTTTGCTTTGTTCAGAATACATCAAAATGGCAGACCACTATGTTCCTGTACCAGGAGGTCCAAATAATAATAACTACGCAAATGTTGAGCTGATACTGGACATTGCAAAGCGGATCCCAGTCCAGGTACTATTAGAAAAATGACACTCCTTGTTTTCTATAATCTTTAATAGACCTTTCTTGTTTTCTAACTCATAGTCTTTCCCCTTTAAAAGGGTTTGAATGTTTAATCCCTTCTGCTGTACTTTTTAACGTTATAATCAATAGAGAGATGGTTCTGTTTAGAATTATTTTCAACTTCACTTGCAATTCCATTTTTTTTCTTCCCCACCTTTAACTGGGTGGCAGGGTTCGACAATGCCATATAAGCTGATCTGATGGGGGCGGGGGTTGCAGGTTCTGCCAGGTAGTACTAACGTACCTGAGATGATGGGTTAGTGACCCTGCTGTAAACTGGCAAACTTGTAGTAAGGTTAGCTGTAAGTGGATGTTATTCAAGACTGTAGGTCTGTTATTAGGTTTCTCCCTGCATTTTGCTTTATAAGTATAGTCAATGGCACAAAAAGAATGCATATAGATATGTGTGTTATCTCTTCCATTTTCAGGCGGTCTGGGCAGGCTGGGGCCATGCCTCTGAAAATCCCAAACTGCCGGAACTTCTTCACAAACATTGCATTGCTTTCATGGGTAAGAAATGTTTGTTCTAACCAAGTAGAGCTCTCTTAGCCTCTGATTACATCATCTGTTAAGGGACGTTGCACTTGTATAGCACCTTTTGAGTCCTTGGGATGTCACAAGTGTTTTACACCCAATGTTATTTGCAAGCAAATACAGCTTCAAATTTGCACCAAAGTTGTTTTTGTTGAGGGTTGAAAGTTGGCAGGACAACAAAGCTCCCTGCTCTTTTTCAAGAAAGTGCCATGGTACTTTTATGTGTCCACTCAAAAAGGAGTTTGGATTAATGTGTCATCTAAAAGATGGCGCCTCCAACAGTGGAGCTCACTGTCCTTAATAAATTGGCAACGAATATTGCGTATCAGATTGGGACATGAACCTGCAAACTTCTGATTCAGAAGCAAGATGTTATTCCTTTTTTTTAGTCTTTTATTCTTTCCTTGGTATTTAATACTAACATTACCCCACCCTTTAGGTGGAATTTTCTGTTGTTTGCAGAGTGCTGGCTGAGGCCAGAAGACCGGTATGCAGCTTGCATGCTGCATAGCCGACTTTTCTCAGCACATTTTGCAAAGCTTTGTGCAGGAGAATTCTCCCAGCTTCACCCACACCATAATGCTGGTGGGGTGGGGCCTATTGGAACTGGCAACATGGTGAACATGGGTGCAAAATTGAGGCATTTGACTTGTGTTCCTTGACATCTTTGTCACTTAATCTCCCCTGTTCTCTAACCTATCCCCCAACCTTGTACTTTGCAATACCTGCCTCTCCGCCCCCCTCTACAGCATAAATCCCAACACATTTCTACCCCTGTCCAGTTCCAAAGAAAAGTCCTATTGGACTTGAAATGTTAAGTTTGTTTCTCTCTCAATAGATGCTGCCAGACCTGCTTGAGTTTTTTCAGCATTTTCCATTATTATTTCAGATTGCCAGTATCTGCAGTATTCTGGTTTTATTGTACAAGAGTGGTACAACTGCCATTTGTGGCTCAGTTGACACCATTCTGACCTGAGTCTCAAGGTTCTGGGTTCCAGTCCCATATCAGGACTTGAACACAAAAATCAATGCTGACACTCAGTGCAGTAATGTTGGAGGTGCCTTCTTTCAGATGAGATGTTAAATGGAAGTCCCATCTGCCTGCTCAAGTGGATGTAAAAGACCCCATGACACTACTTTGAAGAAGAGCCAGGGAATTTATCCCCAGAATTCTGACTAATATTAATCCCTCAATCGGCATCACAGAAACAGCTTTATCTGGTTATTATCATATTGCTGTTTCTGGGAGTTTGCTGTGTGCATATTGGCTGCCATGTTTCCTACATTGTAACAGTGATGCTGAACATATGATGCTCTATGCTTCAAGAAGTGTGTCATTGGTTGTAAAATGCATTGAGACATCAAGTATTTGGAACACAAGTCTTCCTTTATATTTTAATTGCCCATACTTGATGACATGTTCTTGTGTGTTTTAGTTGCTCTTACTAGTGAGACTGTGCCCTTGTATTACTGGCACTGTCAGCACAACGTTAAATAACTGTTGTGAAGCAATAAGACATTAAGTGAATCCTAAATAAAGTCTACTTCCTGAGCTCTCGCTCTCGTAGTCTGATACACAAGACATTGCCTTTAGCTCCATCACTAGTCAACTGCGTAAAGCAAGTTTGTTATACAGTGCTCTTTATTCATACAGTACGATATTCCTTGCATTGTCCTTGGCCCCTACGTGCTCTGTATAAACTCGAGCACATCTTTCATTTGATATCAATAGACTTTCATGTGCTTTGCTGCCGTGAGGTTATCATTTGAGAAAAGGGGCTCTTTGGTGCTCTCCCTGAATCATCATCTGGTGCTGTATAATTTGAACTGAGATTTTGTTCAAAGTACTTTTTTTCTCTTCTTCAGGTCCTCCAAGTCTAGCTATGTGGGCGCTGGGTGATAAAATTGCCTCTTCAATTGTAGCACAGACTGCAGGAATCCCCACTCTTCCCTGGAGTGGCAGTGGTAAGGCAGTGATCTTGGTAAACAAACCATGTTTTCCTAACTTTAACTTCAATAGCTGTATGGGGAACCTTTTCTGTTAGTGTGAAAGATGAGGGAGCAACCAACTTCTGTGGCAAATCAATTTAAGTTTAAAGTTTAGTTATTAGTGTCACAAGTAGGCTTATATTAACACTGCAATGAAGTTACTGTGAAAATCCCCTAGTCGCCGCACTCGGGCGCCTGTTCGGGTACACTGAGGGAGAATTTAGTATGGCCAATGCACCGAACCAGCACGCCTTTCGGACTGTGGGAGGAAACCGGGGCACCGGGAGGAAACCCATGCAGACACGGAGAACGTGCAGACTCCGCACAGACAGTGACCCAAGCTGGGAATCGAACCCGGGTCCCTGGAGCTGTAAGGCAGCAGTGCTAACCCATTGTGCCGCCCCAAGATTGTCGAGCCTGCTCTATGACTGAAGCCAATGTTGAGCAATAGTTTAAGTAAGTTATATTTGTGGGTGCTAGGTACAAGTTGAGTTTCAGCTTATTTTGTGTTCGTGTGTTAAGGAACAGTTAAGAACTTTAGTTTAGCTTCCTGTTAAACAAAGATGCCTGCATGTCTATAGATTTTAGTTTCACTTTAAACTTTGCCTGCATTGTAATTAAGGGTTTATGATGTAAAACCAATTCCAGGTTTAAAACAAAAGCTGTTGTTTAGCAAGCAGACGCCCACATGAAGCATTTGCGTTCGGTTAAAACCAGGTATCTGAGAAGAAAACAGCTCTCTCAGAATCTGCCAGTACATGCAAGACAATAGGGAACAGACAGAAAGCAAGTCCCAAAAGCTAAAGAGCAGAATGTTTTGAAGAAGTTTGAAATCAAAGGACAGAAGCTGGAATCTGAACATGGTACTGTTCATTGAGGTTAAGGAAAGGGGCAGAGAGAGGGTCCCAGTTAAGGACAGAGCCACAAGTTGAAGACTTGGAGAAGTTGGCTAGCAAGAAGTAATCTTAAGGTTGGTGATACTTTACAGCCTGTGAAGCAGTGGTGTTCTGTTGGCATGGCTGGGTACCTGCGTTGAAACTGAGTCCGTGTGACAATGCAGGGCAGAGGAATGCTGAAAGGAGAGGTTGAACCCCTGGGTGTGGATCCTTGATGAAGGCATCTGAGAGAAAGCATTGTTTGGGGCATGATTCCAAGCGGAGAGCGGAGTTTGGAAACCCATCTGTGGAAGTCAGAATTCCAGTGAGACTAGTTGCCTCACAGTGTAACAAGCATCTGGGGGATTTGGTGAGAAATCCATAAAAGTTGTTTTGGGTGGCGTCTGTCACTTTGTTTCAGAGTGTGATGTATCTGACCACATTTCGCATGTTGGCTTTCATGGATTGTGCACTTACTGAGAACATTGGAGAATAAGGTAGATTTTGTAACTTGTCTTATCCTTACAATCTGCATATACCTGTAAAGGTATAGCTGTTGTGAAGGAGTAGTGTATTATTGTTGATCTTTTCATGTTTAATAAATATTTTGTTCTTTTGTTATTGTCATTTGGATTTCACAATAAATCCCCCAGACGATTGTCACACTGTGACTCTGTTCGTCCACGTCTCTAAGCAAAAAATAAAAATTAGGATCTATCGAGCCTGGTTCCGTTCTGGGACCTGACAGAGGGCTACTGGGAGTAAAGTTTGAAGACAAGGAAGTATCCAATGAATGGCATGACACTAGGAAGTTGTAAGGAACAAAGGGACCTTTGTGTGATTGTCCATAGACTTCTGAAGACGGAAGAGGATGTTAGTAGGGTGGTAAAAAAGGCATTATGGGACACTTCCCATTATCAATCAAGGCATAGATTGCAAAAGCAGGGAAGCCATGTTGCGGTTGTATAAAATTTTGAGGCCACAGCTAGAATATTGTGTGCAGTTCTGGTCGCCACATTATAGGAAGGATGTGATTGTACTGGAGGGGTTGCAGAGGAGATTCACCAGGATGCTGCATGGGATGGAACATTTTAAGTTATCAAGAGAGGGTTGCTCTTGTGGCAGCAGAGAAGGATGAAGGGAGACCTGATTGAGGTATACAAGGTTATGAAGGGCATGGACTGCGTGGATAAGGAGCAACTGTGACCCTTAGTCGAAGAGTCAGTCATGAAGGGATATAAGTTCAAGGTGAGGGGCTGGAGGTTATGGGGGGATATGATGAATAATATTTTTACCTAGAGGCTGATGATCATCTGGAATGCGCTGCCTGGGAGGGTGGTAGAGGTGGGTTGCCTCACATCCTTTAAAAAGTACCTGGATGAGATAACATTTCAAGGCTATGGGCCAAGCGCTGGTAGATGAGATTAGATGGGAGTTCATGTGTCGGTGCAGACTCGCTGGGCTGAAGGGCCTCTTCTGCACTGTATGATTCTGTGAAGCTACTCTGTGATTATAGAACATTAAATGGATCTTTTGGAACAATGCTGTAATTTTTTTCTTTGCATGGTGCTGCTGTTGGGAACTCAAAATGAACTTAATGAACGATAACTTCTGAGGATTTAGTCAAGTGACGGGATGTTCTTGCAGTTCACGGATGGGATTAAAACAAAGTTTGAAAAGAAGAATTGACAAATATTTGAGGCAAAGGGAAAGAAGAAATTTTAAAAGACTCATGTATAGACTTCTTAGAAATATCCCCAATATTATTACTTGATCAGTTGCTATCTTGAAATCTGAGAGAGATTTATTTTAAGTAAGGGATATGGGCCAAAGGCAGGTATATGGAGTTAGGCCACAGATCAGCTATGGTCTTATTGAATAGCAGCAGAACAGGCTGGATGTGCTGAATGGCCTACACCTGTTCCAATGTACTCTGAAGGTTGGAATATGTGTAAAATGTATTGATTTATAATGGAAGCCACTTGAGTTTTAAACTGATCAGTTGTCTGGTGTATCTTCCACTGCCACACCCATCTGATTTATTTTCTAGGTCATTAGGCCACATGTCTCTGAGGGGTCTGAAGCAGCCAGGGTGCTGTTCCCAAAACTGATATATTGACAGACTGTCAAGAGGGACTTGTGTGGCTGGTGCAGACTTCCTCCATAATTGCCCCCTCCATTCAGCTCCCATCTCTTATCAACGGGATGTGGATGGGAAGCTCAGTGGAGTAGGTTATCAAACATCTGCAATCACCAATTAGCCCTACATATTTTGTTCCATTTAGTTGTCATATCAGAACAAAATATGTAGGGCTAATTGGTGATTGCCGATGTTTGATAACCCACTCCACTGAGCTTCCCATCCACACCCTGCTGATAAGCAGATGGGAGCTGAATGGAGGGGGCAATTATGGAGGAAGTCTGCACCAGCCACATTTGACAGTCTGTCAATAGCTGCATTGGGAACAGCGCCCGAGCTGCTTCTGACCCCTCAGAAACACATGGCCTAATGACCTAGAAAATAAATCAAAGGGTGTGGCAAAGTGAAAGCTGTTAATGCCAGCTGATTGGAAGACTCTATTTCTCTGGTGTTCCCTACCCAGTTCCCCTCCAGCTCTGTTCTCTCTCTTCCCACCCTAACCTGTCACTGGATCCAAATGGCGTGTTTTCTGGGTATATGGAAGTGCAATTTAGTTGGCTAACTTTTGTTTTTAGGGTTGACCATTGAGTGGACAGAAACTGAACCACGGAAACTAATTGTGAGCGTTCCGGCTGAGCTGTATGAGAAAGGCTGCATTGCAGATGTGGAGAGTGGTATGAAGGTGAGGGGTGGGGTGGGGTGGTGGGAGGCAGGGAACGGTCCTTTAAATGCTCATCCACTGCCTTTGTAGTGTGCAATAATGTCACAAAGTGAAAAGGCTGGCACAGTGGCTGATGTATATAAAAACACCAAGAATGAAAAGAATAAGAACTTGCATTTGTTTAATTCTGCATCGTGCTTTCAAAGTGTGCCAACCAGTAAAATACTTTTGAAGTCCAGTCACATTTACAAGGTAAACAGGACAGCATTTTGTACACAATACAATCCCACAAACATCATAATTTCTCTGAAATCTTTTATTCCCGCCTGAACCCACTGATGAGAATTGGAGGAGGCGGTGTGTAGATTCTGTCCCTGACACCATGACTCAAAAGGCCTAGAAAGGTTGGTTTAAGTTGCAATTGCTTGCTGATTTCCAGCCTGCCTTTTTGTCATACAGCACCAGTTTCATTCAATGCTGGACATTCTCTTTGAAGATTCTAGATAAACGGCTACCATTTGGGAACACTTTATGGAGTAACAGTTACTCCCTGAGAGAACATACAAAAATACAAAGCAGGAGCAGGCCATTAAAACCTTCTCCACCATTCAGTAAGATCACATCCGATCTAATTGTGGCCGCAGTTCCACATTCCTGCTAACCCCCGAATATCCTTTGACTCCTTTGTAAGTCAAGAACCTATCTATTTCTGTCTTAAAATGAATTCAATGACCCCCACCTCCACTGCTCTGTGGGGAACACCAAAGGCTAATCCTCAACTTCATCTTAATTGGGTGACCCATTATTTTTAAACTGTGTCCCCTATAGTTCTAGTCTCTAGCACAAGAGAAACCTTTCAGCATCCACCTAGTTAAGTCCCCTCAGGATCTTCTATGTCTGAATAAAGTTCCCTGTCATTCATCTAAACTCGAATGGATATAAGATCCAACCAGTTCAACCTTCCCTCATAAGATTCACCTTCCCACCCCACCCTATGTATCCATCAAAGGAACCTTCTCAGAATTGCTTCTACTGCATTCATATCCTTTAAGGAGACCAAAGCTGTACTCCAGATGTGGTCTCGCTAACTCAGTACGACTTTAGCAAAAACTCCCTACATTCATAAATCCCATTCCATTTGCAATAAATGACAACATTCCATTTGTGTTTGCTGTACCTGGACGTTAACTTTAATGAACCATGTACCAGGACCAAGATCCCTCTGCACCTCTAGTTCTAGTAATCCCTCTCTATTTAAATAACAACATACTGTTTTTCTATTCTTCATGCCAACATGAACAAGTTCACATTTTCCCACATTGTACTCAATAGACTCAAAACAGACAGAGCAGCTGCTGTCTGACTGGGCGACTCAGATCTGTGATACTGAAACCTTTATTCTGCTACACTTTTCACTCCCTGGACCATAGTCAGGTAATCTGCTGCCAGGTCTTTGCCAGAGCCATCCTGGACCAGTCACAGCAGAGCTCCAAAGCAGTCTGGAAATGCCTGTCCCTCTTTCCAACACCTCTCCACTGTGATGAAAATACTTTATAATTGGGGTTGATTTGAGGAGATCCTTCCATTTCTAAAGCAGCAGCACCTTCATGTGGCTTTTCGGTGCTGTCTCACCAATCTGCCCCTCCCTATAACGGATGCTGAAGATAAACCCATACTATGTGGGGTCCTGTTTATTGAATTTAAATTTCCTGACCTGTCCCCAGAACCTTCAATATAAACATCACTTTCCACAAAGCAATTCTCAGATTTCCACTCCAAGTGAAATCCTGAGTATTTGGGTCTGAAATGTCTTCCAACAGTGATTCATTTGACCAGTTGCTGGACTACACAGAACTCCATGCTTAGTACTAGATTGGCACTGGGAATCGAGCAAATGTACCTCCTCCTGTTCCTAGTTTTACCAACAATTACTTCATTAGGTTTAAATTTGTATGGAATGTATTTGGTGGCTGTTGATTGGTATGTTTCATAGGATATTATCTTTAATCTTTGTATGTTTTATTGCATGTGTCAGGCTGCAGAAGATATCGGCTACCCAGTGATGATCAAAGCCTCTGAAGGAGGAGGTGGGAAAGGGATAAGAAAAGTGAATGCCGCTGAGGATTTTCCAAACCTTTTCAGACAGGTGGGTCATTCAGATGTTGCAGCATGATAAACATATAAAAGATGAAATAATTTGCCTGTTGAATAATACTTAATAGTAATATGGGTCCTGACTCCCATTATCTGTGGTGTCTTGAAGGTGCCGGTGCAGCGCCAGCTTAAAAAGATGCATTTACTGTTGTGCTGCTGAGTGCACAGATACCAAACAGTGACAGAGGGACAGGTCTCCTTAAAATTGATGTTTTTTTTGTGATCATGCAAGCTATTCTGTTTCATTGAATATCCAAACCCACTTTTGTGGGTCACTTTGGAATTTACTTTGTTCTGGTACTGTACTGGTTAATGCATTCCTGTAAAATTCCAGGCCAAGATTTTGTCAACAGTGTTTCATTCCTGACGTTGTAACTGGAACTGTGCACCGTTTCTATTTTATTTTTGCTGCTTCCCACATGATTATGATTAAAATTCTAAGTGCCAATGGCCTGTATGCAAAACATATTATATTTAGTGACAGGAGAAGCTTTTCATTGGTGCAACCTACCGTCAGCTGTCAAAGCTGCATCTACGTTCAGCCAATTAAAGGGACTCCGGGTCAAACAGGGAGGCTCAACTTCATGGACACAGCTTTCCGACCCAACTACATTGCCATTAACACGAGACCTGAGAGCACAAGGGTGGCGTGGGTGTTGAATCAAAATTAAATTCAACTCGTAAATATTTCTCGTCACATTGGTTTCACTTTATGTGCATCATTGTTATTTGTTGAAACTAGCTTAGAAAGTAAATGTACCAGCACACTTCATAGTTGGCATGCATTGATGGTCACTTGGGTGTTAGGGACATTTCCTTGTGGAAGAACCAGTTGTTATGTTTTTTTTTTTCACCCTTTATTGAATGTTCATGTTAGTGTCCTGTGTTGTACTTGCCGCTCTTGTGGGACATGGCTGAACTTGTGGTCTCAGATGGTCCTCCCTCCTATGCATTGTAAAGGACATTGTCTGAGAACAATCTCAGCACTGCAGTAGGCGAATTCAGTCCTGTAAGGACTGTGCCAGCCAGCACCCTGACATAGACACGTCTGAACAGTGCTGGCACCACTTTTTAGGTTCCTCATTTTCTTACCTTGACTGACTGTGTCCCCAGGTAGGATATAATTAAGAAAAAATGACTATTTATAGCACACAAATTTATTATAATTGGGAACCTGCCCCAGCCCCAGTTAATGCTCGACACACCACTAACTTTATCTCTTCACCTCAACCTGCATTGGGGAATCAAAATTTCCCATCCTGCCTAATTAAGTCGCCCTGCATCCATATTTTGTGTCCTTGTGGGTCCTTATAATCCATCCCCTCCACTTGTATACAATTGTAACCCAGTCACTACCTATTTTTTAAAACTGCATCAAAATAGTGCACTGAAAACCATGCAGATTAATTAGCATATTGCCATGTAAGAGAAATTTTCCAGGATGTCCTTCTGTTGGGGGAGGGAGGGGGAGGGGGGGGGGGGGGGCGCGGGGGTGGTCTTGTGCTTAGCTGAACTCAACCAATACAGAGACCACAGAAGTCCGCATGTAGTTGAAGAATGAAAATAAGTTTATTGATAATGCATCAGGAGAAAAGATAGTCAGCAAGCACCAGCTACCCTTTCTGACGTAACAATACAAGTGTGAGCTTGATATACTCTTCTGAACACTTTGATTCCCCACCCAGCTTGTCACCCAAACTGGAGGTCCAATTGCAATATTACACATTATTATCTTAGCCAAAAACACTCTACCTGTCAGCAAGATTAGGAGCTCATTAGTCCACGGCACCTGAAAGTTCTTGCCTCGTTACTAGGAAACCTAACTTCGTAAATCTAGTAGATTCAAGGATATTATCACCTGCAAATTTTAATTGGTAAGGGGAGTCAACTCCCTTGCTTTGCCTATGCCCAGTCCCATTATCAGCATGAGAAACTGTACCAACCTCGTTAACCATGAGCTAATGCACTCCCGTACATTCCAAAGCCCTGATTAACTTGCAGCTGCCTGACTCAAATTGATGAGGTGAACTGCCGTCTCTTTACTCCATTGTCTCAAGAATTTGGTCCGTCTATTACTGTCTAATTCCCATCATGCTGAGCAGTTAGATCGCCTGTTGGCCGAGGTTTACAAGGAGAGAAGAATACAATTTAATTTCATAATGTTTAGTTAAATTGTGGTTATACAGACAATACCGTTGCATATATTGTAATAGGCATATGGTGAATCCTTATTTTGTATATCAGGCATCTTGTAATCTTTAGCTTAACCTAGTGCACTTATTATAATTTTTAATGAGTGGCTTTATACTATAAGTTTTATATTTCCTTCCTTCATGCCAGAAGGAATTAAACCTGTTTACCTTCAGGTAGCTTCTCTGGGCTGAAAAGGAGGAGGAAAATTATCAATGAAAGTTTTGAAAGTTTATTTTAACCCATGGTGTTTTCATTCCGAAACTATAATGTTTCCTGTTGCAGGTGTGATTAGGCCTGGTTGAACATGGAAGCAGCACAATTCTTAATCATCTTTCAGCCTTGGAGATATGTGCACATCAATCTGTTTATCTTGTGCAACAGAATTCCTTGTGTTGTTTTGACTAAACCTGTTTTTTTAAATAAACAGTTGCTTACTTCAGTCCAAATCCCTTGTATTTTTGTTCCCCAACACCAAGATAAATATAGAAGAGGTAGGCCCACCAATTTGATTTGTCCATAGAAGCTTAGAATCACCCCTCCCTTCTCCTACAGTGTCTAACTTCCTCTTGTATGTCTCCCTGGACCATACACCAACTATAGCTGGGAATGGAAGGGCAACCTACACACTGGTCTCCCAAAGCCACATGTAATTCAGATACCTGAGGATGGCCCAGGACTGAATCTCTTGTGCACCTCCATTACCATGTACAGATATCATTGATATGGCACAGTGAACAACTGAGCCAGTGAAATGCCTGCACCCCACAATTTTGTTGTTTTTGTTGAACAGTCACCTTCCCCAATTACTTATCCAAGGAACAATTTTGTCTTTTCTTAAGTGGTAGTTGGGAGATGCAAGGCATGGTTTCCTCTGAAGGTACCGGGGATGGTGGACATGAGTCTGTCATTTTCATTCAGTCCCTTCAGATGTACGTTTCTTGCGCAGCTCAATCAAAGGTTTAGCTTGAAACGAAAAGGACAATATCAAATTCAGTTTTGACAGAAAGGTATCTGAGCAATGATTCAAGTTCTTGTCCTCTGGAGGTGTTGTTTTCAGGAGAAGATTAGCATTTCTCTCCCTCTCTCTTTCAGGTACAAACTGAGGTCCCTGGTTCTCCAATTTTTGTGATGAGGCTCGCCAAACATGCACGCCATCTTGAAGTCCAAATCCTTGCTGATCACTACGGCAATGCAATTTCCCTATTTGGCCGTGATTGCTCAGTTCAGCGTCGACATCAAAAGATCATCGAGGAAGCCCCGGCGACAATTGCAACCTCAGCAGTGTTTGACAACATGGAGAAGGTGAGCACAGGAGGTCTTTGCTGTAATACTTGGATGTCTGTTGGATTGAATTGCCTCTCCAAAGGGATATGCAACTGAGTAACATAATACTGAAGGACTTTTAAAGCCCTGGTCCCTGACTTTGCTGGCATACTAAATTTAGTTTTCTGCAATTTCTAGGTGTTTTCTACAAGTCTCAAGTACTGCATGCTGCTTATAGGGCAAATGATGGGCTAGGGGTGGCGGCTTCCTGAGATGGGGACCAGCATAGTAATTTAGGCTCATGCACTGTGAATGATTCATACTGGTCTCCATGTGGACCTGTGGGCCCACTGGTGGTGTCATGGCCAGGCAAGTAACCTGAATGCTCAATAAAAATATTTGGCTTTCTGGATTGGCTCCCACTCTGAGGGCTAATTAAAATAGTGCTCAGGATTGAGGAGGGCCTGCATGACGCACACCAAGGGCAGATGGGTGGCTTTGTTTGCAGGTGTATGGAACGGGTGAATGCTGAAGATGCACCTAAATGGCACTTGTGCGAGACAGTTCCATGCTGCTGAGATACTCTCCTACTGACTGTGTGCAAATGAGAGCAGTCTTGGTACTGGATGGCAGTGCTTGAGTGGATCTTGACACAGCCTGTTGGTTTAGTGTGTGGCAGTTTGAGGCCATAGTATTTACAAGTTATACTGCATCATTCTAGTGACTGCAAATATAAAATTAATATACCAGCCATTTTTTGAACCTGCTGTTTCTAGACCTATATTTATGCCAGCACTGACTTAATGCCTTGAAAATTCTCTTCCTCAATCAGCATTCACTGTTCTAAGCAGAAATATTTGCAAAACCCCCAAATTTCGACCGGTGAAAATAATAAAAGATTGGTCACGTTATCCATAATTCGTTACACTTGTTTGACGATTTAAAATGATGGTTGCTGATGTGACTTTCCTTTCAGTGTAGATTTTTTTAGCTGTAGTGAATCCTTGGGGAGATAGAAAATATTGCATAAGTAATCAAAAGAAAGGTTTGCATTTGTATAGCTCCTTTCATGACCTTGAGCATCTCCATGTGCTTTACAGTCAATCAATACTTTTGAATGCAATCACTGTTGTGATGTAAGAATTGTCTTCTACATAATGCCATAGAATCTTTAAGATCCACATGAGAGGGCAGACCAGGTATCGGTTTACCATCACATCAGAAAGACGGCTCCTCTGACCATGCAGCAGTCCCTCAGTAGTGCACAGGGATGTCATTCTGGATTTTGAGCTCAGGTCTCTGGAATGGGACTTGAATCCAGAATCTTTTTGACTCTGGTGTGAATGCTAGCAACACTGACTTTCTATTCCTGCTATTAACTTTGACAGAGATTTACATTATCTGACCTTGCCCTCTGTAACTCGATAGATTCACTTTGGTACTGACAAGACTTTAGCTAAGGCGAAAGCAGAACCTTAGGATAGTAAATTTTAAAAGAAGTGTACTTTTCAAAGAAAATATGTATACTTCTAAAAACATGCTGCGATTTTCAGAACTTTAGTACCCTGTCCCAGAGAGCACTTTCCAAGCCTCTAGTCGAACTTATAAGCAACAAGATGGCACTCGAACCCAGTTTTAGCCCTTGAATTAACATAACCTCATCTCGAATTTGGTCATTTGTTTCTGGGTTAATTTTATTGGATTTAGCCATTTGAGTACAATGCTCCATGGAGCAGAACAATGAGACTGTTCATGATCTTTCATTTATCTGAATTTATACAAATCTTTCTTCCTTGTCTTGACACCTACCTCAGAGGTGCAAGGGCAAAAATGGAGATTTGTGCCCAGTGGTATCTTTTTCCACAGACAAAGCTTATAGCAGCAAATTAATATTTTAAACTTCAAACCTTAGAATATTACCCAGCCTTGATAACTACTTGATTAATTACTCATTCTTCAATTATGCACAGAGGGTTGCTAATTATATCATCTATTTTTGCCTGGTTACTGATTATACTGTAATTCTTGATTAAAACATGAATGATTCTAAAGTACAGGATATAAAATGGCTTCTTCAGCCCAGTGTTAGAAGAAAATGATGTCTTGACCTTGTTAGCTTGCTGCAGTGATTATAATGTGAAGACTCCCTAAAAATGGCCGAGTTAGACTAAAATCTACTGCCAAGGTCTACTTACACTGCCAGTACACTGTCAATATAATGGTTGCCTTGACATCGTTTTAACTGTAATCAGAAAGTATTTGCACTAAAGTTGATTAGATGTATTTGCATGCGGTATCAAAATGGATCAGGAAATTTAATTCATCCCATACCATGTATGACTAATAAATAAGTGTTCAGCTGACAATCTTTCTTTCAGTATTAAGTTGAAGGATGTAAAGTGAAAAAACAATGTAAGCTACGCCAGTACCACTGTAGTCAGGATCCAAGTTGTCCAGACTTGCTTGTCTACTTGCGGCTTTGGTTTCCTCTGAAAGAGTAATCATGGGGTTCGTAAAAAGCATTGCATCCTTGACATCATTGATGCTTACAAACTAGAGATATGAAAAGTATTTTGAATTTTTCTCAATCCTTATTGTAACACTTATGCATTTGTCAAAAATAATGATTACACTTTATTCTGTTTTAACTCCTTGTCAGGACATCAAAGCCATAACACTCATTCCTTCTCTTGATGTTCGCTTGTTAATAAGTCTACAACTTTGTAGAACTTCAGTTTGGAGTTTTATCACATAATTGCACTTAGTTCATCACTTCCTCTCTTCCCTACAATTTTGGTAACTTTACTACAGACCTTGACCACACATCCCGGTCTATCATAAAAAAATCATTCCTATAGAGCGTATCACAGGTTGTTCACGGGACATGAAATTGTTTTAATTCCATTCCCTGTTGTGTATCGTCGCTCATTGGCAAACCAGTTACTCTTTACTCTGCTAACCTGCTAATTGTGGAAGTTGTGTTTTCCAGTGTGCAGTGAAGCTGGCAAAAATGGTGGGCTATGCAAGTGCAGGAACGGTGGAGTATCTGTACAGCCAGGATGGAAGCTTTTACTTCCTGGAGTTAAACCCCAGGCTTCAAGTGGAACATCCATGTACTGAAATGGTTGCGGATGTAAACTTGCCTTCTGCGCAGTTGCAGGTGAGTTATGTGCACTAGTCACATTGGTTTAGGATTGTTACATACTATCAGTTACATTAGGAATTTCTCTCTCTCTTTCATCCCGTTCTCTCTCAAAACAAGTTGTGCTAAATTTGCTTGACTGATTCACATGTTTGTGCTCCTTCATTCTCCCTCAGATTGCGATGGGAATCCCTCTGCACAGAATCAAGGACGTTCGGATGCTGTATGGAGTTGCCCCATGGGGAGACTCGCCAATTGATTTTGAAAATTCAGCGACCGCTCCTTGCCCACGAGGTCATGTGATAGCTGCTCGTATCACCAGCGAGAATCCAGATGAGGTAAAATGAAATGTTAAATTTTGCAATCTTCTGGAACGTTCCAAAATTTGTCATCAGTTTCTGTTATTTAGCTCCTACCTTCCTTGCAGTTTCCCATGCGGTTCCTGACTTTCACATGTACCCATTAGAGACTTTTCAAGAAGTGCAAGTCATTTATCTCTTGATTAGCAAGTGCAGTCTGTGATTGATAATAACCAATGTATCAGGATAAAATCCTTCCGGCCTGTTTTAGTTCTTCCCTTATTTTTCCACCACTCTCTCATTCCTTTGTGGATAGATACTGTACTACTGATCTGTCTGAGATGGTAAACTCATGGTGGCTGGCTTGGAATAATTTTGTTTTGGTTGGTGTTGTGGCTGTACAGCAAACCAGTACTGTAATTGCTATCATACCAGACACACTTTTTGGACTTGCTTGTGTTGTAGACTGTTGCAACAGCTGTTCAATATGATGTTGTCTTTTTCATTTTTATTTTCCCCATCATTGCTGTGACCAGGCTGAGATATGAATGCATGTTGCCCTTTCTTTTAATTTTTCCTATTTTAACCAGCGCAATGTACAAATGTCCATCTTTCAATTGCAAATGTACAGATTGCTGAACACTGTGTAAACTGTTCTGTGCCACTATATAATATTTCAATAAACTCTGCTTACTTTGTTCCAAGCCAAGAGTTCCTACATTAATATCAGGTTCATGGATGTTTAAATAATACTGACCGCTTCAAAAATGCTTGAACATTTAAAAACAAAACAGTGACTCAAATTGATTTTGTAATAAGCCATGTAATGTATAAATGCATGCATTGGAGTCAGAGTGTAATGTATTTGTGCATCCCACTGCGGCTGAGTGACTTACATTTTCAGGTGTTCTTTTACTCTGACAGGGATTCAAGCCGAGCTCTGGTACTGTGCAGGAGCTGAACTTCCGCAGCAATAAAAATGTCTGGGGTTACTTCAGCGTGGCAGCAGCGGGAGGCCTCCATGAGTTTGCGGACTCTCAGTTTGGACACTGCTTCTCTTGGGGGGAAAACAGAGAAGAAGCCATCTCGTTAGTACTTTGCTAAAATCTTTTGGTCAATGTACAAAATTGTGTCTGAGAGTCGCCCTCTGTGAGGTCTTGTCCAATCTTTAAGAACTTTCATGATGATTTCCATTCTTCAGCAGTCTGGATTTACTTCCCTGTTTCTGGGAGGGTCAGTAGCTGGGTAGCCTACTTCCTGATCTCTCCTAATGCCTCACTGATAGCAGGGAGTAAATGGCTGCCATAATTGAACTGCCGCAACTGATTTTTCTCCATTTTTCTCTGTACACACCTGCCGTGATCACCACATCCCAGCTGGGAGGTGTGCAGTTTGGGAAGCAAACACCATGGGTGCCCAAAATTGCTAGCTCTGTGGTTTGGATCTTTAGTGCTCCACTCATTTAATTACTTCTAAATTCCTTTAATCTTTTTATCTGTGTTAAACATTTAAAAGCTCAACAAAGACAAAGTAAGGAAATTGTGTTTGTAAAATACTTTGTGTGTTTAGGCTGACACGCATGCTTCGCATGCAGTTAATTACTTTTAGTTTTGAAGTTGCTTTTGCCTGCAGATAAATTTGACAGTCATTTTGCTTTCCTACAACTGAGATATATAATTAAGAGAATCGACTCATGGCGTTGGTTGAGGGACCATGGTACAAGGAGATCTACCTGCTTTTCAAAGGGTGCCACACAATCATTGCAGTCACTTAAGTAGATGTCTTGCAGGTTTAGCATCTCATTTGACAGATTGCACCTCTGACAATGTGGCATTCCATTGGTAATGCAGAGATTATTCACCCAGGTTCCCAGAATGTGGCTGAAACCATGACCAAGACCGGGTCTTGTCAATTTGACATTTAAATAAGTGAGTGGGAAAGTATGATGGGGTTAGAGAGAGAGATGAAATTGAAAAAGGAAGCATATATAGCTTTAAGACTCTAAGGTCAGCAAGGATGAACTAACTGCTCTTTTTGTCCTGCTCCAAAGTTGGTCATAACAGATTTTGAATTTTACAAGGGTGGTGATATTGCCAATTCAGTATAAATATTTAATTGCGTATAGCTTGGTGCAAGAAATGAGCCAGCCAGGTTCCTTAAATTAACAAAGTTTACTGGTAAAGCCCACGCAGGTGAAGTTGAAGGAATTATTCACAAAAAGGTTTCAAATATATAAAAATGTCCAAATACACACACACATACACACACACACACACACACACACACACACACACACACACACACACACACACACACATATATATATATATACTCTGTTTTTAGCAGTGAGGTGTTCTAATGGGCTTTTCAAACAGGGATGTGGAGATGGGCTAATAGGCTTTTCAAACAGCACAGCTTTGACCAGGGGAGTTTTGGATGAAAGAGGAATGGGATTATCCTGTTACCCCTGTGGCAATATCTATTTGATTGATTATCAAAATCCATATTTCTTTTTAACCCAAAAGCTGGTCTAGTGATCTCTGAAATCCATAGCCTCCATTAAAAATAGCTTGTGTCCTCTGCAAATGCCACCCTGTGGCTGCTGTAGCCAATGTCACTTCCTTTGCAAAAAGTGCCTTTTTCAAAAAGTTCAAGTATGTCCAGCCAATGATATTATAAAGTAATATTTCAGATAGCACATTTTGTAAAAAATGCAGTTACATGTTTTAGAAAAGCAGTTTCCATTATGAAGATATATTTTTAAATTTACTCCCATGCATGAAGTTATTTTCTTGTGGCAACTGCAGCAGCCATTTGATGTTACATAGCCTGTATGAAACTTGCAGACTGTCTCTCTGAATCGGAGAGTCCTGGAGGTTAATGAGTACCAATGAAAATAATTAGGGTTTGTGGATCTGAATAACTGCTGTATGAATTACATGGCTTGACTGATGCTTGAAGTCAACAGTCTAGAGATGACAGAGTAGAGCTCTCACTACATGTGTGTTGGGTTTGGTTGGATATGAATTCTGAGAGTGCATTGTTTTTCCTACTCTTCTTTGACTGAATTCTGTAGCCACTACCAAGTTAGACACAGTCAAAAAAAAAATTTCATTTTGTTCCATGATGGTGTTTTCTTCTCTGGTGGCAACTTTTTCAAAAACATTTTGCTTCTGATTCTGCAGAAACATGGTGGTGGCATTGAAGGAACTATCGATTCGTGGCGATTTCAGAACAACTGTGGAATACCTCATCAGGTTACTGGAAACTGAAAGCTTCCAGCAGAACAGCATTGATACTGGCTGGCTGGATCGGCTCATTGCAGAGAAAGTTCAGGTATTGCAACTTGGCGAGTTGGAGGACTTGCGCACCTATTCCAACAGAAAGCAGTGAAAGCTGGGGATGGAATTCAGCTTTAGTGGGAGCACAAAATAGGTGGCGGAGGAGTGGGAACCAACCTTCTGTTTTACACTGTCTGAGTTGAGCTGAGAGGAGAATATCACAAGTGGCCTTGTGTTCCTGCTGCTGAAGGATTAATAGCTAGGATTAATCTGCATTAGGATTCTCTCTCTCTCTCTCTCTTCTCTTCCCTCCCCTCCCCTTCTCTCTCCCCTCCCCCCCGCCACCGCCACCACCACCCAGTAAGTACATCCTGTTGATACCCAACTTGATGATAGTCAGTCGTGCTTTGACTTTCACTCTCCCAGGTGTAAGCCAAAGTGATGATGACTGCCATTTGTTTTTATCTGCCCCAGGTCGAGAGTTTTTGGAACTCATTGCCATAATGACTCTGTCCCCACAGCGCTCTATGTATATTTAAGGCTGAGACAGATAGATTTTTGAGTAAGAGAGTCAAAGGTTACAGGGAAAGGGGCAGTAAAGTAGATGTGAGGAATGTTGGGTCAACCATGATACTGTTGAATGGAGGAGCAGGCTCGAGGGGCCGAACGGCTTTCTCCTGTTCCTATTTCTTACGGCCTTGTGATGAAAGCAAAATAAGCTGCAGGTCCCCTCCCATCCTCTTGATTACTCTCTTCCTCCTGACTAACACATTTCTAGATTTTGCTGCCTGTGTTGAGCAAATGGCTTAGCTCAGTGCTTGCTATGCCTATCAAGCAAAATCGAAGATATTGCGGCAGTGAAATTGCTAACCATTGAAATAAAATCATATCTTGGTCATTTTAAATTACTTTCTTTTCAGATGTGTTGCAGAATTCCCCCCCCTGTTGTGATGTTATTGATTCGTTGCTGTGGTATGGCCCGTGAGTGCCAGCTGTTTTCAGTTCTGTGCTGAGAAACCATTTTTCAAGTGTTAGGCACCACTGCCAAGTTTGATCTCGTTCCCTATCCAGGTCCCCACACACACGCGCTCTTTCTGACAGGAGTCACTGGATATCGATCAGCAAAAGGATCCTTAATTGAACTTTTTATTTTTCTTTTAACCTGGGGCACTGAGGGCGACAGCTATATCCCTTTTAGTGGCAGTCAACTAACTCAAAGCAAATGAAACAAATGGGCGATCAAATACTGGTTTCTGCGGCTCATTGCCCACCGGGCAGCACATTTAACCTGTTAAGCGATGGGAACAGCTAACAGCTCTTTAACATGATGATAATACCTTGGCAGTAGTTAGGATTGGACAGTATATTCTCACTTGCCTGCCTGTGCAGTTGCTGAAATGTCAATTTGTCCCCTTTAGGCTGAGAGGCCGGACACCATGCTGGGGATTGTCTGTGGAGCTCTGCATGTTGCAGATAAATCCTTTAGAAACAGTGTCTCTAATTTCCTTCACTCACTGGAAAGGTAAATTATATTGACCTTGACCTTTTAACAATCTTATCTGCACTTTGTTTTTTAATATCTCTATTCTGGATTTTTGTGTGTGAACAAGATGTTGGCATTTCAAGTGTCCTTTGTTACTGAGTCACTTCAGCACTAATTTTTATTCCTTCTTTTATCTGAGCTATTGCTCACACTGTTTACACAGTAATCCAAATGGCTGTAATGCATCACATTTTAAAAAGCTTTTGAAGGATTATATCTTGCGACATTTGGAAAACTTCCAAAATGAATGCTGCTGGAATGATTATTATAACTTGCTCGTTTTTGGGAAAGCAAGTACTTCTGCTGGAAACAATTCCACAGATATCAGTCGGCCTCCAATATCGTAACCCAGCTACCTATTCTTTGTGTTGGCCTGGACAGCAATATTAGCAAGTTGTTTGACCCCCAGATGGCATGACAACCAAGACTGATCATGTCTTAAAATCACCAGCCCTGGCCTTTTTCCCACCACAAACCATCAGGGAAGTCGAAGGGATGACTCATAAAGTGAGATGGTGAAAGTAAAAATGGCAAATTAATATATATTTCGGTTCGCACAAAGTGGGATGTGGCAGAAATTCTGGAGAAGTTCAGCAGATCAGTGAGCATCTGTGAAGGGAACAGAGGAGGTAACATAACCCCTTCAATCAAAAGTTGTGATGAAGGGTCCATACCATTAACTGCTCTGTTGTGCTCACTCCTGTTAGCTCACTTGAGTCCGCTTCCATTTCAGACATCCAACATCTGCATTTGTTTTGTGTTACCTAGAATGTAACAGTGCTGAGAGAGTTGGATATTGACAGTTAAGTCAATATCCAACTCTTTGAGTGGGCTGGTGGATGGTGATTTAACCTCAGGTCACTGCTAATCCTCCAGGAATTGTAGGCCAGTCTCCAGGACACTGCTGTGTGCAATCCTAGAGATAAATCATTTATAAAAAAAAAAGATTTTTGAACATTTTTCTTTACTAGATATAAAAATATGAAAAGTAAAGGTTGTTTGGTTGACAGTTAAGCATCACCTAACTGGGCAATGCATCTTTTGCTTTCCAATTGGCAAAGGAAAGTAGTACATCACAAGGATGGATGTATTGACCAAAGAATGCTGGAGCCTGGGGGAAAATCATGTATTGAAACTTCCAAGAATACATTTAATCACGGTTGGCAATCCTAGCCATCGCACTAATTATTTGACTGCTTATTTATTCTCAGGGGCCAAGTTTTACCAGCTCATACATTCCTGAACACAGTGGATGGGGAACTCATCTATGAAGGGGTGAAATATGTGCTACAGGTAAAGTCCTAAATGTTGAAAATTCACTTCTAAACCCTTTGGTGGCATAATTTCTGATTTTGGTTATCTTTGCATGCAAGATGGGAAAGGTTTCCTCTGGTCACTGCATGTGTATAGTAATTTATTTTATTTCAAACACCTGTATAATTATGTTGTCAATGTATGAAATCTTGCACAACAAAAACCGAAAAGACTCTCTTACAAAGAGTCATCCAGTCTTGAAACATTAGCATCTGTGGAGAGAGAACAGAGCTAGCATTTCAAGGCTGGATGACTCTTTGTAAGAGCTCTGACAAAGAGTCATCCCAGCCTTGAAATGTTAGCTCTGTTCTCTCTCCACAGATGCTATCAGACATGCTGAGATTTTCCAGCATTTTCTGTTTTTGTTTCAGATTCTGGCTTCCGCAATAATTTGCTTTTATCTTGGTATGAAATCTTGCAACTGTGTTAGTTGTGTTGGAAATGTTGAGGGAGCAGGGTGGTTCAAAAGGTTAAAGGTGGGTCTTTCACCTCTGGCTTTTAAAGTCTTTTCCGTCTGTTGGTTGAAAGGGCCCGTTGTGTAATTTGGGCAGTCCCAACTGGATAATACCATTTTGAAGAAAATTGTAGCACTTAAGTGTTGTTCCAAGGTTGGAGCTGAAGAATGTTATTGGAACAGAGAGAGGGACAAAAACATGCATTTGTGTAGCACCTGTTTTGACCTCCGAACATTCCAAGGTACTTTACAGATATTGAAGGACTTGTGATTATTTGCTGTTTTAATGTAAGAAACACGATGATCAGTTTGTGGACATCAATGTGAAGCCGAGAGATAATCTCTTTCAGTGATGTGGGTTGAGGGATAAATGTTTGTTTTGGGGAGAGCTCTCCTCTTCTGAGAAATAATGAGGCCTTTTACATCCACGTGACAGGTCAAACATGGGCCTCAGTTTAATGTTTCATTTGTAAAGAGGGTGAGTTTTACTCCATATCTATTGCTACGATACCTCACCTGGAAGTGCTTGTTGGAAGCAGGAGTTTGTTGAGGAGTCCAGGACTTGGGGACCTAGCTTAGAAATTAGAACCTAGCTTGTCATGAGTGACGTTGGGGACATGTTCCGACGCAAAGGGCCATGGAAGTTTGGAGCTCTCGTCCGCGGATGACAATTCTTGCCAGATTAATTGTATACTTTTAATCTGGCATTGATAGATTTTTGTTAACCGAAGGTATGATTTGGTGGCCATTACAGAAACTGGTTGCAGGATGGTCACGACTGGGAGTTGAATATCCAGGGGTATCAAACTGTTCGGAGGGACTGACAGGAAGGTAAGGGAGGTGGTGTAGCTCTGATATTTAAGGATGATATCAGGGCGGTAGTGAGAGATGATATAGGTTCTATGGAAAAAAAGGTTGAATCCATTTGGGTGGAAATTAGAAATAGTAAGGAGAAAAGGTCACTGATAGGCGTAGTCTATAGGCCACCAAATAATATCATCATGGGGGGGGGCAGCAGCCTTGAGGAGGAGTTCATAGAATGTATCCGCGATAGCTTCCTTGAACAGTATGTAATGGAACCGACAAGGGAGCAAGCTATCCTAGATCTGGTCCTGTGTAATGAGACGGGAATAATTAATGATCTTGCAGTTAGGGATCCACTTGGAAGAAGCGATCACAGTATGGTTGAATTTAAAATACAGATGGAGCGTGAGAAGGTAAAATCCAATACCAGTGTCTTGTGCTTAAACAAAGGAGGCTATAAAGGGATGAGGGAGGAGTTAGCTAAGGTAGACTGGGAGCAAAAACTTTATGGTGGGACAATTGAGGAACAGTGGAGGACTTTCAAAGCGATCTTTCACAGTGCTCAGCAAAAGTATATACCAGTGATGATAAAGGACTGTAGAAAAAGAGATAATCCACCACGGATATCTAAGGAAATAAAGGAGGGTATCAAATTGAAAGAAAATGCATACAAAGTGGCAAAGATTAGTGGAAACCTAGAGGATTGGGAAATCTTTAAAGGTCAGCAGAAAGCCACGAAAAAAGCTATAAAGAAAGGCAAAATGGATTATGAGAGTAAACTAGCTCAGAATATAAAAACGGATAGCAAAGGTTTCTACAAATATTTAAAATGAAAAAGAGTGGCGAAAGTAAACATTGGTCCTTTAGAGGACGAGAAGGGTGATGTAATTAACTGGAAATGAGAAAATGGCTGAGGCATTGAACAGGTATTTTGTGTCAGTCTTCACAGTGGAAGACACAAATAACATGCCAAAAATTGATGACAGGAAGACTATAGCAGGTGAGAACCTAGAAACTATCATTATCATGAAAGAGGTAGTGTTGGGCAAGTTAATGGGGCTAAAGGTAGACGGGTCTCCTGGTCCTGATGAAATGCATTCTAGGGTACCAAAAGAGATGGGGGGAGAAATAGCAAATGCACTAGTGGTAATTTACCAAAATTGGCTGGACTCTGGGGTGGTTCCCGCAGATTGGAAAACAGCACTGTTTAAAAAAGGAGGTAGACAAAAGGCAGGTAACTATAGGCCGGTTAGCTTAACTTCTGTGGTAGGGAAAATGCCTGAATCTATCATCAAGGAAGAAATAGCGAGACATCTGGATATAAATTGTCCCATTGGTAATACGTAGCATGGGTTCATGAAGGGCAGGTCATGTTTGACTAATTTGATGGAATTCTTTGAGAACATTACATGTGCAGTGGACAATGGGGAACCTGTGGATGTGGTGTATCTGGATTTCCAGAAGGCATTTGACAAGGTGCCGCACCAAAGACTGCTACATAAGATAAAGGTGCACGGTGTAACGGGTAATGTATTAGCATGGATAGAGGATTGGTTAACTAACAGAAAGCAAAGAGTGGGGGTAAATGGGTGTTTTTCTGGTTGGCGATCAGTGACGAGTGGTGTGCCTCAGGGATCAGTGTTGGGACCGCAATTGTTTACGATTTACATAGATGATTTGGAGTTGGGGACCAAGTGTAGTGTGTCAAAATTCGCAGGTGACACGAAGATGGGTGGAAGAGCAAAGTGTGCAGAGGACGCTGAAAGTCTGCAAAGGGATATAGATAATCTAAGTGAGTGGGCGAGGGTCTGGCAGATGAAGTACAATGTTGGTAAATGTGAGGTCATCCATTTTGGTAGGAATAACAACAAAATGGACTATTATTTAAATGGTAAAAAATTGCAGCATGCTGCTGTGCAGAGGGACCTGGGTGTCCTTGTGCAGGAATCTCAAGCAGTTGGTTTGTAGGTGCAGCAGGTAATTAAGAAGGCAAATGGAATTTTGTCCTTCATTGCTAGAGGGATGGAGTTTAAAAACAGCGAGATAATGTTGCAGCTGTATAAGGTGCTGGTGAGGCCACACCTGGAGTACTGTGTACAGTTTTGGTCTCCTTACTTGGGAAGGGATATACTGGCACTGGAGGGGGTGCAGAGGAGATTCACTAGGTTGATTCCGGAGTTGAGAGGGTTGGCTTATGAGGAGAGACTGAGTAGACTGGGGTTATACTCATTGGAATTCAGAAGAATGAGGGGAGTTCTTATGGAAACACTCAAGATTATGAAGGGAATAGATAGGATAGAAACGGGGAGGTTGTTTCCACTGGCGGGTGAAACTAGAACTAAGGGGCATGACCTCAAAATAAGGGGAAGCAGATTTAGGACTGAGTTGAGGAGGAACTTCTTCACACAAAGGGTTGTGAATCTGTGGAATTCCCTGCCCAGTGAAGCAGTTGAGGCTACCTCATTGAATGTTTTTAAGGCAAGGATAGATACATTTTTGAACAGTAAAGGAATTAAGGGTTATGGTGAGTGGGCGGGTAAGTCGAGCTGAGTCCACAAAAAGATCAGCCATGATCTTATTGAATGGCGGAGCAGGCTCAAGGGGCCAGATGGCCTGCTCCTGCTCCTGGTTCTTATGTATTGAGGGGTGTGGAGCGGAAACAAAATTATCTGGATATCACAGATCAGCCATGATCTCGGTAAATGGTAAAATAAGCAAGCCCGATGAGCGAAATGCCTACTCTCGTTTCTATGTTCCTGTAAATTGGTCCCTGTCTCTCCATGGCCTGAGCCGTACCCAGCTCTGTAACCTTCTCTGCCACTTGAATCCTTCAGGAACTCTGCATTCCTCCAAACTTTTGTGCAATTTTTTTGCACCACTGGTGGCTATGTCTCCATTTATTTTGCCTTTAATCTTGAGAATTCCCTCTTTAGACACCTCGGCCTCTCCTCCTTAACACCAAATTCTGACCAGGCTTTTGTTCACCCCGCCTGATATCTCCTTCCTTGACCTTGGTGTTAATTTAGTCTGATTGTGCTCCTTTGAAGTGCTTGATGAATTTTTCTATATTAAATATGCTGTTTAAATGCAAATTGCTTGCCGTGTGGAGAGTTGTTGGAGCAGATCCTTCTGTAACAGTACAGGTATAACTGCTGGAATTCACATCTGTGGATAACATTGAGTGAGCCAAACTTAAAACACCATGGCTGGGATTCTCCCCCAAAAAATTCTAATTCCTAATTCACGTGAAAACAGGAGTAACTCTCGCTGGTTTTTTTGAGCCTGATTTTCAGATTGAATCTCCCACACTCTGAGCGCTGCAGAGTGCCCTAGCGGAATTCCCTCTGAAAATCGGGGGGTGGGGGGGTTGGGGGCCTCTGTTCCCCCCCCCCCCCCCCCCCCCGGCAGCACAGCCGCTGCACATGCGTCAATCTGTTAGAGCGGAGATTAGCGCATGCGCAGTGGCCCCGCAGTGGAGGGAGGTGAACCTCGCTGAGAAAAAGAGGAAACTATTGCCATTTTTCTTCCTATCATCATGATTTTGTGTAGTAATTTTATAATTGCTGCCTACCTCGCCCATAATTGCCCTGCCACCATGAATTCTCTCCCAACTGGGATTCCAGGAGTCTGGAAGACATAAAAAAACAGAGTGGGCTTTTATTTTAGCAACTCTGTAATTCTCTTCTCTTGATCCAATGCAATTTTTCTTAAACTGCTCTTGTTAGCTATGGTTGGATTGCCTTTCCTGCTGGGTTTGTGCCTCAAAGGAATGTACATTTGTTGTAAACCATGTGTTATTTCTTTAAATGCTAGCCATCGCCTGTCAACTATCAGACCTTTCAATGTTGTTTCTCAAACTACCACAGCCAACTTGCCCCTTGTGCCTTCGTAGATTCCTTTGTTTAGATTTAAGACCCTAGTTTTGGATGGAACTACATCATTTTCAAAGTTAATGCAAAATTCTATTATATTATGGTCGTTCCTTCCTGGGACACCTTTACAATGAGATTAATTAACCCATTCTCATTGCCCAATTTTAGATCTAAAATAGCTCATTTTCTAGTTTGTTTCTCAACATACTGTTCTAGAAAACCATCTTGTGTATATTCCAGCAATTTTTTCTCCGCAGCATTCATGCTGATTAGCTTTACCCAGTCTTTATGTAATTTGAAGGCTTCCATGATGACTGTATTACCTTTGTTAAATGATCTTCTACTATTTGGCAGCTTCTAAACAACTCTTGCACGTTTGCTGCCCCTTGCTGTTTCCACCAAACAGATTCTACATCCTTATTTTCTAATCTAAATTCTCCATCGTTAATGTACTGATCTCATACTTTATTAACAGTGCTGCCTCCACCACCTTTTTCCTTTTTGTGTATTCTTCCTAATTGTTGAATATCCTTGAACATTCAGCTCCTAGCCTTGGTCACCCTGCAGCCACATCTCTGTGATGGCAATTAGATCGTATCAGTTTACTTCCATTTGGGCTGTCAATACATCTACCTTCT
The DNA here is from genome assembly GCF_964213995.1 of Mustelus asterias. Lineage (NCBI taxonomy): Eukaryota > Metazoa > Chordata > Chondrichthyes > Carcharhiniformes > Triakidae > Mustelus > Mustelus asterias. Next base: position 21,292,557 of record NC_135812.1, read on the forward strand.
TGCGGATGCTGTGTGCGTTCAGATAGAGTGCTTTTAATTGTGTTTTTATTATTTTCGCAACCTCTAGCCTTATCTGCTAATGCATTCTTACTTTGCATGCTCTAGGTTGATTGGGGCCATGCTAAATTGCCTCTTAGTGTCAGGGGGATTAGTAGGGTAAATATATAGGGTTACGGGAAATGGGCCTGGGTGGGATTGTGGTCGATGCAGACTCGATGGGCCGAATGGCCACCTCCTGCACTGTAGGGATTCTATGATCACTTTCTGCCACACTCAGATTATAAAGCCCTCTGTACCACTCTAGCTACGTGACATGCCAGAACACTGGTCCCAGCACCGTTCAGGTAAAGACTGTCCCAATGGTACACCTAATTTCCCCGGTACTGGTTCCAGTGCCTATGAATCAAAACCCATTTCTCCCACATCAGACTTTGAGACACGCATTTTAACTCTCTAATCTTATTTACCTGACTCTAATTTGCCCATAGTTAAGGTAATATTTCATCTTTTTAATTTAGCCCTAGCTGCTCATATTCTGTAAGCAGAGCCTCTTTCCTAGCCCTACCAATGTCGTTGGTACCTATGTGGACTATGGCAGCTGGATCCCCCCCCCGTTGTACTGCAAGCTCCTTTCCAGTCCTGAGTAGATGTCCCAAACTCAGGCACCCGGCAGGCAACACAGCCTTCCAGACTTGCGCACCTGACTGCAAAGAACTGTGTCTTAACCCCTTGACTATATTGTCCCCTACTTCCATTACATTTATACTAGCTCTCTCTGCTTGAATGGCTTCCTGTACCACAGTATCATGGTCAGTTTGCGCATCCACCCCGCAGGCCCTGCATTTGTCCATACCAGTTATTGGACAATTGCAAGGGCTGAGGAACTCTGCTTCTACCTTCTCGGTCCCCATCCCTGCTTCCCTTGCAGTCACACACTTGACCTTGACCGTGGATCAAATCTTCGCCTCAAGGGTGTGACACCTCGGGAACAAAATATCCAGGTAACTTCCCCCTCTCTGATGTGTCGCGGTGCCTGTAGCTGAGTCTCCAGCTCAATGGCTGAGTCGAAGTTCCTCCACAGTGTTCACAGACGCCCAAATTCTGCAGCCACCACACATCATATGCCCTGCTATCTCCATTGCCTTTAATCATTCTGTTTTATTGATTAAAATGTAATTAATGTGGCTTAGTCCTGCCTGCACTTGTATTCTTATTATTTCAGTAAATGTTCCATTTGGCCTGATTGAAATACACTCGTTAAGATAAATAGGAAATGCTCACTGGCCAATCTAATAATCTTGACTACTATTAGTAAACTTTACTACTACTAATAAAGCCATACCTCGCATAGGATGAAAGGGTTGAGGCATCTTATTCAAGACTTTTGACTACAGCCTGGCCTGTAGGGGTAAATTAGTCTGAATGGTCAGTAATGATTTGAGGCTGCTCAACATCTGAGGCGGCAAATGGTATGTTGGCCTCTGTAGCGAGAGGATTTGAGTATGGGAATAGGAATGTTTTGCTTGACAAAATGTTTAAATTGCAGACTCATGTTGTCTTTGGCATTTCCCGAAGTTATCAACATTTGCTGTTCGCTCCTTTCACAGATTACGCGTCAGTCACCTAATTGCTATGTGGTTATAATGAACAACTCATTTGTAGAGGTGGACGTTCATCGGCTGAGTGATGGTGGTCTGCTGTTGTCCTACGATGGTAGCAGCTACACTTCATACATGAAAGAGGAAGTAGACAGGTGGGGAAACAGAGGTTTTTCTTTTTTTGCTCTCTCTCCAAACGTTTCTTCGGAGCGTATTTTAACCTCAGAATATTCCATGTCGCAGATATCGTGTCACGATTGGCAATAAGACTTGCGTATTCGAGAAAGAAAATGACCCCTCGCTGCTGCGCTCACCCTCAGCAGGGAAGCTCATCCAATACACGGTCGAAGATGGTGGCCACGTTTTTGCAGATCACTGCTTTGCTGAAATTGAGGTAAATAATCCTCGCCCTGATAGACAAATAATATGAAAGGAGCTGTCATCACAGTGGTTAGGGGCGGCACGGTAGCACAGTGGTTAGCACTGCTGCTTCACAGCTCCAGGGACCTGGGTTCGATTCCCGGCTTGGGTCACTGTCTGTGTGGAGTTTGCACATTCTCCTCGTGTCTGCGTGGGTTTCCTCCGGGTGCTCCGGTTTCCTCCCACAGTCCGAAGATGTGCGGGTTAGGTTGATTGGCCATGCTAAAATTGCTCCTTAGTGTCCTGAGATGCGTAGGTTAGAGGGATTAGTGGGTAAAATATGTAGGGATATGGGGGTAGGGCCTGGGTGGGATTGTGGTCGGTGCACACTCGATGGGCTGAATGGCCTCTTTCTGTACTGTAGGGATTCTATTCTATGATCACAGAGCCAGCACATTAGCACTGCTGCCTCACAGTGCCAGGGACAAGGGTTCGATTCCCAGCTTGGGTCAGAGCTGTGTGGAGTTTGCACCTTCTCCCCGTGTCTGCGTGGGTTTCCTCCCGGGTACTCCCGGTTTCCTCCCACATGATGTGTGGGTTGGGTGGATTGGCCATACTAGATTGTTCCTTAGTGTCAGGGGACTGGATAGGGTAAATGCATGGGGTTATGGGGATAATAGGGCCTGGGTGGGATTGTGGTCGGTGCAGACTCAATGGGCCAAATGGCCTCCTTCTGCACTTAAAGATTCTATGACTCTGAGCTCAAATCCGGAGTGGATAATCACATTTTGTGGTAGGTAGGAGCCAAGAGATGCTCAGTTAAGGCAGCCGAGCCTTTTGCGGCTTTCTGTCACAACCCATGTAGACCATGGAACTTATCTGGCAGAGGACGAGGCTAGCCCATTGCACTTGGGGTGTGCTGACACCTGCAGTCATGGTTTGCCTAAACTAAGGTAGAGTACAGGATCAGGGCAGCCAATGAGGTTAAACCGAAGCTTTACTTGATGCAATTTTCAAAGCCTTCTCAGCCTTTTGGCTAAATCAAGCGTTAGATCAAGCCCGGGAGGGGGTGCAATGCCTCATCCTGTCAGCTTGGACCTTGTTTGATGGAGCCCAAGATGGGGATCCAATGTCTTGTCTTGTCAGCTTGGAACCCGAGGACTACCAAGAGAATCAAGGCTGATGTCTGATTAGTTTATTTTCTTGTTCAGGTGATGAAGATGGTGATGACGTTGGTTGCTCAGGCGTCCGGCTGCATTCATTACGTGAAGAGAACAGGCGCTGTCCTTGAACCAGGTTGTGTGATTGCCAAACTGCAACTGGATGATCCAAGCAGAGTGCAGCAGGTAGGAGGCAGCACAACTTCCTTTTATTAGATTTTCCCAATGTCTTGTCATTAACGCAACAATGATTGAAGCCTGCACATTGCACTGCCAGCTTACACTCTCAATAATGTGGTAATCAAAAAAGATGTTCCATGAAGAAAGACGTATATGTGAAACATTTATTGTGTGTTAAAGTGAAACAATTAAAGATGAAGTACTATTTTGAGGGTTTCTCATTAAAACATTCTTGTAACTCTATAAATCCTGCCAACGCAAGTTGGGTGGACTGTGCATGAGTGGAATAGTGATGCCATTCCGCTGTGCCTAAGCCTGCCTGTGTACCTCTGCGCATGCACGAAAAGTTTTTATATCTATGTGGAAACACTGCCTGCAGTGATTATGGTTAGAAGTTTGGTTTTAGCCTGAAGAGCAATAAAGCTCATCTATTACTTACTTAATTAGGGACAGGTATCTTTCCAATTCCAATGTTGAGCGGTGCGGGCTCTGACCCACCTGAGGGGCGAAGGCTCTGGTCCAGGTCACTGCGGCGGTGGCTTGGGCAGACAATTTTTCGACATGGTGACATTTCTTTTTCAATTAAGCCGGGAGGAGCTGCTGATATGAGGCATATCAGCACAATTAAGAAAAGCAAATTATCGAGTAAACTATCCTTAAATACTCCATACCCTCCCACTGTATAATCAAAGCCCAAGGGTGGTGGTGATCAGGATAATTTTCCAAGGTGGCAAATGTAAACAGAAGCATTAGGAGTATTCAAGCCCCAGTTGAATTCAAGGAGAGATTATCCCTAATGAGCGGAAAGGCACTTCTTAATGATAATTCAAAGTGAGGAAACTTGAGTTCGGCTCTTTTTCCATTAGACACAAATTCAAATCTAATTTGGTGTAATGTGTGAAGATGTGTGGATTACTAACACATTGAATGTTTAATAGAAATTACAAGAAGATTATTTGTCTTAAGACAGTTTTAAGTGTACATAAGGTTGTCAAGAGAGTTGATTCATCCCTTGTGAGCAATGTAGAGAACATTGAGGCTGAGGGTGTGGGTAAACCTGTTGGACTTTAACCTGGTGTTGTGAGACTTCTCACTGTGTGGGTATATGCATGGCAGATGCAATATAATGTGGATAACTGTGAGGTCATGCACTTTGGTAGCAATAATAGGAAGACAGATTGTTACTTGAATGGGTGTAAATTCAAAGAGATGGATACTCCGATACTCTTGATGTTCTCGCGCATTAGTCGCTGAAACTGAGTGCACAGGTACAGCAGGGAGTAAAGGCGGCAAATGGTATGTTGGCCTCTGTAGCGAGAGGATTTGAGTATGGGGATAGGAATGTTTTGCTGCAATTGTGCAGGGCATTGGTGAGGCCACACCTGGAGTATTGTGCGAAGTTTTCGTGTTCTTATCTGAGGAAGGATGTCCTTGCTATCGAGGGAGTACAGCGAAGGTTTACCAGGCTGATTCCTGGGATGGCAGGTCTGTCACATGAGGAGAGACTAAGCCGGTTAGGATTATATTCACTGGAGTTTAGAAGAGTGAGAGGGGATCTGATAGAAACTTATAAAATTCTAACAGGGTTAGGCAGGATAGATTCAGAAAGAATGTTCCCAGTGGTGGGCTAGCCCAGAACTAGGGGTCATAGTTTGAGGATAAGGGGTAAACCTTTTAGAACTTGAGGTGGGGAGAAATTTCTTCAGAGTGGTGAATGTTGGGCGCTTGTTGATCGCTCAGTGCTGTTCATGTCGGGCAGAGGGAAAGGCGGCAAGAGGCTGGGCAAAGGCAGAGCCAAGCGATGACACCCAGGGCATCACCAAGCCGACCATCCTGGCTCGCCGCAGCGGCGTCGAGCGCATCTCTGGCCTGATCCACGAGGAGGCCCGTGGGGTGCTGAGAGTATTCCTGGAGAATGTCATCAGGAGCTCAGTGACCTACACAGAGTGCGCCAAGCACAAAACGGTGACCGCCATGGATGTGGTGTACGCCCTGAAACGTCAGGGGCGGATCCTGTATGGCTTCGGTGGTTAAGAAAGATTTGAGTGTGGTGAATGTGTGGAATCCACTACCACAGAAAGTAGTTGAGGCCAAAGCGTTGTGTGATTTCGAGAAGAAATTAGATATCGCACTTGGAGCTAAAGGGATCATTGGTTGGGGGGGGGGGGGGGGGGGGGGGGTGGTGGTGGCTGTAGAAGAGTGGATCAGGATATTGAATTTGAGGATCAGCCATGATCATAATGAAGGCAGAGCAGGCTCGAAGGGTCAAATGGCCTACTCCTGCTTCTAGTTTCTATATTTCTATTCACACTTCTTGATTTGATGAAATGGCTTCTGTTGGAGTGTGATGCTGAAGCTGGTGTGTAAACACAGATTGAGGTCAGTGATGTCTGAGTGGATGAGAGGGAAAAGGCCCTTGGTGAGGTGGGGTTGGGGGAAGGGGGCTGTTGCACACTCGCTACTATTTCAAGGCTGTAATGTGGGAGGAAACCGGCGCACTCGGAGGAAACCCACGCAGACACACTGTGTGAATGTGCAAACTTACATGCAGGCAGTCACCCGAGGCCGGAATTGAACCCGGGCCCCTGGGGCTGTGAGGCCGCAGTGCTGGCCGCAGTGCTAACCACTGTGCCACCACCATGCTGCCCTGTAAGTAGGTCTAAATACCTGAAGATCAGCAAGAAAACCTCTAACACACAATCTATGCGAAATAGTTGAAGTGTTCCGCAGCTTTATGGTGCCACCATGTGGTAGGATGCAGGCGTGCACCTGAAGTTTCTCATTCCACATGATGTCATCCCGAGGGTAGCTGTGGCAGGAAAAGTCATCTCCGGTCACTTCTAGAGCTACAGAGAGGCTTTGACTCGGGGATAAATTTCTTGCCTGCTCTCTCTCTCTCTCGCGTGTTAAGCAAACAGACAAAAAGAAGATTTAAGGGGGGAGGGTGGCAACCAGGGCAGGGTCTGACGTGACCTGAGATGGTCGTTAACAGTAAAATAGCACGATGACATTCACTGTTGCTGACATATGGAAAATGATCACTTGAGTGAGACCACTTGAAGTAAGGCCCAAGAAAGAGCATCCAGAAGGAGTCAGTGTCCCCAGAAAAGGAAGGAGGGCAAAGATTTGGCGAGTTTATCAAGTCGCTTTTAGTATTCAATGGAGATTGGGATTGAATTGTATAACAATGTTGTAGAACGCTTCACATTAGAAAGATTGTGAAGTTAACTATGATCAGTTCGTTATGATACAGTTATGTACTGGGTATTCAGTTGCTTCAGATGAACTCATTTTGAGTTCCTTGTGTTTGTGATGCAGGAAATCTGATGGAGTGCTGGGGTTTGCAGCCTTGCAATCTCTGTCATTTATGTTTATTCCTCAAATACCTAAGTTTTGTGTTTATGCTTAATTCCAGGCTGAATTATTCACGGGGCCACTGGCCAGGATCCAGAGCTCAGCCCTGCAAGGAGAAAAGCCCCATCGCATCTTCCATTACGTTATTGATAACCTGGGGAACATCATGAATGGGTTCTGCCTGCCCGAGCCCTACTTTGACCTTAAGGTACTACAGTGGAATGATGTGCAGGGTGGCCAGGTTCCTGTTTGTCTGACTCATGGAGGATCAGTGAAGTTAAACTGAACAGCTGGAGAAGGAGACGTGGGTTTGAACCAGTGAAAGAGGGGATTGGAGGCGGATTTCTGAATGAATGAAACCAAGATGGGTCAAATACTTGATTAATTTTTAATTATTTTTTAAAAGGTGAAAATGTAGTTTCATGCATTACCATTTACTACAATCTTGAGCTGCATTTTATTGCAACAGAGCTTTACAGAGGATGGAAATAAGTGATTCGCGCAAGAGCGTCTTAACATTGAGGGTGTATGCTTGGACAAGTATTTGAGCCAAGCGTTATGTATGCTACAAGATATCTGCAGCCCCAGCAGAACCATAGAGAAGGTGTGGTGCAGAAAGAAGCCGTTCAGCCCATACTGTCTGTGTCAGCCAAAAAGAAACCAGCCACTCATTTTAATCCCATTTTCCAGTATTTGGTCCGTGGCCTTGCAGATTACAGCGCGTCAAATGCAGATTCAGGTGAGTTGGGCATTTCAGCCTCAACCACCAGCTTAAGCACTGTATTCCAGGTGTCCACCACCCTCTGGGTGAAAGTGATTTTCCTCATGATCCCTCTAATCCTTCTACCAATCACCTCACATCTGTGCCCCCTGCTAATTAACCCTTCAGCTAGGGGAAACGGTTCTTTCCTGTCTACCCCATCTACAGGCCCCTCATAATCTTGTACATTTCAATTAGGTCATCCCTTAGCTGCTTTTGTTCCAAGGGAAACAACTCGAGACTATCCAATTTCTCCTGGCTGCAATTTTAAAGCTCTGGTAACATCCTTGTAAATGTCCTCTCTACTTTCTCCATGGCAATTATGTCCTTCCTGCAATGTGGTGACCAGAACTGTGTACACAGCTCCTTCCGTGGCCTAACCAGCGTTTTATACAATTCCATCATTACATCCCCACTTTTGTATTCAATACCTCACCCAATAAAGGAAAGCATTCCAAATATTTTCTTGACCACCTCACCTACGTCTCCTGAAACCTTCAAGGACCTGTGGACATGCACTCCAAGGTCACTCACGTTCTCAGCCCCGTCAATATCTTCCCATTTATTGAGCATTCCCTTGTCTGTTCGCCCTTTCCAAATGCATTACCTCGCACTTTTCCGGGTTGAATTCATTTGTCACTTCTCTGTCCACTCAACCAAACGATTGATCTAATTCTGGACCCAACAGCTGTCCTCTTCACCATCAACTACGCGGCCAATTTTTCTGTCATCTGCAAATTTCCCAATGATGTCACCCACATTTAAGTCCAAATCATTAATATGTATAATAAACAGCAATGGACCCTTTGGAACACCACTGGAAATGGCTTTTCATTCATGAAAGCATCCATCGACCCTATGTTTCCTGACACCTGAGCCAATTTTGGATCCAACCTGCCACCGTCCTCTGTATCCCATGAGATCTTTCTTTTCTGACCAATCTGCCCTGTGGGACCTTGTCATATTCTTCACTGAAATCCATGTAGACAATATCCACTGTCCTACCCTCATCAATCCTCCTTGCTTCCTCAAAAAATTCTATTAAGTTAGTAAGACTCTATCTTCCTCTTCCAAAACCGTTCTAACATGTTATTCTTAATTCAGCATCACGGCCACACCTGATCCAGCCTTTGGCCAGCTTCCACAGGTGGCATTCTTCGGCCTCCCAGCTGCGCATTTCGTGGCAGTGGGAGGTGGCGTGCCATTCGCTGGCGGTGGGATTCTCTGATCCCGTCACTGTCAATGGGATCCCGCCACTGTCAATGGAATTTCCCATTGAAGGCACCCCACACCCGCTGGGAAACCCGTGGGCAGGGTTGTGTTGCCAGCGGCACCAGAGAATCCCACTGGCATGAACGGCCAGGGAACTGCCCCTCCCCCCACCCACGTATACTAGTTTTCCCAGAAAGGATCTGTCAGGAGCCATAATGCCTTGTGATTTCCACCTCCCTGCTTTTAGGCTAGATGTGCTGAGGCCAGTTATTGTTTGTACTGTTGCTCAACTGAGATCAGCATCAGAATTGAATCTGGGAACTGCTGGTTTGTTTGAGGGAACATCACATCTTGTGAAACATTTACCCACAATTGGAATACTGTGCACAGTTCTGGTCACCCTATTATAGAAAGAACATTATTAAACTAGAAAGGGTGCAGAAAAAATTTACTAGGATGCTATCAGGACTTGATGGTTTGAGGAGAGGCTGGATGGATTGGGACTTTTTTCCCTAGAGTGTAGGAGGTTTAGGGCTAATCTTATAGAGGCCTATAAAATAATGAGGGGCATAGATCAGCTAGATAGTCAACACCCTTTCCCAAAACTAAAGGACTCTAAAACTAGAGGGCGTAGGTTTAAGGTGAAAGGGGAGAGATACAAAAGTGTCCAGAGGGGCAATTTTTTCACACATAGGGTGGTGAGTGTCTGGAACAAGCTGCCAGATGTAGTAGTAGAGGCGGGTACGATTTTGTCTTTTAAAAGGCATTTAGAGAGCTACATGGGTAAGATGGGTATAGAGGGATATGCGGGCAATTGGGACTAGCTTAGTGGTTTAAAAAGAAAGTTGGGCCGAAGGGCCTGTTTCCATGCTGTAAACATCTGACTCTATGACTTGTACAAAGTCTCATGAAGGAAAGTGCAGCAAGGTCCAACTTTTGACTTCTATTGTGTTCTTCCATTCAAGGTGAAGGACTGGGTGGAAAGATTAATGCAGACGCTGCGGGACCCTTCTCTCCCACTCCTGGAGCTGCAGGATATCATGACCAGTGTTTCTGGAAGAATCCCTCAGGCGGTGGAGAAGGCTATCAAAAAGGAGATGGCACAGTACGCGAGCAACATCACCTCGGTGCTCTGCCAATTCCCCAGCCAGCAGGTAATTGAAGACAAAAATGTGGCCTGGCCTTAAATTAAGTCTAGAAATTTCTAGTTTTAGCTAGCTGATGTTATTGAATAAAAATAGAACATTTCAATGTGAGTTAAAATCGATTTATTTGAAAAGAAAGCGTGGAAGTGGCATGGAATCGATGGGGCGAATGGCCTCTTTCTGTTCTGTAATGACTCTCTTTGACTCCATAACTTCAGAAAGTTACAAAAAGCACAGATCAATTTAGTGAGCGGGGGAATTTGAGGTTATCCGTTTTTAGATTCAAGAAGGATCGATCAGAGCATTTGATTCTATGTCCAGGGAAGCACATCACTCAGTGAATAGACAGGTGCCAAAAAAGAATTAGAAAGGTGAATGGAATGTTGGCCTTTGTCCCAAGGGTCTTGGAATACGTAGAGGAGATAGTTTTCCGAGCTTTGATCATAACCCTTGTGTTCAATTCTAGGCACCACATCCCAGGAAGGTCTTAGAGGGGGTACAGCTCAGATTTAATAAAATGATCCTAGGTTTAGGATTAAGTGATGAGGTCAGGTACATAAGAGCTGTTTTGTATTTCCTTGAGTTTTAGATAGCTGAGGAATTTAAAATGATACAAGGATTTGATTGTTTATCCTGTATCTGCACTATTTGCACCAGCCGGGGTAATCCAGAAGAGGACACAATCTTAAATTAAGGACTAAAACTGTTCAAGAGTGAAATCGGGAAGCACTGAGTTGCAAAAATTGGGATTTTGTTTTTGCCCCAAAGTGCTAGGGGTTACTTGGGAACAAATGAAATAGGAGTTAAAATAGACTATTTGGCCCTTCAAGCTGGCTCCACTATTCAGTAAGATCATGGCTGACCTGTTTGTGTTGTGTTCTGAATTCCACATCCACTCACCGTGCGCCCCCCCCCCCAATCCTGTGTATCTAATTAAATGGTAGGACTGAACAGCCTAATCCTAGCCCCAGGTAAATACAAATGGCAGTTAATTGCATGTTGTGAGAGGAGTAGTAAATGCTCCTGTTTGTATTGGGCGGCAGAAGAAAAATGTGCGGTTTAGATTGATTGGCCATGCTAAATTGACCCTAGTGTCAGGGGATTAGCAGGGTAAGTATGTGGGGTTATGGGAATAGGGCCTGGGTGGGACTGTGGTTGGTGCAGACTCGATGGGCTGAATGGCCTCCTTCTGCACTGTAGGGATTCTATGATTCTATTCTTTTATTCTTTGTGGAATGTGGGGACCAGCATTTGTTGCCCACCCATAATCGCCCTCGAACTAAGTGAGTCGCTAGGCCATTTCAGACGATAGTTAAGAGTCAACAAAATTGCTTGTGTCCTGAATCACCTGTCGGCTGGACCAGTTAAGGATGGCAGAATCCTCCTCTGAAGGACAGTACTGAACCAGATGGGTTTTTATAATTGATGGTAATTGCCATGGTCACCATTACAGAGACCATTCAGTATTTATTGATAGCATTTAAATTCTATCAGCTGCCATGCTGGGATTTGAAGCTGTGTCCATCGAATCCCGACAGTGCAAAAGGAGGCCATTCAGCCCATCGAGCCTGCACCGACCGCATTCCCACCCAGGCCCCATTCCTGCAACCCCACACATTTACCCTGCTCCCCCCCCCCTCCGACTCCATCTGACGAAGGAGCAGCGCTCCAAAAGCTAATGGCATTTGCTACCAAATAAACCTGTTGGACTTTAACCTGGTGTTGTTAAAACTCTTACTGTGTTTACCCCCTGACACCCGAGGGTCAATTTAGCAGAGCATTAATTAACTGGTGCCTCTGGCTTGCTAGCCAAGTGACATTATCACTATGCATTATCCTCTTTCCCCCTACCTCCTTTTTAAAGGCTTAGTGACTAGTGATGATACCATGAACTTGGATGCTGTAAGGTCCTAGAACCTTGCCTTTTCAAGAGCCTTAATTGTAAGCAGTGGACTAGTCGAGGGCCCTTTTTTTGGGAATGTTGGAGCAGCTTTGAAAGTAAACTGGCGAAATGACAGCTTGATTGACTACCTTGTGATAGTGACTTTATTTCTGTAACTGTCAAAAGCCAACACGGCACATCAGTTTGCAGAGCAATGCTTCACTGCAGAGTGATGGGTTAGGTTTCACAGCCACAATTCATCATGTAGAGCTGCTGAATGGTTGCTTCACTGCTTTGGGGATGGAGAACCCCATCTCCAAAAGCCTCGCTTTCTCTTGCTGTACATAAAGTTTAAACTTTATTTATTAGTGTCACAAGTAGGCTTACGTTAACGTTGCAATGAAGTTACTGCGAAAATCCCCTAGTCGCCACACTCCGGCGCCTGTTCGGGTAACACTGAGGGGAGAATTTAGCATGGCCGATGCACCTGCCCAGCACGTCTTTCGGACTGTGGGAGGAAACCGGAGCACTCGGAGGAAACCCACGCAGACACTGGGAGAACGTGCAGACTCTGCATAGACAGTGACCCAGGCTGAGAATTGAACCTGGGTCCCTGGCGCTGTGAGGCAGCAGTGCTAATCACTGTACCACCGTCAGGTGGGCGACGGAACTAAATTCCGGCTCTAGCCTGCAGTCAAATGAGTGTGGGCCCAGAAAGGAATGGTGCCCTCTGCAATATTCTGTACGTCACCAAGAAGCTGTGTCTGTATGAAGTGTTAGAGAACGTTAATGCATTGTGCCACAAGATTTTAAAGTTTCACAGACTCAGTGCCAAGATTCTCTATTTACTAGTTGAACCATTTGGTCATTGGAAGATAGTAAGCAGCTAATGAGCTCAAGAATGGTGCAGATAGCTACCTGATAAAAGATCACTTTCCCATGCCTTCAGTTGGAGATAATCTAAATGATCCCTCAAATCACAATGTTACGTACGTATTTCATGATAACATTATTGGATGTGCTCTTAAGATCTCTTGTCGATTGCATATCAAGTTGGTTTCTCTTGCTTCCTCGTTTTCAGACTGCCAATATATTGGATAGCCATGCTGCAACATTAAACAGGAAGTCTGAGCGGGAGGTTTTCTTCATGAATACGCAGAGTATAGTTCAGTTGGTGCAAAGGTTAGTATACAGTGGGGCAGAGGTGGGAGGATTAATACTGAGCATTCATCATCATTGGGTTCTGGAGTCTCTCCCAGCTTTTTGATGGGCCCACTGTGATGGGACTGGTCACATGCTGTGCAGGAAGAGGCAGTTTTGTGACTCTCCATTGCATTCCACGGTCCGGAGGCAGTGCCAGATTATTAATCTCATTGCTCAGGAGGGGGAGATTGGCCACTGTTCTCACGGCTGACTTCCTCTGGAAATGACTATGAAAGTAGATCACCTTTTATATTGGGTCTTGTAGCTCTCCGTGGGTAAGTCGCCTGCTAACACTCCTCTCCGAAGCTCTCTGTGAATAACTCTAGGAAGTGTCAAAGAGCAGCACAGCCTCTCTGCCAGACCTACTGCGTATTCCCAGCACTTTGTTTTAATTTCAGATTTCCAACATTTGAAATATTTTGCTTTTTATTATAGTGATATCATTTTCCTGGCCATGTAACTTTGAGGTCCAGATAGTATTAGGGGAGGCAGTGGTATTGTCACTGAACTGGTAATGCAGAGACCTAGGGTACTGTCCTGGGGACCCAGATTCAAATCCCACCATGGTGAAATTTGAATTAATAAAATAAATCTGGAATTACAATGGTGCCCATGAAACTATTGTCTTAAAAACCCATTTGGTTCACGAATAGGAAAGGAAATCTGCCATCCTTACCTCGTCGGCCCTACACGTGACTCCAGACCCACTGCAATGTGGTTGACTCTCAACTGCCCTCTGAAATGCTCTTGCAAGCCACTCAGTTCAAGGGCAATTAGGGATGGGCAACAGATGCTGGCCTTGCTAGCATAGAACCCTACCGTGCAGAAAGAGGCCATTTGGCCCATCGAGTCTGCACCGACCACAATCCCACCCAGGCCCTAACCCCATATCCCTACATATTTTACCCACTAATCCCTCTAACCTACGCATCTTGGGACACTAAGGGACAATTTTAGCATGGCCAATCAATCTAACCCGCACATCTTTGGACTGGGAGGAAACCGGAGCACCCGATGGAAACCCACGCAGACACGAGGAGAATGTGCAAACTCCATGTTGAACCATGTTGGTCAGTGGAAGATAGTAAGCGGCTAACGAGCTCAAGAATGGTGCAGATAGGTACCTGATAAAAGATCACTTTCCCATGCCTTCAGTTGGAGATAATCTAAATGATCCCTCAAATCATAATGTTACGTACGTATTTCATGATAATATTATTGGATGTGTTCTTAAAATCTCTTGTCGATTGCATATCAAGTTGCATATCAACCAAATGTGCAAACTCTAGCAATGCTACATCCCATGAAAGAATAAGGACAAACAATAATTCATTGGATGCGAGAGTCTGGTAACCAAGTTGGGTTCTCCCCATTTTTTTTCGCTGACTTTTATTTTCAGACACTTGATTTCAAATAATTGAGATTTGTGGAGAAGGGATAAATTTGAACTATTCCCAACGCACCCCTTGCTAATCTGCAGCAACTGGGACAGGTGGCACCAATGGCCACCAGTGGAACCTGTGGCACCATTAACCACAGCTGGTTGATATTCTGAGCAGTCGTTAGGAGTCATAAAATAATTGGAATGTCCAGTCAGAACTTCTGTCCAGGTTCAAGGCTGCACAGAATCGTGCTCATGCTTTTTTGTTTGTGATATTTCTTATCCAGTGAAATTGTGATGGGTTCACAGTTTGCCTTGGTTCATGTATATGCATTGCAAATATCACCTTGCAGTGTCTTTGCTTGTATGTGTTTGGTGACTTTCAAATGTGTCTAATAATACAATAATTTGCATCTTTTTTGAAGGCATTTGAATATTAAATGAATGAAAAATGCTTAACCTTTGATTCTAATACAGAATTTCTGTATTTAGTATTTATGTATGCATGCTTTTTTTAAAAAAAAATGAATTCAGCCCTACATGTTAATGATTTGATTATTGCAGGAATGTTACTGAACCAAAACTGTTGTCAAAGCATTTTTTGAAAATAGCTTGTAATCATTTGCTGCCATTGAGATGACCGTCAAATGTAATTGTAGAATGGGCGCAAGAATTATCAAGATTTGAAATTTGATATGGTTTTCTTCAGACTAGCCAAGAAACTTACCATGTTACCCTGTTGACTTCAATTGAAAAATGTGCTCTGTGCCAGAAATATTGCTTGTCAGGTTTACAACTCGGACTAATTATCATCTGCCATTTAAATAATGTTTTTTGATGCCCGTTCCTCCTATTTTGGACTCTGACATCTGGTCAGTTCAGCACGAAATGTTCAGCTCTTCACCCTTTGCTGCTCTCTTGGTATTGCTCCATGGCATGTAGAGTAGCCCGGAAACTGAGCATCAGACACAAGGTCAGAGGTTTTAGATGCAAAATAGAACCGTAGAATCCCTACAGTGCAGAAGGAGGCCATTTGGCCCATTGAGTCTGCACCGACTCTCTGAAATAGCATGTTACCCAGGCCCTTGTGCCTGTGGTTTCTTGGGCTTGATTTGGACATGGCCCTTGGTTGCCCTAACCAGAGTCACCCTAAATGTTCTGAGGTTGACTCGGATATTGAAATATTCTCAACCAAACAGGTTCAGGTAGTGTTAAGTTCTAAGGAAGGTCCAGCTCTTCTCTTGGCATCACTTGATGTGGAGTTTGTTGGTTCCGTCTCTGGCAGATCAGTTCTTGTTGCCAAAAGTCGATCTACGTCGTCTTCATATTACATTGTCTCGTGTTTGTACAGTGTAGGAGTTGTCGGTCCTGTCTGTAATATGATGGCAGGTATGAACTTGTAGTTCCTTCAGCTTTTCATCTTGAGGCGATATCGTATCTTAAGATGTGAAGATCACAAATACTTTGAGCTTATCTTTGGCCAACTTTCTTTCAGCTTGGAAATATAATTCCACTTTGGAGTAAGTGACTAGATCAGACCAGCTGATCCAGTGAACTGGTTTAAGCTCTTGTCCATCACAGGGTAGAAACTCTGCTGGCTGGTTGCCATGCATAGGCCAGATTGTCTGAGTGTGCATGTGTCCAGTTCACTGGTGGATCATCCTATTATGGTGCCAGTTATGACTATTTCCAAAGTCTGTGAAGGTATGACTGTCGGAAAAAGCAACAAAAGCAAAATCATTTTATAAAAATTAAAAAACGCAACTTGTAAAATTCAATCAAAAGCAAAATACTGCGGGAGCTGGAAATCTGAAATAAAAACTGAAAATGCTGGACAGAAGTTTTGGTAAACACCATGGCAAAGTATCATGGCACCATTATCACTCCCCTTTGTCTTATGTCCATGACACCTTTGTCAATCTTTCCTTTGTCCAACCTACCCCATTCTTCCATTCTGCCCCACCTCCACCCACCTCTCCTACAATATAATTAGTTATATTTCTACTTTCTTCGAGTTCTGCAGTTGGGTCATTTGAACTTGAAGCGTTAACTTTGTTTCTCTCCACAGATGTTGCCAGAGCTACTGAGCTTATCCTAAACTTTGTTTCATTGCAAAATTCAACCGTGCAAGAGACCTTCCCCAAAATATAGCACGTGTTGCCTTTAAAGGGGCAATCACCACATGGGGCAACACCCAGAGTAAGGGCCACATAGCCTGTGTTGCCCTTAAAGGGACAATCACCACAGCATCCTTT
Source organism: Mustelus asterias (assembly GCF_964213995.1). Classification (NCBI taxonomy): domain Eukaryota; kingdom Metazoa; phylum Chordata; class Chondrichthyes; order Carcharhiniformes; family Triakidae; genus Mustelus; species Mustelus asterias. The sequence goes on from NC_135812.1 coordinate 21,309,047, forward strand.
CGTGCACACTCTGATGTTGAGGTGAACTGAACATTTGGATTCCTTTTTTCAGGTATCGCAGTGGAATCCGGGGTCACATGAAGGCCGTAGTCATGGATCTTCTCCGACAGTATCTGAAGGTGGAGATAGAATTCCAGCAAGGTTTGTCCTGTCTTGTCTAATTAACATGCAGCACTCAAATGCAGATACAGTATGCCTTTTTAAAATATATTATTGAAGATTTTTCATTCTTTTTACAAATAACACAATAAGCTCTCAAAGGTTGGTGCAGTAGAGCAAGATCATTTTCAAGCAATTAATTGTAGGAAGAGACAGAAAAAGAGTACCCAATACAGCTGGTTTGGATTATTCATTGTATCCAGTACCTCCCATCGTACAAGTAATGAAAGAATGTCAAAGGATGGGGCTGTGGTATCAGGATAACCGGATGTAGTTACAATTGGCTCAGCAGTACACAGCCAAGCTCACAGGATAATGGCAACAGATGTACAAGACTTGTGGAAAACAAAATTTTAAAGTAGCTCCTGCCAACCATAAAAAAAATACAGGATATTAGGACAGGTAAAATGGCAGTTAAATTGCCAAGGATTTTCACGCCATGCTTGGGTGTGCACCAAAGGATGCTTCCCCCATCCCCAGACACCTTGGAGGCACCAACTATTCATGTGACCCCGGAATGTAGAATTGAGATTTAATCTCAATTCTACATTCCTGCCTTGCCCCGATAATCTTTCGCCTCCCCCTTGCTTATCAAGAACCTATTTACCTCTGCCTTGAAAACATTAAAAGAATGCTTCTCCTTAACTAGCTGCGGTTTGTTTTGATTTGCTTGCCAAGTTGTTGAATGTCTGGGCTAAGGAATCAAGTTAGTTTCTTATCCCTTACCTATTTCGAGATCAAGTAGAGATAGATGTGGACTGAAGCTTCTTTTGTGTTTAATTAACAATGCCACAAGTCCCCGATTTGGAGGAAAATTCCATTTCCCAAATCACCCATCTTTATAGTCTCTCCAAGTGAGCTTTCCCATCTAGTTCCAGCTTTTTGTGTGAAACCTTTTGTTGAAATTTCCCAAGCATATTTCACACACATCCTTCAGAGCCGATAGGATAAGATAAGCTTTTTATGGGACGTGGGTGCCGCTTGCTAGACCAACGTTTATTGCCCATCTCTAGTTGTCCTTGAGAAGGTGGTGAGTTGCCTTCTTGAACAGCTTCTGACCCTGTGGTGTAGTTACATCCACAGTGCCGTCAGGGAGGGAATTCCAGGATTTTGACCCATCGGCAGTGAATGAACGACAAAGTATTTCCAAGTCAGGATGGTGTAATTTGGAAGGGGCTCCCCTAGGTGGTGGTGTTCCCAGGTATCTGCTACTCTTGTACTTCTCGATAGTAGTCATGGGTTTGGAAGGTGCTGCCTAAGGAATCTTGGTGTGCTCCTGCAGTCAGTGGCAGATTAACAATTTGGCTGAGTAGGCTTAAGCCTAGGGGCCCGGAAGGGAGAGGGGCGCGAGAGCAAAAAAAAATTGGTTTAACCCTTTTAAGGGTGAATAAATTTTCATAACTGTTCAGGTGAGCGTTCATTTTCGGCACTGAAGAGGATCAAAATCTATTTGTGCTCAACATTAGTCATCTGGCACTCATGCACATTGATTCGATCTGTTGATTTACATGCTGTTATCGACACTTTTGTAAACCAAAAAAGACTGAAGTTTTTTAAAGTACAAATGTAAAGAAAATGAAAAATAAATGAATAAAAGGGCTGTAATTGATTCATATAACTTTATGATATTATACATGTAGTACATTATATATAGTACAACGATATAAGTTATCTAACGTCACTTAACATTTTATTCAACGAGGGGTGGGGCAGGGGGCAAGGTTAGGGGGCCTTACTAAAGCTCAGCCTAGGGGTCTGGGTGGTAGTTAATCCGCTACTGCCTGCAGTGCATCTTGTAGGTGGTACACATAGGTGCCACTGTTCGTCAGTGGTGGAGGAATTGAATGTGGAAGGGAAAGCAATCAAGTTGGTTGCTTTGTCCTGGATGGTGTCAAACTTCTTGAGTGTTGGAGCTGCACTCTTCCAGGCAAGTGACGAGTATTCCATTACACTCCTGACTTGTACCTTGTAGATTGTGGACAGGCTTTGGGGATTCAGGAGCTGAATTACGCGCTGCAGAATTCCAAGCCTTTGACCTGCTCTGGTAGCCACAGTATTTATGTGGCTAGTCCAGTTCAATTTTTGGTAATCCCCAGGATGCTGATGGTGGGATATTCAGTGATGGTAATATCATTGAATGGGGGGGTGGTTAGATCCTCTCTCGTTGGAGATGGTCATTGCCTGGTGCTTGTGTGGTGCGAATGTTACTTGCCACTTGTCAGCCCAAGCCTGGATATTGCCCTGGTCTTGCTCCATTTGGTCGTGGACTGCTTCAGCCTATCTTTGTGGACTGGATCTGAACCCAAGGGTTCAGAGGTGTGAGCTGGCCATCCCTGTGTTTCCATTCATGACATAAGCAGCTGGTGTTTCCAGCCTGAGTCAGAATGACCAGAGTGATTGGATTCGATACGAAATGATTATTACTTGTTTATTTTTTTTGCAGTGTTTTGGAGCACTGATGAATTTACTTATTTTATATTCAGACAAAAGGATTAATGCCAGCAGAAGAAAGCAAATTTGGAGGTGCCTTTTATGAAGGTGGTGAGCTTGTAACTCCTGTTGGGGGAACAGTGACATGTTAAAGTGGGGATTACCGTCCATTCCTGTTAATTGAAAATTGCAAAAATTTGAATTATCCAGCAGTATACATTTTGCTTTGTGATCAGGAGTGTGTTGTTGTGGTGGTGATTTACACTACTATTGACTTACCACAAGATGGCAGCAGTGTATTGTTTGAACACGGTAGACAGTAATCCATTAAAAGGAGCTCCTGGAATATTTTCTGCAGTAAGATGTATGTATGATATTGTGCAGTTAAGGTACAATCCGCTGGGCCAGTAAAAGTGCAGTTAAAATAGAATGAAGGAAGGTATTGGGCTTAATTCTTGTCTTGTGTTGATTTAGCCTGGTATGTGAGAATGAACCATAATTGGTTACAGAACGGCTAGGTAAGGATAGAATCCTGACTGCATTACTCGATGACTAAGTAACGCTACATCCCTGATTGCTATTGAATGACTGCTACAGGAAGAGCACAAGTATTGACATCTGTTTTTTTAAGGATGCATTTATATAGCAGCTTTCCAGATGTCGGGATGTCCCAAAGTTTGAATTGTAACCACTGTTGTAATGTAGTAGATGTGGAAGCCAAGTTGTACACAGCAAACTCGCACAAATTTGAGTGCAATAATCGCCAAATGATCAGTTTTTTAAAAATAATATGTTGGTCGGAGGATAATTGTTGGTCAGGACACCGGGGACAATTTCCTTTCTCCCCCCTCTTTGGAATAGTGCCATGGGGTCTTTCACTTTTGCCCTATAAGGCAGTCAAGGCTTTAACTTAATGCTTCATCCATAAGACAACAAAACAGCAGTCGGGTGTTGGTTACAAATTGGTGCATCTTCAAGAAGTTGCCATTGGTTAACTGTCGTCTTTATTAACTAGCATTATGTTACACATGTACAGTAAAGAGTATAGGCTAGCAGTTGTCTCCATGCTTAGGTCTACACACACCTCTGCTCAACATTACATTGATCCCTGGGTCTGGGTCATGTGCCTTCTTGAATCACTCTGTGGGTTATACTGTACTCGGTCCCACATTAACTGTCTATCTGTGCCTGACTCTTCTATCACGCAGCTCTCCCTCAGTACTGCACTGGAGTATCAGCTTTGATTTTTATGCTCGGCTTCTGAAATGGGTCCTGAATCCACAACCTTCTGACACAGGAAGAATGCTACTGGCTAGGCCACAACTGACACTGTTGGGGGAAATATTGAAAAGGGCAAGGAAAGTAAGGAAACTGGTCTCTTTTTCTGGTTAGCTGAGTCTTGTCATTTCAGATTTTCAAGATTTTTCAGCAGCTGCTTGTTTGCTTCTGACTTATTCCTGTGTTAGTTGCCCTGGTTAAGCGCAAATTGAAAATGAGTGGTTTGTCACTGATGTTGCCTACTGTAGACCTCCACCTGGACTTCAGTCTTCAGTCTTGGGTATCGCATCCCCGGGAAGGAAATAATAATGTTGGCGAGAGTTAAGAGCAGACTTACCAGAATGAAACTGGGTGAAGAGGTTAAATTATTAGAGCAGTTTGCATAAACTTGACTGATATCCCCTTGAGTTTGGAAGATTGGGGAGTGTGTCTTATGTTAAATTAGTCACCATGGTGGCACAGTGGTTAGCACTGCTGCCTCACAGCGCCAGGGACCCAGGTTCGATTCCCAGCTCAGGCCACTGTCTTGTGGAGTTTGCACGTTCTCCCCATGTCTGCGTGGGCTTCCTCCCGGGTGCTCCGGTTTCCTCCCACAGTCTGAAAGGCGTGCTGGTTAGGTGCATTGACCCGAACAGGCGCCGGAGTGTGGCGACTAGGGGAATTTCACAGTAACTTCATTGCAGTGTTGATGTAAGCATTACTTGTGACTAATAAATAAACTTTTAAAAACTTTACTTTGATTCAAGGGAGGTGTTCCAAAAGGATTTGCAACGGTGTGCAAGAGAAACTATACGTCTGGTGGAGAAATCCTGTTCAAGAGGGCATAAAGTTTAACTTGGAGAGAGAGAGAGGAGTAAAATTAGGAAGTTTTTTTTTAATACCAAGGGTAGTGGCAACCTGGTAAGGATGCCATGCGATAGGGATCAAAGATGGGTGACTGAAATTGACTGACACATCAGCCTTTGTCTAATTGAATGCTGGAACAGAGTTGATGGGCTGAATGGCATTCACTTGTTCCTTTGTACATTTACTGCAAAAAAAAACACCAGTGGAAATGCAACACTGAGTTACATTTTATTACTTTAAAATCCTTCCAATTAATAGGTTGTATCCATTTTATGTTTGGCCGGCATATTCTGATTAGCATTATGCTAGTCCGTTGTTTAGTGCTGTGGCTTTGTATGCTGGGAGTGGGATTGAAAGTTTCATGCGGAGCTAGTAGAGTGTGATGAGATCTTCATCCCTTTTGAGGATAGAGGAAAGTCACTGGACACTATTCACTATTAAATAAAATGAAACCCTATCTATGGAAGTCTCGCCTTATGCCATTTTTGCATTAGCAAAGCAGACTTTAGATTCTTTCTGAAATTAATTAAATTCTCACCTCCGTTTGCCACTATAAATAAACTGGTGTATGTGTAATGAATTGGTACCAGTGTAAGCGAGACATGCCTCCGGGTAGTTTTTATTCCAGTGTCTATTTGGATGCATGGCAGTATTAGCTGTCAGTGGGCTCATTATGATCCAGCTCCTCTTGCTTACTTCTCCCCTCCCCCAACATGTTCTGAATCGGTAGATTCATTCTTTGACTTGTCTCTGCTCCTGTTTTGAGTGAGTTTCTTCAGTTCATCATTTAAGCAGAAGGCCCACCTATGGGATTGAGAGAAGATTCATAGAATTGTACAGCACAGAAAGAAACCATTGAGTCAATACAGCTCTTTCAAAGGGCAGTCTTCTCTGAAAGAACCAGCACAGATTCAGCAGGCCAAATGGTCGCCTCCTGTATTCCAAAATAGCAAAGCGCCTAGTACAAAGGAATTGGCTATTCTGACCATCTCCATACATGTATCATGCATTGACATGAAATGTTAACATGTCCATTTCTTCATGTGGTTCTTCTGTTTCATAGGAAGCTGGAGTTCCAGCGATTAGTCTAAAATGGGCATCATAATTTAAGTTTGTACTATGAAGGGTTGAAGCCCCCAGTACTATTTAAAATTAATGATTCAAACAATGCATTTTAGTCATACTTAATAATTAAACTTAGTCCGTGAAATCAGATGGCTCAGGCCAGGAACTACAAAACAACCTAGAGAATTTTCTTTAGTGGACAGAATTCTGGTAAATACGTCAATTTGGTACAAGGCAAGTCTTGCACATTGGAGGAAAGATTGAAAGGCACATTTGCTCTTTTGTTGTTGAATGACCCATGGGAGAGGACAGAAGAGATTTGGAGTAATTGTAAACTTGGGTCATTGCAAAACAGCATTCAGTAAAGGCAAAAGATGTTGAATGAGCTAAAACTCTGAATTAGAGAGATTAGTCTGATTGCTGAAACTATATAATACTGTACCTTGAACTCTATATTCTGGTCTGGTCACTGAAGCACAATGATCATCCAAGCTCCAGAGGAGGTGGAGTCGAGAGTTACAAGGAAAGGCTAGGAAAACTATGACTTTATCATTCAAAATAAGAGAGGCAATTTATAAAAGTGTACAGGACACATCTTGATGGTATAGAAATTGAACTGAATCCAGGATACTATTTTAGATCAAACCATGGTTGCTGGACCATGGGGCAACTTACAAACAGGGTAAGGGATTATTAACAGGGAAGCACCTCATTGTACAAAGAATGGCCTATGCCAAGGATGGATTCTGAGTGAGATGACAGAACCCTAAAACATTGAAAGAGTGGTTCTGTGTTGCAATGTAGCTTTAGATTTTAATGCAAGATCAGCTAGATGTGGGGAGGAACTTCTCTCATCTGGTCTCTTCCTGAACAAATGTACCTGTCACAAGGGATCTGCTCAGCTAAGTTGGGTTTAAGTGTAGCAAGTATTTGAGGGTAACTACAAAGATTTGATTTGATTTACTGTTGTCACATGTATTAACATGCAGTGAAAAGTATTGTTTCTTGCGCCGCATACAGACAAAACATGTCTGTATAGCGTGCAAGAAACAACACTTCATAGAGAAGGAAACGAGAGAATGCAGAATGTAGTGTTACAGTCATAGCTAGGGTGTAGAGAAAGATCAACTTAATGCAAGCCAAGTCCATTCAAAAGTCTGACAGCAGCAGGGAAGAAGCTGTTCTTGAGTCGCTTGGTACGTGACTTCAGACTTTTGCATCTTTTTCCCGAAGGAAGAAGGTGGAAGAGAGAATGTTCGGGGTGCGTGGGGTCCTTAATTATGCTGCCTACTTTGCCGAGGCAGCGGGAAATGTAGAGAGAGTCAATGGATGGGAGGCTGGTTTGCGTGATGGATTGGGCTACATTCACGACCTTTTGTAGTTCCTTGCGGTCTTGGGCAGAGCAGGAGCCATATCAAGCTGTGATACAACCAGAAAGAATGCTTCCTATGCTGCATGTGTAAAAGAATGAGGTGTACTCAATGACCCTGTACTCCTGATTATTTGGTTTGTGTTCCTGAACAACATTTTGACAGACACGTACTGGTGATAGTACATAAACAAGGATTGCGCCAACTGATTAAGTTACTTTGAGTGCAGTGTGGAATAATTTTTAAAATTGAAAATTTTGCCACTTGTTAGGTAAACAGCCAATTCACACAAACTGAGGGGGAGTCTGTCCAGGTTGGACCCCAAGCCTGCAGACCTTGATTAATTTGAAGCCATGGGCTTTGCAATTTTCGCCGGGCAGAGAAGTGATTATCGAGGGTGACGAATGTAGTGGTTTTACTGGAGGTGTGTGTTTGTACATAGACTTCTGATGTGGTTAGGATCAGGCTTTGTGACAATGCCTCTATGGTAGGTTGCCTGGACAAATGAACACGGTCCCTTAAGTGAGATATTGGATCATGCCTAGAATCTGAGTATAACTGAACAAGGAGTCGATGTGACCAGGAAAGGAGGTCAAATTTGCAGAGAAGATGGGCAAGAATGTGGCGGCAACAAAAAGAAATGAAGGCTGAAGCTCTTTGTCCACAATTTCAAGGCCTTCGATCCATTCACTTGAATGAAGCAGAGGTGTCAGGATGATGTAGGACAGGAGAGTGCTTCCAGCATTATTTTACTCTGGGGCACTCGACGTATGGCCTGTTTTTTGTTTTTCTTTTACACTTGGCTATGTCCCTTGACGATCACTATTACATTTAGCCCCAATATCCCAAGTCCGTTCTCTTTCTTCCTGAACTGCTCGTAAGTGTGGTATATTTAGAAGGGGGGTGGGGGGGGGGGGGGAGGAGTTGAGAGGGATTTGGGGAGCAATGGAAGGTATGAATCTTTTTGTTTAAGTGGAAAAATCCAAATGTCAGATTTGCAGATGTTTTTGTCCAGCTGTTGAAGTACAATAATGCTTATTCAACAGTTGCTTTCATTCACTGTCTGTTTATGAAATCTTACACATTTCCTATGCTGACCTGCAGCACTTCCGACAGCCATGAAACTCCATGTCGCGTGTTGAATGTAGTTCGGTCAATGAGGAGCTGTTTAGAATGTGGGCATACAGAATGACCTGTCTTCTTGATGAACTATACACTCAAATAATTTTATGTATGGTTGTCCTACGTTAACTCCAAATGCTCCATTGTGGATATTCAAAAACAGGTGAGCTGGTCCACACCACTGTCACCTATGGCCTAGTGGCTGATTGGGAAGTTTATTGATGGGGGCATGCTGTTGGTAGTTTACCCATCTCTGACCATGGACTGATACAGGAAGAAATAGTATGGAGTAAGAGGGAGAAACCGAAGTTTGGATAGTGCGTCGGGTTCTGCAGCTGTAATTGAGTAGCACTAAGGATGAGTTTTGCATTGAAGTTTTGCGAACATGCTGCCAGCACAACTCCCACTGTGAACAATTTGAGCTTCACTGCTCCACTGCTGTTCAAAAAGCTGTTTCTTTTTTTCAAACATCTGCATTGGCTGCAAGAAAAGCTTTGATGTCACTGATGGGAAGATTCAATGGGACTGATTTTACTTTGCCCTTCTCAATAGTACTAGGAGGATGGATGCACTGCAGAGGGAAGTCCACACTAACCCTTTGCATCCACTCACAAACTTCCTCCATGGCTTTTCGGGTATCTCCATCTGAATTGAGCACCACAAGTAAATTTCACCACATGAATGTCAGACCTCTGCACTCAAGTTTTCCCTTGCGTGTGATACTCGGAGACAAACTGCTCCCAGTGAAATCTGGTGCTTCTTCCAGAGTTGCTGTTTTACTCCTCTCTGTCTCGGATGAACAGGCTGGCATTTTTAAGTAACATCATTATTTTTACTTGGTCCACGGAAAAGTGACTGGCCCAGATGGGGTACCCGGACGAGCACTCAGATCCTGTGTGGATCAGCTGGCGGGGGTATTCGCAGAGATCTTCAACCTCTCTTTACAACAAATCTGAGGTCCCTATCTGCTTCAAGAAGATGACCATCATCCCAGTACCAAAGAAAAATCAAGCAGCGTGCCTTAATGGCTATTGGCCAGTGGCTCTGATATCTATCATTATGAAGCGCTTCGAAAGGTTAGTCATGGCATGAATCAATTCCAGCCTCCCAGACTACCTGGATCCACTACAGTTCGCCTACCTCCGCAACAGGTCCTAAGCAGACGCCATCTCCCTGGCCCTGCACTCAACGCTGGACCACCTAGATAACAAGGACACCTATGTTTGACTCCTATGTATTGACCATAGCTCAGCCTTCAACAGGATTATTCCTACGAAACTCATCTCCAAACTCTTTTGCCTGGGCCTCAGCTCCTCCCTCTGCGACAGGATCCTGAACTTCCTAACCCACAGACCACAATCAGTAAGGATAGGCAACAACACCTCCTCCACGATCATCCTCAACACCGGTGCCCCCCAAGGCTGTGTTCTCAGTCCCTACTATACTCCTTATACACCTATGACTGGGTGGCCAAATTCCCCTCCAACTCCATTTTCAAATTTGCTGATGACATCACCATAGTGGGTCAGATCTCAAACAATGATGAGACAGAGTACAGGAATGAAAATCTGGTGAACTAGTGCGGCAACAATAATCTCTCCCTCGATGTGAACAAAACGAAGGAGATTATCATCGACTTCAGGAAGCGTAGAGGAGAACATGCCTCCGTCTCTGTCTACATCAAGGATCAAGTAGAAAGGGTCGAGAACTTCAAGTTTTTAGATGTCCTGATCACCAACAACCTGTCCTGGTCCCCCCCCATGCCGATACTATAGTTACGAAAGCCCACCAACACCTCTACTTTCTCAGAAGACTAAGGAAATTTGGCATGTCAGCTATGACTCTCACCAACTTATACAGGTGCACCATAGAAAGCATTCTTTCTGGTTGTATCACAGCTTGGTACGGCTCCTGCTCTGCCCAAGACCGCAAGAAAGTACAAATGAATGTAGCCCAATCCATCACGCAAACCAGCCTCCCATCCAGTGACTCTGTCTGCACTTCCCGCTGCCTCGGCAAAGCAGCCAGCATAATTAAGGACCCCACGCACCCTGGATGTTTTCTCTTTCACCTTCTTCCTTCGGGTAAAAGATACAAAAGTCTGAGGCCACATACCAACCAACTCGAGAACAGCTTCTTCCCTGCTGCCATCAGACTTTTGAATGGACCTACCCTTCATTAAGTTGATCTTTTCCTACATCCTAGCTATAAATATAACTGTAACGCTACATTCTGCACTCTCTTGTTTCTTGTATAGCAAGAAACAATACTTTTCACCTGTATACTAATACATATAAATCAAAATTCAAAGTCATCACCTGTTTCCTTACCCAGCAAGAGTTCTCCCTAACAGGACTAGAACATAGAACAGTACAGCACAGAACAGGCCCTTCAGCCCACGATGTTGTGCCGAGCTTTATCTGAAACCAAGATCAAGCTATCCCACTCCCTATCATCCTGGTGTGCTCCATGTGCCTATCCAATAACTGCTTAAATGTTCCTAAAGTGTCTGACTCCACTATTACTGCAGGCAGTCCATTCCACACCCCAACCACTCTCTGCGCAAAGAACCTACCTCTGATATCCTTCCTATATCTCCCACCACGAACCCTATAGTTATGCCCCCTTGTAATAGCTCCATCCACCCGAGGAAATAGTCTTTGAACGTTCACTCTATCTATCCCCTTCATCATTTTATAAACCTCTATTAAGTCTCCCCTCAGCCTCCTCCGCTCCAGAGAGAACAGCCCCAGCTCCCTCACCCTTTCCTCATAAGACCTACCCTCCAAACCAGGCAGCATCCTGGTAAATCTCCTCTGCACTCTTTCCAGCGCTTCCACATACTTCTTGTAGTGAGGTGACCAGAACTGCACACAATATTCCAAATGTGGTCTCACCAAGGTCCTGTACAGTTGCAGCATAACCCCACGGCTCTTAAACTCCAACCCCCTGTTAATAAAAGCTAACACTCTATAGGCCTTCTTCACAGCTCTATCCACTTGAGTGGCAACCTTTAGAGATCTGTGGATATGGACCCCAAGATCTCTGTTCCTCCACAGTCTTCAGAACCCTACCTTTGACCCTGTAATCCACATTTAAATTAGTCCTACCAAAATGAATCACCTCACATTTATCAGGGTTAAACTCCATTTGCCAATTTTCAGCCCAGCTTTGCATCCTATCTATGTCTCTTTGCAGCCTACAACAGCCCTCCACCTCATCCACTACTCCACCAATCTTGATGTCATCAGCAAATTTACTGATCCACCCTTCAGCCCCCTCCTCTAAGTCATTAATAAAAATCACTATGGGAGTACCTACACTAGAGATTGCAGCAGTTCAAGAAGCAGCTGATCACCACCTTTTGAGAGAGCAATTGGGGATGGGAAATCAATGCTGGCCAGCCAGAGATGCTCACCGTAAGTCCCTAAAACTGCTTCCTGTCACTCGGAATTAAAAGAAAAGTCTCCAAGTTAACACAGCAACTTCCACCTATGTTATCATTATTCATACCCACAATTGTTTTTCCTACAGCACCACGTCCTCATAAACGCACCTTACCGGAGTTCTGGATTCATGCTTGGGGTATTGGCATTCTAGTAATGACACAGGAAGACAAACTCATGAACTGAAAATGGCACCTTTAAACGAACATGAAGATCAGCAAGCATAAATAGATTTAAAGCTTTCCATGAATCGCTAGAGGCTATCCTCAGGAAAATTCTATTCCTATTGTCTGACAAGTTCTAAGTTCTTTGCCTTCTCTCATAGCACTTCTATTTGATTTTCCCCCTTCAAGCTTGCATTTTCCCTTTTGGTACTTGAGTACAGTTTCTCATACATGCCTGATTGGCTTTGTGGTTATTCTCCAGGTTCTGAGTACTTCTGGTGTGTTGTACTTGTGTTGTTCCCAGTCTGCACAGGATGAGGAGGATTGGTACTAACCTCTCTGGTACTTAACAAGCAATCAAGATGTGGCTTTGTGCGAGTCCTTTCATATGTCCAAAAGTCAACAATGCGAATGCCCTGGTTCCCAGAATTACTGTTCCAGAGGTAGTGATGGCACTAAAGCCAAGTTAGAAGTTTAGTTGGTGAAGAAGTTGGAACTGAGCTGAATTCTGAAGTAAAGATTGGCACATTACCAAAGATCTAGAGGGAGAAATCCTTCCTCATATTTGCACGGTCTTCACATTGAGGGTGTACACCCGGACTCTCGGGAATTCCCAATCCACAATCTAGATAATCCAGTATTTGGAATTCACTTTCAGGGTTTAATAAATTGTTGAAAGTGAAGAAACAAAATTATCAAGTATATTTGGATGTTCCATCTATGATGGCTTTTAAGAAAGGGTGAGGTAGTGGTAAGCTGTAGGACATCAGTTACCAGAGGAAGGAGGTGCATCAATATTTAATGCCCAACAAGATGCCCTCATTTATTTTACTACTGTTAAATTTCTTGTACAAAATATCCATTTTGCATAATTTTCACTAACCCTTTAGCGGTTTACATAGTGCACCATGATTAGCAAGATCTGCACAACTCTGCTCTCAGCCCAGATTTCAGATAGCCAGTTGTCATTTGGGCTGTGTTTTGAGAGTATTTGGTGCAGACCTCAGTCGCTAACCAGTTGTTTATGTTTCATTAGTTGGATCATTCGAAGGATGTCATGATTGCTTTTCCAGTTCCAGCATCAGACTGCTGTGATGCAAAATTCCTATAATTTGGGAATGCAGACAGCACAAAGCCAGGATGCTGCAGAAATATATTCTCGTTGAACCTAGCTAGTGCTGAATTTAACCTTCTGTTCTGCGTGAACATTGTTGTTTGATGAAGTTGAGGAGGAATTCACCAGGTTCATGCAATCAAGGATCTATGAAAGACCATCTCTTGACACTTCTTCATAAGCAAAGGATATTGGACTTTCCAGTTGACAGAATTTCACTGGGTCTTAAGAAAAGTTTCTTGACAATTTAATGCTTACAGTTTTCTTTCCTTTTATCCAGTCTTGATCGAAGGCTGACCACAGTTCCATGTTTGCTAGAAGCTCCCTGGTGCATCAGCCAAATGGATGGTACACTTGAGTATTGGAGGGTTAATCATTGCAGAGGGCTGCACAACTAGGCTTGACGTTGGATTCACCTGGTGACCAGACATATTTGACAAAAAAATGTCCTCCCCTCCTGAGGCCAGTTGTTTTATCGGTGCTATGACTGAGATTAGCAGGCTCCATGTAGACAGTTTCATAGAATCCCTACAGTGCAGAACATAGAACATTACAGCGCAGTACAGGCCCTTCGGTCCTCGATGTTGCTCCGACCAGTGGAACCAATCTAAAGCCCCTCTCATCTACACTATTCTAATATTATCCATATGTTTATCCAATAACCATTTGAATGCTCTTAATGTTGTCGAGTCCACTACTGCTGCAGGCAGGGCATTCCACGCCCTTAAGAAGGAGGCCATAGAGTTGATCATGAACTTTCTTGGCTTTTGTGATGCAGCAGTATATGTGGTAGTGCTTTTATATACTAAGTCATGCTGGAATGAACCGCGTTATGGTGTGACTCCCCAAGCACCTCTTCAGAAGATTCAAATTAATAAGCATGAAATCATTCATTGCTTCCCACAGCATTTGACATCCACTTGCTCCAAGGCCAAGTAAAAAAGAGTTATGCTATTTTAAAGAGCTACTATTAAAATATGAAAGTTATTTCATTACAATTTACCTTTCCTAATGTGCCATACTCCCAGACTGAGATTTGTAGTTAGGCTAAAACTAGAGTTTAGGGTTAATTCAGTGCTTCCAAATCATGTGTTAAATAAATGTTGTTAATCTCTTGGCCATTTCTTAGCGGGAACATGTAGTTGGTGCAAACAAAACAGAATTTGCGTTAAATTGGCAATCATCTGACTAAACAATGACACAAGGATTGCTGATGAAGTAAATGGAAATATTTACATCGGAGAGGTGGAGAGACATCTGAATGTAGAATTAGGATATGTATGATATCAGGAGCCTTACCTGGCATCTCTCGCTTTAAGCATGAGTATCATTAAATATAGATTTTTTTTTGAAAAAAAACACTGATGCATTCCAGATGCCAAAGAGGTTTCAGTTATCTGGTTTTCTTGTAGATGAGAGGGCTTATTGAAAAATAAACATGCTAACAGAAGAGAAATGCTTGCATGGAGAAAACACTGGCAGACATGATGGAACAAATAGCCATTTTTGCTTTATAATGGAATCCCTAAAGTACAGAAGGAGGCCATCGAGCCAGCACCGACAACAATCCCATCCCACTTATCCCTATAGCTCCACATATTAACCCTGTTGATCTCCCTGACACTATGGGGCAATGAAAGTATGGCACATTAGGAAGGGTAAATTGTAATGAAATAACTTTCACGTTTTAATAAGCTCTTGCTTAATGCAAGCGTGGCACAATGGTTAGCACTGCTGCCTCACAGTGCCAGGGACCCGCGTTCAATTCCGGCCTCGGGTCACTGTCTGTGTGGAATTTGCACATTCGCCCCGTGTCTGCGTGGGTTTCCTCCGGGTGCTCTGGTTTCCTCCCACAGTCCAAAGATGTGTGAGTTAGGTTGATTGGCCATGCTAAATTGACCCTAGTGTCAGGGGATTAGTAGGTTAAATGTGTGCGGTGCGGGAATGGGGCCTGAGTGGGATTGTGGTCGGTGCAGACTCGGGCTGAATGGCTGCCTCCTGCACTGTGTAGGGATTCCAGGAATTTAGCATGGCCAATCAACCTAACCCGCATGTCTTTGGAGTGTAGGAGGAAACAGGAGCACCTGGAGAAAACCCAGGCAAACACGGGGAGAACGTGCAAACTCCGCATGATCTCCCGAGGCTGGAATTGAACCCGGCTCCCTGGCGCTGAGAGGCAGTGGTGCTAACCGCTATGCCATCGTGCTGTCAAATGAGAAATATATATGAGGTTTGAAATCTAAACAATTGCAGTGGGCCATAAGTTGATGGTATTTTGTCACATTTTCAGTCTTGGTCGCTCAGTTGAGTCACCTTTCATTAGATCTTTGAATTACAGTTGGCTTACTGGTTGCCCAAATGTTCACCATTGGTTACGGTGGTTGTGACGGAAGCATAGCAAACTTTGGTGAATGGTCATGCCAGATATTTCTTTACAGCAGTCATCATCTCCCTTGAGCTTTTTTTAGATGTGCAGGTTAGGTGGATTGGCCATGCTGAATTGCCTCTTCGTGTCCAAAAATATGCAGGTCAGGTGGATTAGTCAGGGTAAAATGCATGAGGCTATGGGGATGGAGGGGGAGTGGGCCTGAGTAAGATGCTCTTTTGGAGAGTCGGTGTAGACTCAATGGACTGAACGGCCTCCTTCTATGGAACAAAGCACGACAGTTATCTTGGCAACAAAATTCTAAATCATGTCATCAGTGAAATGTGCAGATCTGGTTCTGAGCTGTCGACACAATAAACATGACAGTGCACGCACTTCCTACACTAACAAATTTTGTCAGCACTTGTCTGTCTGTCTAATCTACCTGCAGTATTTGCTTCAACAGTTCCCCGTCGCACTTCAAAGTAACAGAAGTATTTTAAAAGAAAGTAAAAGTCAATTGTTCTTTGTTTGTTTTTTCTTTTTAAATTCGATCCGTTTGAGATCCTCATAAAGGAGCAAAATAAACTGAGTGATATAGAAAAGTTAAATTTTGTGACTTTAAGCACACCATTTAAACTCAGACCAAATTAGTAGCAGATTAATGTGTAGTTTATTAGATTATAATTTTCCTGTAATCATGACTAGGCTTATTCATCCAATGCAAGTGGTAAACACACATTTGCTGTAGACTGCCTTTACATAACAATGATGTGGAGATGCCGGCGTTGGACTGGGGTAAGCACAGTAAGAAATCTCGCAACACTAGGTTAAAGTCCAACAGGTTTATTTGGAATCACGAGCTTTCGGAGCACTGCTCCTCCCTCAACCATTCCAACCATTATCTTGCAATTGGGTCTCTGTCTATATATGCCGAGTTTGTGAACCCAAGTCTCCACTCACCTGAGGGAAGGGGCAGCGCTCCGAAAGCTCGTCATTCCAAATAAACCCGTTGGACTTTAACCTGGTGTTGTGAGACTTCTTACTTTATATAACAAGATAAGAGGTGTCTTCATATTGTTTCAAGCGATTTTAAAGATTCGAAGAGGTCATTAGGAGAGTTTACATCTACAGCATCCATCTTACATCCAGTCTGTAAGAATGGTGATGTCCAGTATTGAAGCTGGACTCTTGATAGTGGAAAGGTTTGAATTAAATGGATGGGAAGTTGAGGCTAGCAGCCCTGAAATACTATAGTATAAACCACCAGCCATGTTGAGTGGAGTAAATTTAATCAGGAAGTTGGAGTGTAAGACTCTGGTGAGTCATGATTTCAACACTAGAGGTATAGCCATCATATCATGATTTGAGTAGTAACAAGGAAGACTAGTTTCTAATAACACTTGAACGACAGTAGTAATAAGATGGAGTGTGACAGAAAAAAAGAGCTTGGAGACTACAGTGAAATGGTATAGTAGCCCTAGTACCCAACATGTTTAGTTACAAGACCCCTTGTTTTGTTACTGCTCAACAAGTTCCACTTTAATCTGTTATATATACACACACACACCCCACGCACCTCTCAAAATCTTATCCTATTCTTTAAAATCCCATTGTTTTACTCTGCATTCAATGATTTTGGGGAAAGCTACTTTTTTTTTCATAATTTGTCTGGAGTGTTATTTGTTCTGATCCAGATGGGGTTGCAGGATTTTGAAAATTCCAACTTGCACTTAAAACTACAAATTAATTAATATGCTTTCAGGAAAATGTTGCAACTTTCCCCAGGTATTGCCAGAACAATAATACAACATAAGTAAAGTGATTAAATATAATGTGATATCATTTTATGGAACATTAAGGAAGTCCACATCATCGCTCTACCAAGACATTTTATATTAAATAAATTGTCTTTCTTCATTGTTCTGGTTTTCCTTGCCAAATTGGAACATCTCGTAGAGAATATCCAGACAGTAATGAAGACTAAAATCATGAAGAAACTTAAATCTGTCATGTGTAATTGTGTCAGGTTCAGTGGTAGTGGTTGTTTAAGCTCCGAATCTGTATTGTCATTCTGGTGCAGTACTGAAGGTGTGCTCTGTTATTAGAGATGGTGAAATATGTGTGTTCCAATGGGCAATTAACAACTCGTGGCACCGTTTGAAGATCAGTGTGTTGGCTGATATTTCTCTCGTCAACCATTGCGACCAAGAAGCAGATTATCTTGTCATTCATCATTGATGCCTATAAGCTCTTGCTTAATGCAAAATGGCTGTCATGTTTTGGCCGACATAGCAACAGTTGCTACACTTCAAAAAGTAATTATTTGTATGTGAAGTAGTCTGAAACATGATAAGACATTATAAAAATGCAAGTCTACTTCATCCTCATTGACCCAAAATCTGCTTTCACAATATGCATTTATATCTAAGGGCATGCATTTAAATTGGATTTTTAACCATATATTGAATGTTTAAAATTTTTGTTTTGCAGAAGTTGATTGGAAATTCTGAGCTTTCATTTGAATAGTCGGAATGAAATTTGCAAACTATGCGTCAAAGCCATATTTTGACAGAGGAAAAATAACCTGTGCGAAGCAGACTAAAAATATGTGTTTATAATCTGAAGTTGTACAGCAGTGCTTTTAAATATATTCTTTTTGGGTCTGGTGAATTGAGTTCATATTGATGGGGTATTCCTGGTATCGGAATTCTTCTTAGACGGTTGACTGTAAGTGAAATAAGAGCAGGAAGAAAGTTCAAAAGGTTTCTCTCAGAAAAGGTTTGGAGGTTGAAAAGATAGCCTTCATGCTAGCTCCAGTCGAGTGATATTTATCTTTAATATCTTTTTCAAACTGCAGGTCATTATGAGAAATGTGTCTTTACCCTTCGAGAGGACCATAAAGGAGACATGACTACAGTCCTGAACTACATCTTCTCCCACGCCCAAGTCACCAAGAAGAACCTTCTAGTTACAATGCTTATTGTAAGTTAAGCTCTGTTATGCCCACAAATTCCAGCTTCCAATGTGCTAATCTCGAGCGATAGGTCTATATAGTATTTCATGTGATTTTAAGTAATGCTTGGCCATAAGAATCTCATTATTCTAACACAAAGCAGTATTTCCTTTGAGATTTCTGAAGTAGCTTTGAGCCGGGCTGTTCATTTCTCATGTAATCACGCTGTGGTGATGGAGAGCGAAACGGCAGCTGTTCTCTTTGCAGGCCTTCAATTTTCTTCAGAGACCAGTCATTGAAGTGTGTAATTACATGGGGGTGTCATGGAGGTGCTAGTCCTTTTCAAAGAGTGGGAGACGGCTTTGTTCACTGACATTGTGTGAGGGCAGATTGCACCCGACACTACTGCTGGCATTTTAAGAGGACAGAAAAAGGAAACTTTGCACACAGATAATGAAAGCTCACTTTGCTGAGCTCCTGGAAAATCATTAAAGTTTGATTTATTAAAAAAATGTTTTCTTTGTTAAAAGTATTAAGAAGTGAGGTGATTTTGGTCACCAGGTCTTCCCATTTTATTATGGCCCTATCAACCCCATTATTCGCCCAATAAATATTACATAAAATATATACATAGAAATGAACATATCTACAAATATTTGCGTTTTTAAAAAATGGAAAATGTTTGTGTGTAAATTTGTGAATCCTGGGCTCATATTGGAACGTTATTTGAATTTATTATTGTCACCTATATTAGTATGCAGTGAAAGGTATTGTTTCTTGCATGTTATACAGACGAAGCATACTGTACATAGGAGGAAAGGAGATGGTGCAGAATGTAGTGTTACAGTCATAGCTAGGGTGTAGAAAAAGATCAACTTAATATGAGGTAGGTCCATTCAAAAGTCTGATGGCAGCTGGGAAGAAGCTTTTCTTGAGTCGATTGGTACGTGACCTCAGACGTTTGTATCTTTTTCCCAACGGAAAAAGGTGGAAGAGAGTATGTCCGGGGTGTGTGGGGTCCTTGGTTATGCTGGCTGCTTTTCCGAGGCAGCAGGAAGCATAAGCAGAGTCAACGGATGGGAGGCTGGATTGCATGATGAACCGGGTATCGTTCATGACCCTTTGTAGTTTTTTACAGTCTTGGGCAGAGCAGGAGCCTTAGCAAATTATGATACAACCAGAAAGAATGCTTTCTATAATGCATTTGTAAAGGTTGGGGAGAGTCGTAGCGGGCATGCCAAATTTCCTTCGCCTCCTGAGAAACTTGCAGAGGGATAGAGGAATTGCTGCAGCAATCTTGTAGCCTTCTCCTCCTTGCCTTGTCCTTCGTTTGAGTGAGGTTTCCCTATGAACCCAGAATCAGCCTATTTGTCCATATTTATATACAGGATCTATGTTGTGTTTCCTCAATGCTACCTGTTCTCAGTTATAACATTATCTCTCTGAATCAAAAATGTTAGGTGTGATATACAATGGCTATCAAAAGAAAATGATTCTTTCATTTTCAGACATTCTCTTAATGAGTTTTAGATCTTCAATCACAGGAAGTGTCCCCCTTCTAGTCATCATGCAATTGTATTTTATGGAGCTTCATACATTGTCTCCTTGTTGAGTGTTGGAACACAATCACGTTATTCTGATCTCCATTCCCTCCTAGTCTCAAGTTTTGGCAAGACCATCATTTAGTTGAAAGGTGCTATACAAATGCAGCTGTTGTTTCTCATTGATGGTCTAATTTGCATATTGGCATGTCATCACATCCAGCCATGTCACCGTGTGATCAGGAAGTTGGGGCGAAAAAAAATTACCAGGCAAAGTGTAGTGGTACTAATTGGTGCTAGTGCTGTTAACATGTGCCAAGGCTGACTAATTCCATCACTTTGTTCATTTAGTAGATCGGTCTAATTATTTGATGACATTTTAAAGCATGCAGTTAAATGACTTCCACTGTTCTTTTGTATTACAGTAAAATGCTTAGATGGTTGTTTAACCATTTGTTTTGACCAAGTTTCTGTTTTCACTAACCCTCTGACTGCTGATAGCTATTAAAATGTATTTCATTTTGGCAAAATAATCGCTACTAAATAGTTTTGCCCTTAACAGCCGACATCTGCCTGCTCTGTATAGCCTGGACATGGAACTGGGGCCTTCGTGGTCTGTTTGTCTTAATCAGCTACTCCCCATCTTAGTCAGCTGAATCACTGGCGGTGGTGGGGGGGGATCTTAGGTTAATGTTTCCAATATTAAAGGGTGGTTGAGGAGGTTGACACTTGGATAGGATCATTATTCTGTCGATTTTTTTTTACAGTGAATTACTGGTGCAAAAGTGAGTTATTCCATTCCAGTCTTATGTCATGGGTTGCAGAGTGATATTCTCAGAAGCCTGGGGAGAGACCATTTGCTGGTCCTCTAGAATTGGAGCCAGAGGCAAAGGGCCAGCGTGAACTTAAAACGGCAGAGAAAGCACATTTTGAAAGGGACAGAGATTCAATGAAAAGTAAAATTAATTTCATAAACGTATAGAAATGCAGAACCTTATTAACAATACAATATTCTGTTTAGAATTTTAAAAATTTTAAGATTTCAGTACAAAGTTGCTGTAGAAGAACTTGGTTAGATGGCAATATGGAGCCGGAGATGTTAAAATATATCACTGATAATGCAAAATATTCTGTTCTGCTGTGTCCTGTGTGCTAATTTTTCAAACCATTCAAAATAATTGTTTCGATGGGTGGCACACTGACAGACATTCAGCCATACATTTGCCCTCCTGACCATCGCCCGTCCCTTTTACTGTCCCTGCTGAGCATGCAGAATAATCGAATGTTTTAAATAAAAGTGTAACTGCGGGCCATGTGCTTCTCCAGTCGTACTGAAAGAAAATTGTGATTCATAATGCGGTGCAACTCAGTGACTCTTGTATGTTTTTGATGTCTGAATGGGAACCTTTATTTTAAGGGCAGGGGGGGTTAAACCAAACACGAGGCAATGATTGACACAGCTGAATTACAGACTAACTTGTTTGCTATTTTTATTATAATTTCTGTTTGACGATCGTTTTGGGTTAGAAATGCAATTAACGTCTAAAGGCCGATGAAGCAAGTTTTGAAAGGAGCCGGAATTTGATGAGAAGTAGGATTACTTTAATAAATATTTGGATGTTTATAGTTTTACCTATTGTACAATATTCTGTAGGGAGTTTTTCAAATGTAGGTTCATGATTTCAGTGCAAGATAATTGGGACAGTACAGAAAGAGTCAAAACATGGCAAAATGGAGCAAGCGATGATATACAGCCATGATAAACTGTTCCTCCTCTGCAAAGTATTTTGCTCTTGCATTTAGTTTTCTCTTAAATCTTTTATTTTTTAAATCTCGGAAGTATTAGATTTTTTTTTGAAAAGCAGTATTCCGTGTGATTTTTTTTGTGTATTTCTTTTTTCAGGACCAGTTGTGTGGACGGGATCCTACACTGACTGATGAGCTGATTGCCATTCTAACTGAGTTGACACAGCTCAGTAAGACCACAAATGCTAAAGTGGCTCTCCGAGCTCGGCAGGTAAAGATCAAGATCTTACAATTAATTAACTTGAAATTCAGGCTGCCCGTTTTTGTGTGTGTCTTCACATCCTTCTCCAATGCTTCAATTCCGTCATCCAGCTGGGTGGAACTGCCCTCTCTTTATTTTGTCCTGATCTATCTAATCTTAGCCAGAGAATCTTGTTGAATAGCTCTTCTTCCTGGTGTTTGCCCTGCAGTTTCCCATGGATTTATCTTTGGCATCTTGTGTCTAAGCAGAGGTTCTGCATGTATGCCATCGACATGCATCATCGTGTCGCCACCACCTCTTCCTAGCCCTCAACTGTCTTTGATATGACGCATTGCTTATTTTGGGTTTAATTTTGGATAAACAGAAATTTCCTACAACAGAATATTGAGAAGACTATAGGCCATTGTATTTGATCCCCCACCACACATTCTGGGTGGAATCTTCTGGAGCCTAAGTCTGGTGGCGGGCAGGTGGAAATGTTTGCATGATTCCCACTGGGTGGCTTAGCACTGCACAATCTTCTACTGTTCGGCTTGTTAATTATGCATCAAATGAGGAGCTTGGCAAATCTCAGGGCACACAGGAAGTCATCTGCCCCATTGTTATCTCATGGGTTGAAGGTCTTGCCACCATATTTAAATGGCACTCCGACAGTAACTCAACACAGACCAGGAGCTCTGCATTACTCCTCGAGTCCTTGTGGCTGTAGCTTACACTGGAGAAGCTAGCAGATATGAGTAGCCACATCCTGGGACATCTAAAAGTGACTATTAAGAACCTTGTCTGCGTTACACTCATGGTCGGGCCAATACTCGCCATTGCAGTGTATCCTGTTTGTCAGTGTTTTGACTTTCTTGAGACTCTTGCCCCTTCGGGCCCTGCAATGGGACCTCCTCTCCTCATCTGGAAGAGCGTCATAACCGTCGATGCCTCAGTGGACATGTGACAAGCAAGCATGTCCTTTACCGGTTTCCCTTCATCTCAAATAGAACAGACAAATTCCTTCACCTGGGTACTGTCCAGACATGGCATCCCCACCATTCCACTCACCCTTAAATCTCCCCTGGACCCTATCACGATCCACTCCACATGCCTTTCCTACCCTCAGAGCTGACATCTGTTACTGTCCGTGCCCACCCTGACACTGCCCCCTCCTATTAACCGGGCCGACCTGTCTTGTGCTCTTCTGCGACCCACCTCATGCGACCTTCACGTATGGACTTTCACCCTGCCAGCCTCCTGACACTTGCCCCCTCTGACTGTGGCTGTTCTCTTCCATTACAAATACCCTGAGCCCTCCCTCCAGGACCCCATAGTCAACACTATGAACTCTGCCTTCCAGGACACTTATCCCCACCCCCTTTCCCCAC
Organism: Mustelus asterias; assembly: GCF_964213995.1. NCBI lineage: Eukaryota > Metazoa > Chordata > Chondrichthyes > Carcharhiniformes > Triakidae > Mustelus > Mustelus asterias. The sequence continues at coordinate 21,332,281 of NC_135812.1, forward strand.
ATACACTTCCCTCTGTTTCCTGTTAGCTGTTTCCATCCCTAGTAACTGGTCGTGTTGAGCAAAGCATTGTGCGACCTCTGGTTGTGTTTGGGCCTGAGATGAGCCCCTGACCACGCAGCTGTACCATCCTCAAGACTGTAAATTTCCACTTGCATAACATTGCTTGACTCTGCCTTACATAATCTGATGCTAAACACTCATCTGTGCCTTTTGTTAGCTCTTGACTTGACTATTCCAATATTTTCCTGGCCAGCCTCCCTCCCTCCCACTTTACATCCAAAACTCTGTTCCCCATATTTTAACTTGCTCCAAATGCCATTCATCCATCACCCCTGTGCTTAGTGACCTTTGCTGGCTCACTGTCTGACAGTATCTCGATTTTAAAATTTTATACCTCTTTAGCTTCACCCCACCTTATCCTTACTGCCTCCTCTGGCTCTATAAGCCATCAGGATCTCTGTGCTTAAATTCTGAGCTCTTGCATGTTCTTGATTTTGATCCCTCCACCATTTTTGGCCTTGTTTCAACTACCTTGGGGCCCCAAGCTCTGGAATTCTCTCCCTAATTTGCTCTCAATCCCGCCTCTTTTAAGATGCTCCATAAAACCTCCCTCTGATCAAGCTTCTGGAAATCTGACCTGGCTTCTCCTTCTGTGGCTCATCTCAAAATGTTTGTGTTGATGCCACTCTTGTTGAATTACTTGGGATATTTTGTAAGATGTGTCATGTTGGGAAACAGATGTAGTTTTAAGTAAGTTATACTTGTGTGTTGGGCATAACCTGTAACTTTTAAGTTTCATTTTTAAAGGTCGCCCGTAAGTCTGGGTTTGCTCAGGTGCTTGCATTGCAATGAAGTTTTTGTGACCCTAGAGCAAACACAAGGTATTAAAAAAACTGGTTGTTGCCTAGCAACCAGGGGGGCCACCCAGAAAAGCAGAAGCTGATAGTTCAGTTGAGAGGGGGCCTGTGCAGTTGGAAGCAGGATCCCACAGACACTGGTAATACAGGCAGGACAATGTGCAGGTACAGAAAACAAGTTCCAGAAGATAAAGGAGGTGGTCCCAGAAACCAGGGCGAGGGACAGAAGCAACTTCCAAGAAGAGCTTCCTTCTGCTCAAAGAAACTAAGTACAGGAATTGTGGTTGGTGGGGGGGGGGGGGGGGGGGGGGGGGTGGTGGTGGTGGAGAGAGAAGGAAAACAGTTCTGTTCAGTAAAGTTGAGAGTGAGGGGCAGAGGTGCTCCCAGTTAAAGACAGAGCTGCAAGGTGCAAACCTGGGACAGCATCCACTTGCAAAAAGCCAGAGATTCAAGGTGACCAAAAGGTTGGTAACTCCTCACTGTGGGCCTGTGAAGCAGTGGTGTTCTGTTGGCAGCTGGGTATCTGATGGATTACTTGGAAGCTTGAACGCAGGTGGCAATCCAGAGCAGAGAAATACTGGAAGGAGACATTGAAACCCTGGAAGTGGATCCTTGGTGTAGACATCCAAGAGAAATAGTCATTTATGGGGAAGATTCCAAGGTGTGTTGTGTAACAGCGGAGATTGGAAACGGTCATGTGGAAGACCAGAGTTCCAGGCTCACAGTGTGACAAGCATTTGGGAGAAATTGATGAGAAATCCATAGAAATTATTTGGGTGGCATCTACCACTTGGTTTCAGAGTGTGGGGTGTCTGACCACAGTCCTTTTGTTTTACAAGGACTGTGTACTTACTGAGAAAATGTAAGAGAGATTTTGTAACTTGTGAAATCCTTACAAATCTTTATATATCTGTAAAGGTATAGTTTGGGTGAAGGAGTTGTGTATTATAGTTCATCTTGTTTAAATAAATGTCTTATTCTTTTGTTAAAAGTTCACCAGCTGACTCCTGTGACTCTATTCAGTTGCTGCCTCCCATGTATCTAAACAAAAAATAAAAGTTGGGACCGACCAAGCCAGTTCCACCCTGGGATCCAACTTGTCCAGTAGTAACATCAGCTGGAATTGTAACAATTATATCATTGTGCCAAATGATGGAATATTATGACTTGTATTCAATGCAACAAAACTTTTTTTGTTCTCTCTGGGCCATGCTGGCAAACCAGATTAAATGTATTTGGGACTATTCAACAAAGACAATATTTGCTTCTTCATGGACTCTTTTTCTTCGATGTTTTAACAACTGTTTGTCATAATATTGCAATTTAGTAATAACAAATATTATTTAAGTTTCCGTTCTTTTGTAACTTGTTTTCACCCTTTCACTGCCTAATGCAGAGTTATTGTTGGGGATCAGTACTTCAGTTCTCTTTACTTTGTTTTTTAGTTCCTTTGAAACTGTGTAATTAACTTCAATTGAATTTTCTGTCAGTTTTATCTGTGAATTTGGTAGTTTTAGTCAAATTTCTCTGTTCCTGTGGTCCCCTCTCTCCAGGTTCTGATTGCATCACACTTGCCCTCTTATGAGCTCCGTCACAACCAGGTGGAGTCCATTTTCCTCTCAGCCATTGATATGTATGGGCATCAGTTCTGCATCGAAAACCTTCAGGTGATTGTACTACCTAGCGATATTTATCATGAATTATAAAGAACATACGCCTGCATTCAATTGCTGTTAAAGTTTTATGTCCGTCTTTGTAATAGAAATTTATAAACTTATTCTATTGTTATATTGCTGGCCAGTGGTGGTGCCCGCAGGTTATTGGGAGTATGATATGTAATTACAGAGTGACATGCTCACGCACGCTGTTTCAGTTGTAGATGTAGACATGAGGGGGGAATTTTCCTGTCCCACCTGCCATGGGAATCGTAGTGGACAGGGGGCAGACCATGCAAAGGTCCGTTGACCTTGGACGGGATTTTCCAATTTTGGGGCGTCATGGCCAGAAAATCCCGCCCAAGGAGTTATAGTGGATACATAAAAATAAATAAGGTCTGAATTATATCTGTGCCCCTTGGCCTCATTACCGCCCAGCCCTATATATCCCATTTCACCTGAACTCACTTTGTAACTCCCTACATGCATTGCCTTGATACATGTGAAAGTGAGTGCTTCAATGAAGCATGACTGTCAAATTCAACAGTGTTCAACTAGTTTTGTGGGTTTTTTTTTTAAAGAGATGCGCGACTGTTTGGTACCTTGCCCTTTGAACATCCAGTCTACTCGATTGTTTAAAATTGGAAACTATTTGCTTATTTGAACCGAGTTTGTGTAGAAGCACATTCTGTGCTATGGTGTTTAAATCGTTTAATTGAACTACTAGATAATTTGTTTTGCTTTTGAGCAAAATTAGCTGAATTATATTCCTGTTGATGAAATATGACAGTTCCTGTTTTTTTTCAGAATTAATAACAATAATAAAGTTGTGGGAGTGTATTGCCTTGAATGTGAGGATACAGTTGTTAGTTTGTTAATTATGAAAAAAAATTTTTTTAAATTAATGTCACAAGTAAGGCTTACATTAACACCACAATGCAGTTACTGTGAAAATCCCCTAGTTGCCACACTCTGGCGCCTGTTCAGGAACACTGAGGGAGAATTTAGCATGGCCAATACACCTAACCAGCACGTCTTTTCAGACTGTGGAAGGAAACCAGAGCACCCAGAGGAAACCCATGCAAGCACGAGGAGAACGAAAAGACTCCACGCAGACAGTGATCCAAGCCGGGAATCGAACCCAGGTCCCTGGCGCTGTGAGGCAGCAGTGCTATGCACTGTGCCACCCTGTTATTCTCCCTTTTTTTTTATTTCAAGAAATTCACTTTGTAAATATTAAATACAAGTAGCATTATCATATTATAATTTTCCCATATGATAGAATGTAAAATTGATGCTTAAAAGGAAAATGATTCCACCCTGAAGGCACTTGGTGTGATGGAGTGAACCATAAATCATTTCGAGTGATAGACAGAAGAAAACCCGCTTTCTTTAATGTCTGCACTGGAGCTTTTTTGTCCCTGGCCCAGTGGGTAAATGTACCACTCAGCATGATGTTGACCCTTACAAGACCAGGTTCATAGAAGCCTTACAGTGCAGAAAGAGGCCATTCGGCCCATCGAGTCTGCACCGACTGCAATCCCACCCAGGCCCTACCCCCTTATCCCTACATATTTACCCGCTAATCCTTCTAACCTACGCATCTCAGGACACCAAGGGGCAATTTTAGCCTGGCCAATCAACCTAACCCGCCCATCTTTGGACTATATATGCCCTATATATGGAAGTTCTTCTTTAAATGTAGTCATTGAGAACTGCAGCTGCTAAATTGTGTTCAGTAAGATGCCGCAACTAGCAGCAAAATAACTGATCTATTCTAATAGTGTTATTTGAGGGATGAATGCAGGAAGAATTCCCAGGCCGTTTTTTAAGTGCACTGGGATCTTTTGCATCCATCTGAGAGGACAGATGGAGCCTCGGTTTGACATCTCATTGAAGAGATGACACGACCGACAGTGCAGCACTCCCTCAGCAATGCCTAGAAAATGGGCAGCAGACTCTGGAGTGAAAACTGAGCCCACAACCCTTTGACTCCAAGGTGAGAGTAGTAACACTGAACCACAGTTGACACCTGGCTTGGTGTTGTCAGCTAGAATAGTGCAAAGAATGCTGCAATTAGCTTCATTTTTCCCTTGGCTTTGAGAGCAAGTCTGGGTTAAGATTTCACTTTTGGTCTTGCAGAAAAATTAGCACAAATGAAAGCTAGCTGAGCATAGGATGAGGCAAAGTTTGATGATTTCCCCTTCACATGGTAAAATTGCACATGAACCCTCTCTCGCTGGGCTGTTATCAGAAGATTGACCAATGAATGAAATATTGTTGTGGGGTTGCTGGCAATGGTTGAAATATATGGCAGTGTAAGTCAAAAACGTACAAAACGGAGGGCGGGGGGGGGACACCGTTTGATTATTTTGTTCCACTGGAGATTTTGCTGACCTCTGCTTAGTGACTTGCTGGCTTTCCACAGCATGAAGGAATTTACAGAATGAAAATCACAAACAATTCTGTTACTCCATGACACAGGATAGCTTCAACATAGCTCCCATCCTGTCACCTGTACAGATATTTTTATTGATATTATGTTAATTTTATTTTAAAAAAGATGTTGATTAGATATCTGTATGATCCCTTACCTTCATTCTCTTTGTGCAGACATATTAAAACCATGTAAACAGTTGAGTTACATAGCTCACCTCACCATGAATAATATGTACTGAAACTTCTTTGTGTGCTTTCTTGTTCACAGAAGCTCATTCTATCGGAGACCTCTATCTTCGATGTTCTTCCCAATTTCTTCTATCATAGTAACCAAGTGGTGAGAATGGCAGCATTGGAGGTTAGTCTTGCACAGTTCAGCAGCAGATGGTGTGCTTCTGTTGTCTTCCAGTGTCTGTTGCATCATACATAGCTGGATATCCCAAAATGTTGTTGAACAAGGTCAGTCTGTTTTTGGAGGGTCGCCTTTGTACTCCAAGCTGCACCAAAAGAAAAGTATCCAAAGCCACGTGTAACATTTCCCTTGCAATTTTCACCTCTACTTGGTGAAGGCCTTGAGACCATCCTGGGCTAATGGTTGGAGGGTGCCAGCAGCAATGTGAATGTCTGTTCTTCATCTGAGTGTGGATAGGTAATTTGATCTGGGTGGATGGTAGGGCATCACTGGTGCGCCTGATAACATTTTCAGCTGACATCTGTCTCTGAATATTTTGCAGAATCAAACAGGAATGTTGGATTTTCTCTTTCTAAGCACTGAGGCCAATTGCCATGCACCAAATGTCCCAGAGCAGGTTGGAATAATTCTCCTCCTGCTCATTTCCCATTCCTTTTCTCCCTCCATTCTCTGTTTTTCCAAGTGACAGAGTAAATATCGTGGCTCTGTTACATGTTCATGCACTGTGCACCATGTTGGTATTCCAGTCATGAGTATCATTAAATTTGAAGTGAAAGACCCTCCCAGAAACACCAAATGGATGGTGATATTTGTCTTCCCTGATCTCCGTGGACTTTGTCCCTCAATTTGGTCTGTGGATGATTTGTAATCTTTTTACATCTGTGCCAGAGATGTTTGCGCAGAGAGTTGTTCCCTACCCAGAGAGAGAAAGAGAACTGGAGGAAATTTATGTTGTCTTGCAGTGTCATGTGCAGGACCTTTGAATGCAGACCATGTTTTCATGATTGCAGTTCTCATCCAGTCATACAAACTATCTTGGGGAAGAACGTGACTACGATTAGGATGCATTTCAGTTACCTGATGCTGCACGTGAACAGAAATAGTTAATGGGATAAGTTGGGGGGAAAAAAATACATTGTCTTAAATTGAGAATATTACCCATTCTGCGCCATGACTGACAACTTGGGAGTTTGATGGCATGTCAAGCTGCCCATATAATTCCATTGTTTTCCTGCAGGTCTACGTTAGAAGAGCCTACATTGCATACGAGTTGAACAGTGTTCAGCATCGCCAGCTTCAAGATGGAACTTGCATTGTAGAGTTTCAATTCATGTTGCCAACATCCCATCCAAATAGGTAACTAACTTCCTCCCTATCTGTAACCTAGGAGGATAAGTCTAGATAAGAGTAGATATGAAGGTTGCTATGTGGGGTTTTGAGAATATTGAAGAATTGTGGACATGGCTTTAAATGGAAGAGTGCAAGCAGTTTCCCAATATGCACAGCCAATGGGCAAAGCTCCCAAGTAGAGCACAAAATCCTGAGGTTTATTGTATTTGCCCTTCCATGACAGACAAATGTATTTCTCTAGTGAGGTGAATGGTGAGGAGGCAACCTTAAAAGGTTGAGATATTTATGAACTGCAGATATTTGTTAAACTGCTGCGTAAACCACCTAATATAACTATTTGACTCCAATTTGATTTTTGGACCTTGATGATAGTGCAGGGCAAATGAAAACTGGCACAACCAAAAGTCTGCCACCAACCAACAAATTCATCAAACCTATTCCTTTTACGTATGTTTGCATCCCCGAAAATGGTCGGAATGGAAGACAGACATGACCGAGGAAAATGAAGTAACTTGCATTGTCACAAAGTACTTGTTTCTGCTTAACTGACCATGAATTTCATGGTTGCCAATCTCAGCAGGGCTGAGGATTTGTCAGTCAGATAATTGCAGGTATTGACCTGCCACCATTTGCTGTCCTTACTCCCTGGTTTGTCTCGAAGCACCAAAGCTGTTTTCCTTTCATCTCTTTTATATAAACAGGCTACTGATGAATGCACTGATTACTGTATTTCATGGGATGTAACATTTTGTCTTTAGTTCAATGCCAATGTGGCTTTACTCTGTCAGAATGTACTTGTCAGATTTGCAATGACCAGGCCTGAATTTAAATGTGCTTGTTTCCATAGAAAATGTTAGGTTTCTGAGGGTGATTAAATTTACTTTCATGTTTCTTGTAATAAAACACTGTTCAACAATCATAACCGCACAGTACAAAATCTATGTGCTGGCATAATGACAGCAATCCAGTTGATAATGGGAAGGAGAACGTATCCTGTACCTTTTCACAATTCAATTCTGGTGCAACTTTGAAATTATCAGCATTACATCCTTCAGCCATCAGCTGTTTTCACTTTTCCCATTTCTCTAAATGATAATGGAAGTTGCAACAGTGAGGTAACCAAACGGGGCTAAAGCAGAGAAACTGCTGCTCGACCTAGAACTTGGACAGTGCCTTTATCTCTGATAGATCAGAGCAGAATTGTGCCCATTATTCCTCTCCCTCGTTCAATATGATTTTGTCACAGGGAAGTCTTTAATATGTTGTATAAATGCAGTAAATCTTTGTGTCTCTGACAATCTGTCTGTATGTCTCTTTCACTTTCCCCCCTTTTTGTTCCAATTGCCCCCTTAACTCAAATTTATTTGCCCATTTTTTTGTCAAAAGTTTTAATTTTCAAAATGTAATATTGTTTTTAGACTCCTGTCTCAATTTGTTCCCATTGGCTTCTGAAAACACTGGCACAAGGTGGATTATGCTTCCATGTTATCCCACTCGTATGGTGGTTCTTTGTGTGTGAATCTGTACCCAAGCGTCAGCAGGACATTTGACTGAATGGGTGGGTGTGAAGAGCTTCATAGCCAAGCCGAACCTTCAGTTCATCCAATCCTGTCCTTGCCCAATCTCCACAAATGTGCACTTTGCAATGCGATGACAGGATGGCAAGCAGGACTTGGAGTGGATGCTGACACTAATTGGAGCTCCCATAGTTCCATCCCATAGTTGACGTCAATACAGAGAAGGAATCAAACTCTGGGGCTTTCCTGGCTTTTGTGTATCGGACAGTGTATTTACCACCCGAGTTCAGTACCATCCTCCCTGTGCTTTTTATGTACGAGTTTTAGAAAGTGGTACGAATGGTTCAGTCGTGGCGTTCTTTACCAAAGAGAAATGGTCGCTTAAGTCCCGCAGGCCTGATTTTAAAAGTCCAATGCAACTTAAAAATGAATTGTACCGAGCTTAGCCTTTTAATAAAGGAGATAGCATGCCACTTTGAATAAGATTTGACTTGCAGCCCATCAGATTCATTGAACTTCACGATATTTCACCAGCATGGAGTGCATTAATATGATTATATAGTTGTGACAAAACAATCTTCAAACTGTTCTGCAGGAAAAAAAAAATGGCAGAATACATATCTTTAACAATAAGAACTAACTGTGTAAATTTATTATATCCTGAAATCTCGAGAAAGCTGTGTGGTGTAATTTGTTTTGCTGGAGCATGCCCAATGCAACAATATCACTTTAAATGTTAATGGCAATAAGGTTTACATAAGCGAAATGCATCAATTCTCACCTTATTATGCTTCGCCTCCTCATTTATAAAACTGTAGCCTGCACTGGCACCAAATCATGACTTGATTTAAATGCCACTATTAGCATGCATCTTGCTTGTGTTCTTTTTTTTTTCCCCCCACATGGAAATCTTGAAGGAGTGAGAGCCACTTCTGTCAGATGAAATGTTTCAGATGCAAAGGCTTGAATGCTGCGAAAATAAAAATGAAATGAAATTCTCCGAGCTGATGGTAAAGGCCAAGAGAAATTGTGATTGCATGTGTATGAGGATCAATCATAACTGTGAGGGAATGTGCAGGCTGCCGTTGTGTGTTTGCATTCACTGGAGCAGGCTGAGATGTTGCTTACAGGTGCCTTTTTATACTGAATTATTATAATAATACATGTATTCCAAGACAATTCGATTTGAACGATTAAAGATTATGTTCTGATTGTGTAGGTAATTGCCTGCATTTAATTTGTTATTGAAAGAATCTAAAATGGGCTTGGTTTAAAAACGAGATTGAAATCTATAATGCTGAAACAAATCTTGCAAGCTGTGTGTGTTTGGCGTGTGTCTGTGTATCTGAATCTGGAACTATTGAGGGTTTACCTGCTCTGTCTCATTAATTTATATTATTTTCCTCTGAAGCCCATCCATAAAAGCTCTCTTTCAGGTTGAAAGGCCCGAGCTTATTTTGTGAATTTACAGTTCCTACCTCCAGCAGCAGGGATCGACCTGTTGCTCTTTTCTGTTGCGTGTGGTGTCCACACCCTTAATCCAACCTTGGTAGGTGGATTTGAATGACATGAAGCCCTGGGAATTGCAGCTTTGGCCACCAATATATGAGGCCACTACTAAAACAGCTGAATCTAAAGGCCATTGCAAAAAAGGTCTGCTGCTTAACTTTTGAAAACTATTGTTCCATATGGACTCATTGCTGTCCAGGCCAGTTCACTGGATCTTTCATGAGCATTCACGTGTCTTTGGGTCTGCATTCACAGCTAACCATTTCAAACAAACTTTGTGCACCTTGGGGAAAAAAGGTTTTTAGGGAAGTCTATCTATTAGGTTTTTGTTCTTGTGTTTTTTTATGTGATCAGTGTGATATGATTCAGCCACTCTAATAATTAAAGGAAAACACCCTTTTATGGTAGATTTCCTTGTAAATAAGAGTTTGCTGCATAAGACTGATCAAAATACAGGTGAATTGCTTTTGCGGCATGGTGGCAGAGTGGTTAACACTGCTGCCTCACAGCGCCAGGGACTCTGGTTCAATTCCAGCCATGGGTGACTGTGTGGAGTTTGCACATTCTTCCTGTGGCTGCATGGGTTTCCTCCCACAATCCAAAGATGTGCAGGTTAGGTGGATTGGCCATGCTAATTTGACCCTTGGTGTTCCAAGAGATGAAGGTTAGGAGGATTGCCATGGTAAATGTATGCGGTGATGGGGATAGGGTGGGGGAAGAGTCCCTGGGTAAGATATCTTGTGGGTGCGGACTCGATGGGTCGAATGGCCTCTTCTGCACTGTAGGGATTCTTCTATGCCCTGGGGATGTTGACTATGTACATTTTGAAGCAGGCCTATACCTATTACAGCAAGTATGTGTGTGCGTGTGTGTAAAATGGCTTGCCTTCCTAATTGATGTGTAACATTTGGAATACTGAATTTTCAATTCTACCTCTCAGTTTGCTGATTTCAATGTGAACACTCATCCATCCTGATCAGTAATTACAATCCTTTGTTTATCCTTCTCCACTAACCTGTCAGTAATTGTTTGATTTCAGAGGGAACATCCCCACCCTAAACAGGTACTGTACAATCATTTACTTACTAATTTTATCTAATTTATGAAAACATCTAATTGAATTAATTTAAGTTGGAATTACATAGAATTATAGAATGAAAACTGATCCAAGCAGTCCATGCTGGCATTTATTCACCTTTTCCTCTACTTCCTTATCTAATTATCAGCATAACCTCTCTCTTCCCTTTTCCTTCATGTGCTTATGTAGCTTCTCCTTTAGTGCAGTTATACTATTTGCATTAACCACTCCCTGTGGTAGCAGATTTTGCATTCTCTTCTCTCCTCTGGGTAAAGCAGTTTCATCTGAATACCTTTGGATTTCTTGGTGACTGCCTTATATTGGTGACGTCGACTTTGGCTGTTCACAAGTGGAAATACTCTGTCTCTTCCATCAAAATCTTTTATTATTTTAAAGACACCTATTGGGTCAGCGCTTGGCCCTCTTTCCTGGACAAAAGAGATTCAGCCTGTTCAACCTTTCCTTGTGGGTATAGCCTCACTACTCTGGTGTCACCCTTGTAAATCTTTTTTGTGCCCCCTCCATTGCCTCTATATCCTTTTTAGAGTATGAGAAACCGAATTGCAACAAGTACATCAAGTGTGGTCTAATTAACGTTTGATGCATTTTTCTATTTTTCAGTTGTATTCCTCTAGAAATAAACTTCAGCACTTATTTTTTTTTTGTAAGCAGCCTTTTGTAAGCAGCCTTATTGACCTGGACAATATGATTTTGTCACAGGGAAGTCTTGAATATGTTGTATAAATGCAGTCAGAGTCAAAATGGGATAGCGGACAAAGATTAGAGCAACTTTCTCAAAAGTCAACCCACGGAAAGCAACTGGCCCAGATAGGGTACCCGGATGAGCACTCTGGTCCTGCGTGGACCAGCTGGTGGGGGGTATTTGCAGACATCTTGACCCTCTCTTTACAACAATCTGAGGTCCCTATCAGCTTCCAGAAGACTTCCATCATCCCAGGCAGTGTGCCTTAATGACTATCGTCTGGTGGCTCTGACGTCCATCATTATGAAGTACTTCGAAAAGTTAGTCATGGCACGAATTAATTCCGGCCTCCCAGATTGCCTGGATCCACGACAGCTCACCTACCGCTGCAACAGGTCCACAGCAGACGCCATTTCACTGGCCCTACGTCTAATCCTGGAACACCTAGACAACAAAGACACCTATGTCAGACTTCTATTTATTGACTACAGCTCAGCCTTCAACAATGCTATTGCTACAAAACTCATTTTCAAATTCCATGGCCTGGGGCTTGGCTCCTCCCTCTGCCACTGGAGCCTAACCCGCAATCAGTAAGGATAGGCAACACCACGTCCTCCATGATCATCCTCAGCAATGATGTCCTTAGCCCCTTACTATACTCCTTATATACTTATGACTGTTTAGCCAAATTCCTCTCCAACTCTATTTTCAAGTTTGCTGATGACATCACTGTAGTGGGTCAGATCTCAAACAATGATGAGATGGAGTATAGGAAAGAGAGAATCTGGTGCGACGACTAAAATCTCCCTCAATGTCAACAAAACAAAGGAGATAGTCATCGACTTCAGAAAGCGTAGTGGAGGACATATCCCTGTCTACATCAATGGGGACGAAGTGGAAATGGTCAAGAGCTTCAGGTTTCTAGGTGCCCAGATCACCAACAACCTGTCCTGGTCCCTCCATGCTGACGCTATAATTAAGAAAACCCACTAATGTCCCTACTTTCTCAGGAGGCTAAGGAAATTTGGCATGTCCGCTATGACTCTCAGCAATTTTTACAGATGCACCACAGAAAGCATTCTTTCTGTTTGGATCACAGTTTGGTCTGGCTCCTGCTCTGTCCAAGACTGCAAAAAACTACAAAGGGTTGTGAACGAAGGCCAGTTTATCAAGCAAACCAGCCTCCCATCCATTGACTCTGTCTACACTTCCTACTGTCATGATCAAGGACCCCACACACCCTGGACGTACTCTATTCCACCACCTCCTGTCGGGGGGGGGTGGGGGGAGGGGAGAGATACAAAGTCTGAGAGGACATACCAAGTGACTCAGGAACAGCTTTTTCCCTGCTGCCATCAGGCAGTTGATGCAGTGGTTAGCATTGCTGCCTCACAGCGTCAGGAACCTGGGTTCACTGTGTGGAGTTTGCACATTCTCACCGTGTTTGTGGGTTTCCTCCGGGTGCTCTGGTTTCCTCCCACAGTCCAAAGATGTGTGGGTTATCTTGATTGGCAATGCTAAATTGACCCTTGTGTCAGGGGGATTAGCAAGGTAAATATGTGGGGTTACAGGAATAGGGCCTGGGTGGGATTGTGGTCAGTGCAAACTCAATGGGCCAAATGGCCTCCTTCTGCAATCCCATTGTAGGGATTCTACGATTGTAACACTATATATTCTGCACTCTCTCCTTTCCTTTTCTTTGTACGGTATGCTTTGTCTGTATAGCGTGCAAGAAACAATAAATATAGGCTGGCCCAGATAAGAATGGCAGATTTCCTCCCTGAAAGGACATTCGTGTGAAGAGTGGCAATGGAAAAAATAGTAGATAGTGACTGTGGAACTGCATCTCATTATGAAGTAGGGCTTTGAGGATGGAAATGAGGGAAAGAAATATCAACTGCATTGCAAAAAAAAATGATGTTGCTGTGATGTCAGATTGATCTGTGTAATTATATGCAGTTCCAATTCAACGTGTGAAGGTGTTGCATGCTATGTCATCAGGTAGAGTGGGACCTGAGATGATCCTACTTTTCCTGGCTCGGTATTGAGCTGAGGTGCCCATTAAAACTGAATCGCTTTTAGCTGCACAAGTGTTTTCATTTATTGTGCTAGAAACCCCTTTGTCGCTGCTTATGTTAAATATTCCACAAAAAAGATTCAAGCCGTAATGCAAGTACTGAGTATCAATTTGAAATAGAACCTAACTTAGCATTTGTGGCATTTTGGAAACTAGCTCCAATAATACGGATATTTTTGTAACTCCTGAAAGCTTTTTTGTCTTGTTGAATTTAGGATATTCAGAATGTTAATATTGAAGGAGGAATCATATTTTTTGGGGGTCTGGTAGGCAAGTCTCGGATTTACATTGCTTTTGCTGGTCAATTACTGACCATAGCTTTATATTTTAATGGCTGAATCAGGAACTGTGTGTTCTGGATTCTATAAGTCGGGATGGTCCCAGCACAAGAGGTTCCTATCCAGCTAATGATAGCTGTGTTAACAAACGAAAGGAAGGGCAAGAGGAGACCACTGGAGCTGTCAAATCCATTCCATTGAATCATTGGTGCAACTTGATCCACTGCTCGCCCATCTGCAAGAAGTCTCACAACACCAGGTTAAAGTCCAACAGGTTTATTTGGTAGCAAAAGCCACTAGCTTTCGGAGCGCTGCCCCTTCCTGACAGATAGCAATACTATCCTCCGGAAGAGTTGAAACTTGTATCCAACTGAAATGAGGGGAACACTGAACTTTCTCTCCCATTTTTTAGGGCAGCCAGCCAAGCAATTGGAGACTGCAATCGTCTATGCCTGATTACAACTATGACTAACTAGTAACTTCTCTCTAAGAAATAGAAATATTTTAATCACTTATTCTTATCTGGTTTCTTACACAAAGGTGAAGCGATGTGAGTGTTAGTGAAGGTAAGGGCACGTTACTATGTCATGAATGGTAGAAATGTGGGGGTCGGCAAGGGTTGAGCTTGAGCTACCAAATGCTCAAAGTTGTGGCTTAGGGCTTTAACATAGAAGCAAGAAAGGGCGGTGGGTGTCATGTAGTGCAAGTAAAAGCAAATGATCTTGATTTGAGTTGAACGCAGGGTAAAATATAAGCTTTAATGGAGCAATGTGCTAAGATTCTACAGCTCTGGATTAAAAGCTTCATATCACAGCCAGGGAGAGACAGAATGAATATCTGGGAGTTAGAGGGTATTTTTGGTTTTGCTGATGAGCTGGATGAGATATTGATTCCTTACAGTCTTTATGTTGGCTACACAGTTAGAAATGGTGACAACAGCCATAGAGGGAAATTATGGGAGAGAGCTAATTATCATCTGTAAGTATGCATCCGTATTCAAAGAAAAAGACTAGGATGTGCCAGGAATTTATAGCCCAATTAGTCTTATTTCAGTTAAGGATAAACTACAAAAATATCTCAAAGTACTTGGAGAAATGTATGTCAGCACAGATTTCTGACAGGCTTGTCATGTAAGGCTTGACTAACCTTCGCTATTTCTTTGAATGCACTGGATGTGTTTTATATGGATTTTCAAAAAAACATTTGCTACGGCACAACTGATGGACCAAAATAATTGTCCATGGAATAAAGGTGGATGTGGCTAAATGCCACATAGTGAAGAATTGAAAGTAGAAAGCAGAAGCTATGTGTAAAGGGAAGGAAGATGGGGTTAATGATATTGTATTCTGGTTTTCTGGTTGGAGTCACTGTATGCATAACTTTCCCGGACGTTGGGAATGAAGAGGCAATCTTGAAGTTTGTTGATAACAATTTTGAGGACGTGGCAAAATGTGGTACGGTTACAAAAGGTTATGGGAGAGTTAAATATGGCGGCATTTTGGGGCTGGGTGAATATATCTAATTCCCATAGGCAAGATGCTGGAAAGGCTGTTTAGTTACTGTAGAAATATCCTATAGCATTCTAATGTTTTAATACTGATGACCTGACAGTAACATTTGATTTGACTTCCTGTCCAGAGGTTATGAGTACCTGGTTCTTATTTGGGTCGATACTTGCCCACATGGAGGGAGTGAATCTTCCCTCAAACCTGGCTGACCACTCTAGGTTCCCTCTAGGCTGTCAGTCAGGCAATGGAGAATCAAAGGAGTGGGAATCGGGGAGATGGAGAGAGTTAAAATGGAGACTGGAGGAAGAAAGCTTATCAAACGGATACTTGTGGTGATTTGGAATTCCCACTTGCTCGTCACATGGAGCTGTGAGCCAGAATTCTCCAACCGTTCATGTCCAGCTGCTGCTGCCAGCAAGGACGTAGAATATGGAGCTCAGCCAAATCTCCGTTCACTGCAGCGGGACCAGAGAATCTTGCTGGTGTGAACGGCTGGAGAATCCCACCTTTTTTTTTTAAGCTTGCTTTGTCTCAAAGCTGCTTTATCGACTTATCAGATGAAGGCAATGATTCTCTGCAATGTAAGTAGCACCTGAATTGATCCATGTCAATTAACAACTAATAGTGGACCTCGGAATTTCATGAGTGCATTTACACACATTACTAATATTGCACAGTGTGACTTTACTCAAACGTGTTATTGCACTCATGAGACTATAGGGCTAATTTCTGTAAAATAAAATGCAGTGAATTGCCTCTCTCCAATGCTAATTATTCATCTTTGTTTCAATTCAGAATGTCTTTCTCATCAAACTTGAACCATTATGGGATGTTCCATGTTGCTAGTGTGAGCGATGTGTTGCTCGATACTGCTTTCACTCCACCATGCCAGCGTATGGGGGCAATGGTCGCCTTTCGCACCTTTGAAGATTTTGTCAGGTAAGATTGCATGCACTTTTTATTTCAAAAACTTGAACTTCTAACTTTTCTATCTGAGTAACGTAGCATTATTCAAATTATATTAGGGATGAGATTGCAAAACCCATTTTTTTTTTAAAGAAAAGGGGGCATAAGGCTTCTGAAGTTTTGAGTTGCTGGCTTTTTAATTGAATATCTTTTACAAGAACTGCATGGGGTGGCACAGTGGTTAGCACTGCTGCCTCACAGCACTAGGGACCTGGGTTCGATTCCTGGCTTGGATCACTGTCTGTGTGGAGTCTGCATGTTCTCCCCGTGTCTGCGTGGGTTTCCTCCGGGTGCTCCAATTTCCTCCCACACTCCAAAAGACACGCTGGTTAGGTGCATTGGCCATGCTAAAATTCCCTTTCAGTGTACCCAAACAGGCGCCAGAGTGTGGCAACTAGGGGATTTTCACAGTAACTTCACTGCAGTGTTAATGTAAGCCTACTTATGACACTAATTAAATAATCTTTAAAACTTAAAAAAAACTTTGTTGCAGGATGTCAAACCTTGTAAATCACTAGTTTTAAGCAGGGTGATTGGTTGATTTTGAATTACGTGTTAAAACACATTGTATGGCAGTGGATTTCACATGTGGTCAACTTATGAGACAAATTTAAAACTTCTTATTGTGAATCACTGCCACAAACTTTTATCCTTCCAATCTGTGGTTGGGACAGGTTAGTACTGGGGGAGGATGGGGTCCTTGCTCACTCGGAGCAAAGTTTAGATCTAAACTTCCATCCAATAGAGGTACCATCACGTGAAGTCAATTTTGAGTTCAAATCCCTGAGATCAAAGGCTAGCATTTAATCTGCTGCGTTATCCATTTTCTCACTGCTTGCTCTTTTAACTAAATATACACTATATCTGGCAGAAAATATTTTTGATCATGGGAATCGATGGTTCATAATTACCAAAAGAAACATGAAATCAGCCAGGACTGTGTAGCATTTCAACCCTAAAGAGAGTTCACTGTGTGTTGGTGAATTTGTTCAGACCTGTTTCTATGGTTTATTCTGTACTTTGATCTCTTTGATGTATTATTGACTTGTAACACACTCAGGAGGACATGCAGGAGCCTGTGGAGTAGCCTTTGGTCACTGATGAAGCTTGTGAACTGACCATTGCTGTGTCTCAACATTTTCTAAGTACCAGCTCCTCTTTAAGAGTTTTGAATTCTGGAACATGTGACCAACTCGATGTACTTCTGTACTTTCAGAAACTTTCAAGATGTGACGAGCTGCTTTTCTGACTCACCACCTCCAAGCCCCACCTTTCCTGAATCAGGACATGCCTCGCTGTATGATGAAGATGACAACAAAGTAAGTGGCATAAGCTTGGGACAAAAGGCAGATGGAGCATCAGATAGCTAATGAGCTAAGCTCCTGGGAGGGTGGTGGGATCTTACTGGCTCGTCCCGGGAATCAGTCGGGATCATGCCCGGTTTTTCGCCTCCCACGATCTTACCAGCCCTGTTTTGGCAAAATTGACTTCATGCTCAGAAGGGGCGCAAAGCCGATTCAAATATTTATGACACAATTACCATGTTATTAGTGAGTCCCGGACACTATTGTCCAGGCTCACTTGCACTTATCTGTTCACTGGTCGAGATCTTCAAATGCTGCAGATTTCCTGCTTATCATAAACGTTACTCACAGGTTAAATCCCAAAATTTGGTATGGTATGTGAAGCTATGCTTGAGGATCAGTTTCCTTTTTACTCAGATGGGGGTGTTGCTGGTGTTAAAACGGGCATGTTTATGAGTTGTGTGTCAGATTTGATGGCCTTTTGGCACAGCTTTGATGTGCAGATGTTGAATAGGAAATAATATTTTGGAGAGTTTGCAGTAAAATCAAATTTGGATGACAGAGTGAAAGCGCAACATGTATAACTAGTGGTGTAACTGAACTGAGCTTAGCACAGGAACTGGATCCAAAAGAAATCACCTTGCATTTGTTACCTTGATGAATGTACTTTCTTTGCAGCCAGCTAAAGCCGCCTGTCTACTTGATAGTGCCTGCTGCAGATGCCAATCGAGAGAGCAATAGTTTTTCATTCCCAATACCATTCTGATAAACCTGCCTCTGGCCTTCCCCCAGTTTCTGTTTTGGGGCATGAAGAGTTCACTCTGGAGGTTTTGTGTCTCAAATGATGACAAGGGTCCAGTCTAGAAAGGTGGTAAAATTGGGGTTCTAGGTAGGGGGTGGAAAACGAGAGCAAATGGATAATCTCTCAGATTCTTTTAGTTGTATGAAAAAGAAAGCAACAGTCTTAAGAGGAAAATTATCTTTATGGTGGTGGAGATGGAGGCATCTTGAAAATCCTCATGAAAAAGCACAAGGGAAAATCCTTTGTCATCAGCAGTAACACTTAAAGCCTGATTGCTTGCTGTTGAAATAAATTGAAAGCTTTTCCTAGCTGCATCGGACATGTTGAAGAGTTTTAAGCAGTTGAAACTTCTACCACTGCCATGTGCCTAGTGTCTGGTACCTTTTCTACATATTATAAAGTGTCTTGGAATTTAGTGTTAATTTATAAAGCCAAAAGAATCTCCAAATAAACTAATTGGTGCTGGAACTGTGCACTCTTAACAGTTTTATTTCCTTGGCTTCCCTTAGATGGGTTTCCTGGTTTTTCTGATTTTTGTTTGGTTTTGGGATAGTATGCTGGGATATATATGCCTGTTTTGTGCACTCCTTCTCTGAGCTGTGAATGAGTCTTGCTGATGTGGGCTGAAGATTCTAGATGATTTGAGTAAGTCTGGAAAACAACGTCTCGATTGGGAGACAACACCAATATCTATGAGTTTAGGGGAGGCGATGTCCGAGTGGTATTATCGCTAGACAATCCAGAAACTCGGCTAATGTTCTGGGGACCTATGTTCGAATCCTGCCATGGCAGATTGTGGAATTTGAATTCAATAAAAAAAATCTGGAATTAAGAACCTACTGATGACCATGAAACCATTGTCGATTGTTGGAAAATCTCATCTGGTTTACTAATGTCCTTTAGGGAAGCAAATTTGCCATCCTTACCTGTTTGGTCTATATCTGACTCCAGAGCCACAGCAATTGTTGACTCTCAACTGCCCTCTGAAATGGCCTAGCAAACTACTTGGTTTCAAGAGCAACTAGGGATGGGCAATAAATGCTGGCCAGCCAGTGACGCCCATGTCCCACGAATGAATTAAATAAAAAATCAGCAGAGAAATAGTGTTTTTTTTTTAAAATTTGATTTATTATTTTCACATGTATTAGTAGACAGTGAAAAGTATTGTTTCTTGTGCGCTGTTCATAGCATTGGTGACAATGATGGTTTTCAGGACCTGGAGAGTTTCCCCTTGATTTAATTCTGAATGTTGCACATATCGTTCAGCTATTTACATGGCTGTATCACATCAATCAATTAGACCTGCGTGTGGTCGTCTTCTCTTTTACAGTAGTACTTGGGTGCAAACAGGGTATCCATCACACCTCTGGTGAAGATGCAGCGTAGGCAGCTGTGATGAAATACCAGGCCTGTCTGTTTCCATACGTTTGTCATGACATTGTTTAAACCCAATCCAATCGCTTCTTTCCCTGCCCTTCTCTGCTACACACCATTTTTTGTTCTAATTTGCAGAGTATGAGAGATGAACCTATTCATATCCTCAATGTGGCTATCAAGATTGACAATGACACTGATGACGATGCCCTGGTGACAATGTTTGGAGAGTTCATGCACTCCATGGTGAGTACAAGTATTCAATCCACTTCATTTTATGCTGTGAAATGTGGATAAATATGAGGTTATTCACTTTGGTGTCAAAAATAGGAAGGCAGATTATTATTTGAATGGGTGTAAATTGAGAGAGGTGGATACTCAGCAAGCCCTTGGTATCCTCGTGTGTCAGTCGCTGAAAGTAAGCGTGCAGGTACAGCAGGCAGTAAAGAAGATAAATGCTATGTTGGCCTTGATAGCCAGAGGATTTGAGTATGGGAATAGGGATGTCTTACTGCAATTGTATAGGGTGTTGCTGAGACCACACTTGGAGTATTGTGTGAAATTTTAGTGTCCTTATCTGAGGAAGGATGTCCTTGCTGTAGAGAGAGTGCAGCAAAGGTTTACCAAGTTGATTCCTGGGATGGTGAAGTTCGAATCCCACCATGGCAGATGGTGAAATCTGAATTCAATAAAAATCTGGAATTTAAAAGTCTAATGACCATGAAAACATTGTAGATTGTCATAAAAACCCATCTGGTTCACTAATGTCCTTTAGGGAAGGAAATCTGCTGTCCTTCCTGGTCTGACCTACATGTGACTCTAGACCCACAGCAATGTGGTTGACTCTTTAATGCCCTCTGAAATGGCCTAGCAAGCCACTTAGTTCTAGGGCAATTAGGGATGATAAATGCTGGCCCAGTCAGCGATGCCCACATCCCATGAATGAATAAATTTTAATAAATGCTCATGATATCGAATAGCCATTTGGTAGCAGAGGCTGGCTAATGTCCATTGAACCTTATTCATCAACCTTCAAAAGAAAAGAATAAATTTGGTGTGGAAGGGTGCGAGAAGCTTTTGTTGTTGCGATACATTGTGAGGAAGTGTGATAAAATGTGGTTTTATGCCTTTGATGTTGTCAAAGGAAATGCCCTGAACACAGTAAGACATGGAGATTGAAAAGACATGGTAAATGAGAATTTGAGATCTTGTTTACTTACCTACATTTCCAATATTCTTTGTGAGCTGAAGATGTTGCCAGCAGCTATGTCAGGTCACCTGTCCTCCCTCCATCAAGGATAAGTGAAGAGCCGTGAGTAGGAGAGGATCTTCTGAAATATTATAACTCAAGTTTAATATTTCTAATTACTTCTTGGGTTGGTTAGATGAAAAAGGAAATGGCTTTTTGGGCTTCGTGGCCTTGTCAATGTTGTGATGATCTTGTAAAATTTTGAGACACAAGTGTTTGGTCATGACATCTGAGAGATTTGTGGGTACACATTTTCACCTGGTCAGTGTCCTACATGGAGAGTCTGTAGTGTGAGGGAGTCAGTGCAGACTAATCATTTCAATTTTTTTTGACAAAGTGAAGTTCAGTGTTTGGATGACATTTTGCATGATTAGGTCATTTACGTTACATGAACAGCAAACTTCCTGTAGGATTTATGACCTGTCAAGGTCCAAGAAATAAATAAGAAAGGAACCTATTTGAAAAATAGAACCAATGTTCTAGAACAAAACCCTAATTAATCATTGTTTATTATTAATAGAAGACTTCCTCCATGTTCCAAGAGGTTTCAATACACTGGGTACTGTAGCGTGGTGGTGATGTTGCTTGTCTAATATTGCAGAGACCTGCACCCCTAATCCAGAGAGTTCAAATTTGACCATGATGGTTTGAAATTTCAAATTGGTTTAATTTTTAAAAAAAACCTGGAAATGAAAAACTGGAATCATTTGTGACTATGGAGCTATCAGATTTTTGTAACAACCCACTTGATTAACTCATGCCCTTTAGAGAAGGAACCTGGAATCCTTGTCTGACCTGTATGTGACACTGGTCTGACACCAATGTAATGCACTCTTAACTGCCCTCTGAAATAGCCTGGCAAGCTACTTCGTTGTACCATACCTGCAGCAGTTCAAAAATATGGTCCATTACTAGGGTAATGTGGTCCAATGTGGAATCGGATATAATTGTTAGCCTTGCCTGCTTTCCACATATTCTAAGGATAAATGTAAAATGTTTAAATTTACACTTGCAAGGTGCCTTTAATGGAATGAAACATTGGATCCAAAATGGGAGAAGAGTTGGGGAGTTGATCAAGGTTGTGGTCAAATAAAGAAATAGAGGTGACGTTTGAAGCTGGGGGAAAAGTGTAGAAAAGTAGAGAGGTTTAGAAGGCACATGCACAAAAGGCCAAACAGAAACACTGGAAGATGTCGGCTGGACTGTAGAGCAAGAGAAGTAGGAAATCACAGTCAGAGGATGCAGAGAAGCAATAGATAGTTTTCTAAATTAAGATAACTATTTGGTAAGCAGTACACTGGAGATGGGTTGTCTATGGAAGTCGTCAAGGCTGAAGTTATTGGTGAATGGAACTCAGAATGGGTTAAAACGTCAGCGGGGGAGTGTCAAATGTTTTGCAGTGAATTTACACAGCATTCTGCAATGCAGTTCTAGTGTCTTTGGCTGACTAGTGTCATTGGTCCAACCTAACCAACAAAATGCTGGTGGTAATGGCAGTGGGACTTTGTGTTGAACCAGCTTCCCATGTGAACATTGACCAATATGCTCTATCCTGGAAGCACCATTCTTGCTGGTATATAGTTTCATGGGTATTGGTAGCTTTCGTGTACCTTATTCAGGTGCTTCGTGAAAACATACAATGTTTTGACCTCAATACTTTGGTAGCAAATTCCACAAACTTACCCCTCTCTGCGTGACAAACTTTCTCCTCATTTCTGTCCTAAGCAGTCTACCTTGTATCCTGAGACAGTGACCCTTGGTTCTGGACACCCCTACTAACGGGAGCATCCTTCTTGCATCTATCTTGTCTAGTCCTGCTAGAATTTAATAGGTTTCTATGAGATCCACCCCACTGCCATTCTTCTAAACTCCAGCAAATACAATACTACCGACTCAATCTCTCCTCATATGCCAGTCTTGCTATCCCAGGAATCAGTCTGGTAAACCTTCTCTGCACTTCCTCTAGAGCAAGAACATCCTTCCTCCTATAAGGAGACCAAAACTGCACACACTATTCCAGGCATGACCTCACCAAGGCCCTGTCTAATTGCATCAAGACATCACTGCTCCTGTACTTGAACCCTCTCGCTATGAAGGCCAACATACTATTTGCCTTTTTTATTACCTGCTGCACCTGCATGCTAACCTTCAGTGACTGGTGTATAAGGTCTCATTGCACATTCCCCTCTCCTAATGTATGGCCATTCAGAAAGTAATCTGCCTTCCCATTCTTGCTACCAAAGTGAATAATAAACATTTATCTAAATTATACCATCCTTCTCACAGCTCAGCCTCCCAACCAGCTTTGTGTCATCTGCAAATGTGGAGATATTTTTAGTTCCCTCATCTGAATCATTAGTGTGTATATATTTGATCCCTGCTGTACCCCACTAGTCACTAGTTGATTCCTATTCTGTATCCTGTCTGTCAGCCAGTTTTCTTTCTATCTCAATACACTATCCCCAATCTCAAGCACTTGAATTTTACACACTAAACCACATCCTCTGCTCCCCCTCATCAACTCTACTAGTTACATCTCGAAGAATTTCGGTAGATTTGTCAAGCATGATTTCCCTTTCATAAATTCATGCTGACTCTGTCCAAGTGTTTTGCTATAAAATCTTCGATGGGTTCTAGAATTTTCCCCACTACCGATGTCATGCTTATGGTCTATAATTCCCTGTTTTCTCTCTACCTCCCTTTTTAAATAGTGGGGTTACATTAGCTACCTTCCAACCTGCAGGAACTGTTCCAAAGTCAATAGAATCTTGGAAGATGATCACCAAGCACTATTTTTCGGGCCACTTGAGTACACTGGGATGTAAATTTTCAGGCCTTGGGGATTTACTGGCCTTCAATCCCATCAGTTTCCCCAACACCATTTCAACACTAATACTGATCTCCTTCAGTTCCTCCCTCACACTAAACTCCATGTTCACTAAAGATTCATGTCTTCCTTTATGAAGACAGAGCCGAAGTATATATTCAGTTGGTCAGCCATTTCTTTGTTCCCCGTTATAAGTTCCTGTTTTTTGACAGTAAAGGATTCGTCTTCACCAATCCTTTTCTCCTCACATACCTATAGAAACTTTTACAGTCAGTTTTTATGTTCCTTGCAAGCTTACTCTTGTACTCTATTATCATGTCGGAGTCTAATTTTGTTCCTCCTTGAAAACTACCTTTTTAACCAAACTTTTGTTCATTTTAACCACTATTTGCTTCTGTAACTTTTGCTGTATAATGCTCCTGTGAAATGTCTTGAGGTGTTTTGCTCAGTAAAATCACAATATAAAAACAAGCTGTCATTACCATTCATTTCCAAATACAAGTGTTTCCTAGTCGAACTCACAATTGTAGTAATCACTCCCACAGACCCTCAACTAAGATATATTACCTCAGCGTTGATCGGACAATTGGATCTGGATCTTTTTAGTCTATATAATTTAGAACTGACACCAAGTGCTGCTTTTGCCGGTCTGCCAAGAAGCTCATCTGCTGCTGCGTGAAGCACATACTTTAAAGATTAGTTGAGAAACTTCATGATGTGGTGTTTTTCTCTTGCAGAGATCAATTCTGTTTGACCATGGTATCCGTCGCCTGACCTTCCTTGTGGCTCAGAAGGTACAGTCTCATCTCTTTCATCAAACCATTACCATCTATTTCCAAAAAACATAAATCAATTACAAAGTGGATTACACAAAATTTAAAGTCTAATTTAGTTTGGTGAATTCCTTAATCCAAACCCATCTGTAATAATGGGACATCAGTGTTGTCCGTTCTGTGCAATTTGTCTTAAGGTGGCTCTGCCCAATATTTTGCACATGCTGTGCTGTTATTCAGTAACATAGAATAATCTTGCATGAGCTGCTGGAAAAAAATAATAGGATGCGGGGAAAATATTCGGAAATTAATTACTTTTTTTTTTTTAATTCTGTTTAAAACTCAGCAAAGTTGAGGCTTTGATCAGCTTTTTCTTTGCCTCTTTCCGGAAGATGCAGTGGTAATCGAGGTACATGACTAACAATGAGAAGTGTTTTTGCATTCACTCTAGCACAGCTGACGTCAGGACATAAGAAATAGGAGCCAGAGTTGACCATTCAGCCCCTTGGCTCTGTTCTGCCAAAGTCCCTCCCTAACAGCACTATGGGTGTACCTACACCACATGGACTGCAGTGGCTCAAGAAGGCAGCTCACCACCGCCTCTTTGAGGGCAATTAAGGTTGGCAATGAATGCTGGCCTAGCCAGCGAAGCCCACATGCATTAAATGAATTTTTAAAAACTACGCCCGTGGAAGATCATGTTTCAACTTCACTTTTCTGCCCCCTTTCCATATCCCTTGACTCCTTGAGACACCAAAAATCTGTTACCAATTTTAATTTGCTCAACAATGAAACACTCATGACCCTCTGGGCTAGAAAATTACTAAGATTCACAACCCTCTCAATGAAGGAATTTCTTATCGTCTCATTCCTAAATGATCAACTCTTTATCCTGCCCTGTTCAAATGTACATCATCCAGTCATAACTCCCTATTTGTAAGTTGTTTTTTTGAGATGAGTAACTCACCACCTGACTCCCCGGAGCCTGTCCACCATATACAAGGCACAAATCAGGAGTCTGATGGAATACTTTCAGGTTTCTTGGATGGGTGTGACTCCCAACAACACTTGACATGCTCAACACCATTGAGAACAAAGCAGCCTGCTTCATTGCCACGCCATCCACCAACTTGAACATTCACTTCCTCAACCACTGGCACACAGTGGCAGCAGTGTGTACTACATACAAAATGCACCGCAACAATTTGCCAAATCTCCTTTGATAGCAACTTTCAAAGCTGGGGCTGCTGCTATGCAAAAGGACATGAAAAGGAAGTTCATGGGAATACCACCACCTGTAAGATCCCCTCCAAGCCGTGCACCTTTCTAACTTGGAACTGTAACGTTGTTCTTCATTGTTGCTGGGTAAAAATCCTGGACCCCCAGCTCTTCCCAGCAGCACAGTGAGTGTACCTGCATCAGTTGGATTGCAGTGGTTCATGAGGTGGCTTGCCCAATGCCCTTTCAAGAGCAGCTGGGGATTGTTAACAAATGCTGGGCTTGTCGGCACCCACATTCAATGAAAGAACAAAAAAAGCTCCCTCTGCATTCCCAAACTCCCATCACAAGTTAAATGGAGGAGACGGTGGTGTAGTGGTAATGTCTCTGGACCAGTTCAGGGGATGTGGGTTCATACCCCACTGTGACCCCTGGTTGAATTTAAATTCAATCAATAAATCTGGAACATCAAGCTGGCCTCAGTAATGGTGACTATGACCACCATCACTGATTGTTGAAAAAAATCCACCTGGTTCACTAATGTCCTGTAAATAACCCGTGATCATCGTGACACAGCCGGCAGGTGTAAGATTTTCCACAGCATGATGCCTTGAGTTGGCAGGGGAAGGAGAAATGGGCGCAGTTGAGGAGTGGAGTTCCAGCCCCAGGCTCAGGCCTGGCCGCCTGATCTGATCTGCATGTGCTCCAGACCCACGGGAATGCAGTTGACTGTTAACTATCCCGTGAAATGGTCTAGCAGACCACTCAGTTCAGACCCTCTGCGTAGTGTGGTTTGGCTGCCACGGATCACAGTTTTGCCTAAAACATTCCTGAAAGTTGGCAGAGATTTCTTTAATCATTCGTGGGACATGGGCGTCGCTGGCCTGGCCAGCATTTATTGCCCATCCCATTGCTCACCTCATCACCTGCTGCAAAAAATAACTTGCCTTTTCCACCTGCTTTCATGACTTTTCTAATAAAATAATGGTGAATAAACAAGAAGTGTGCAGATCCACCAGATTTGAAAATGCCATTCTTGGTCTGAATGATGATGTTTAACAAGTGCTATTAAAATGTAAGCATTTTTACAATGTGGGATTTATGGGACAGAGCAGATTGAATTTTAAAATCCTCTTACTAACAGCTCGATCTTGTCCAACTCTTTTATTTTATCATAAAGGATTTCCGTAAACAGTGCAATTATGAGGTGGATCGGAGATTCCATGTAAGTAACCAAGGAGAATGGAATACCTTCTTGGGTATATTCTCCTCCTTTCATAAGTTTAATATCTGAATGCATTAGCCAATGGAGGAAAATGTACCCTGCCTCCAATCATACTTCCATGTTCTGACACCTGGTTGCTGTTTTCATCAGTTGTCATACATATGAAGTTTTGGGGCTAAGTAATCTCAAACTTGTTCAGTTATAATCATGCCATCGTAGATCATAAAAATTTTAATGGATTGGAGTCTTTGGAAAATGAATTTTCAGTGTGAGGATTTGCCTCCCTCAGAGAGCTTTTGCTTGGCGTCAATGACTTGACAGTGCCAACTTTGTGCAGTTCTGTGGATAGGGTGTCCTGGGAATAGAGCAACCATCCTAATGGTTTCCATGGTGTGATGCACAGTAAGATGGAACAAAGGAACTTGTCTTTTTGCAGCACCTTTTCATGCCCTCCAGATGTCCCAAAGCACTTTACAACAAATGAAGAACTTTTGATGTCTAGTCTTGATGAAATCTAGGGGAATGGGAGATAGTTTTCATGTAGCAGGATCCCAGAAATGATTATCAGATTGTGTTCAATTAGTTTGGTTGAGAGATAAATATTAGCCAAACACTTAACAAAATGCCGATGCCTTTCTTCGAGTAGTGTCAAGGAGTTTTTACATCCATGCAAAGATAGGGCCTCAGTTTAACATCTTACCTAACAGTGCAGCACTGAAGGAATGCCACACTGAAATAGCTATCGAAATTATGTGCTCAATTCTCAAATTGGACTTTAACCTACAACCTTCCCACTCAAAAATGATAGTACAATCCTAATACCTGTTTAAGCACACAAATTGACAGCTTTTCTTAATATATAAGTTTTACTCCTTTATACCTTGCAATTTTTTTTTTGCTTTGCATTATATAAGTGTGTACTGTGTGAATAGGTGTTTCCTTGGGTGGCAGCTTGCTGAACGTATTACAGGTGTAAGATTCAGTCCCACTACATGCCCGCACAATTGGGCAGTGGATTTTAATCTTGCGGAATCTGGGGAAGCTTGGTGCCTGATGCAATGGCTCCCTTAAATGTGGGATATTTTAACACTTATTTAGCTGCTGGTATTTGTCAGCTTTGCAACTGGACCTACTCACTACCTGAAGGCATAAAAGCAGTCACATTGAGGTTTCTTGAATATAAGTGCTTTGGGTTCTGTTGCTCATTATGCCACTCTAAGTTGGTACGCAGGTATATTGTTCAACTAAAAGAGAACACTACTGAATTGTATGTCCCTGTTCAAATTATGTAGATTACAGTAATCGCTGAGGGCCAGAACTCCCTGACATACATTTACATGGGTGTCTCAGAGGATTATTCAATCAATGACTTGCTTGGTCTGTGCTCATCTTCGACTTTTTTTATTTCGGCTTTAAATCAGGTTATTTTTTTCCTCATTCGGAGCATTGGCATTTCATGATTTCTTTTAATGATTCACCCTAAAACTTCAACGATCAAGGCAGGTTTTTTTTGACTCAGTAATTTCCTATCCCATTCCATGTTGCCTGATCGTTTTTCAACACAAAATTGCCACAAATTTGTGCACCAAGTTTATGGCCATATTAGCAGTCTGTAATGAAATTGTTCTGTTTGCTGCAGTGTGTTTCCAAATTGTGACAGAGGAGTTTCACCTGAACATGGTGGAATGCATTCATTCCCAGTCTTGATTAGTGCACTTTCACTTATTTTGTGTGCTTTGTTTCACTTTTCTTCACTTGCACGGAGGAGAGACTTAACGAGGCTGGATGTTTCCCTTCGTGTCAGGCACAAGTGACCCAGTGGCTGGGACTTGGGTGTTCCTAATGCCTACGTGTAGCTGACTTCTTATCAGCTCGAGAATTTGTCTTCTGTTCATTAGATTAATTTTGAGAACGTTCTCTGTGAGAATGTAAAATGCACATGCAATTTCTTTCTCTTTAGGTGCCCTTTTTTTCATTAGCAAATAAAACAATCCAAGGATACCATGCTCACTAATTTTATTTACTGTCTCTGTAATAAGCACCACAGGGAAGTGGGCAGGGGGTGCTGAGCTGGTCCAATAATTATGTAATCTCTCTTCTTATCAGCCATTTAACCTGATTATCAATGTAATAACAAGTTAAAATTATTTATTTTTTTTTGCTTGTTTTCAAATTTCCTGAGTTCCAGGGTGTCTTGAGCAGTTAAATTAAGCACATTATTATGATTGTCTCTGTAATGGCTGACTGCTCTGCCACAGCAGGGGCTAATGACCTCCATAGGCACTGCTGGATATTCAGGTTCAATTTGATGTAACTGGTATTGACTTGGGGGGGGTAAAAGGAAAAGCCTTTCCCCAAAGCAGACATTAGGTAGCATTGATTTCAGCTTTTACTGAGCAGTATCTTTATGTGGCAATGATATTTTCCTGGAAATTGCCAGTACAGCCATTAGAGATATCTCAGCCATTATCTCAACAATTGCGTCAGCCAGGTTGCATTTGCAAAGCAATAATGCCAGGTCTGAAGGGAGAAATAAACCTTTAAAAGCTGCTTTTTTTTTATTGTTCTGGAGGAAGCAAAACTATGTTAATGAATTTCCTTTTATGGCTCCTGGAGCAATTTTTCTTTCTCCAGAAATACTATCAGTGGCTTGATCACTGGCATTTTGTGGATGCTAAATGTGATTTATTGTGGTTTTCTGGGGTGTTTAATGTCTCTTCCTTTTTTTTTAAAATGGAACTCTTGTATATCTACATGTTGGTCACAGACCACTTAACGTGGTATTTTCAAGGTACATTTTTTTTCTCTTTTCTTGTACACAGAGAGAGTTCCCAAAGTTCTTCACCTTCCGCTCAAGAGACAAGGTAAAGTACATGGTGGAATTGAAATTCATATCATATCATATAAAGAATTTAACGGTAGAAAAGGAGGCCATTTGGCTCATTGTTCCAGTCCCGACCCTGACAAAACTATGCAAATAGCCCCCATTGCCCTAGAAGTATTTTATTTTCCAGTATTTATCCAATTCTATTTTGAAAGCTAAAAGCGCACTTCAAATGTATGCAAGGTTACGGACCAAGTGCTGGAAAATGTGATTGAACAGATAGTGCTTGATGGCCAGTGCAGGCATGATGGGCCAAAGGGCCTCTTTTTGTGCTGTATAATTCTATTCTATTATTGAATCTGCTTCCACTACCCTTTCAGCCATAAGAAACCACCACATTGAAAAAATAAATGCTTTGCAACTTCCCTCTGGTTCTTTTGCTAAATCTATTTGACATAGCTTTTGTTTTCAGGTCAGCATTGAAATAGATGTCTCGCCAAGAGGGGGCTAGATTAGATCAGAACTCATTGCGAAGGCAAGTGAGGACTCGATGTCTTTTTTTTTAAAAGCTGAATTAGTTTGGCAGTTATTTGAAGGGAGGTGTGCACCTTAAGCACTGGCAGGCGCTCAGAAGTTAACTGGGATATGAGCGGATTAAATGATTTGCATCGATCCTCCGAAAAAAGTGAAAGGAGTAAAACCTTGTATTGACATAGTGCATTTCATGAGTGCGGGAAATCCTAATGTGCTCCACATCTGGTTCGTACTTTTGAAGTATAGTCACTAATATAAGTATGGGATTTGGATGAGGAAACGAGGAATCAAGACAAAAGATGTTGGAAATATTTGGCAAGCCAGGAGAGAGAAACACTTGACATTTCAGGTCATTGACGTCTTATCAGTCAGACCTCTCTGACAAAAGGTCATCAACACGAAACATGTAAATTGACCTCCTCCACTCTCTCCACCCATCTCTCCGGGGTTTTAGTGCTGCTGTTCCTGTTAAACAGGAAAGCAATTTTAGCATAACTTGACCATCAATTTTATCCTTTGTGCTGACAACGTTGTTTAGCCTCGTGATTGGCTGATGATGGAGCAGCACTCCGAAAGCTCGTGATTCCAAATAAACCTGTTGGATTTTAACCTGGTGTTGTTAGATAGGAGTTGATGAGATGTATAGACCTAGCATAAAAATAGATCCATCAGCTGGCACAGTGGGGTGTGTATGGGCAATTGCGTCTTGGTGAAGTAGATTTTACTTGAGAGCTTTTGCGAGAAACTCTGCATCGTAAATACATTACAAGATGTAAACTACCCACCCAGTTCATGCTGGTAGTTTTAGTACAGAATTAATGGCATGGGTCTGGAGCAGAATGTGAAGCTTTTATTTAAAGCAGGTCATCCTAAGGATGGCAAATGTTAACTGGGATCTGTTGCAGCTTCATAAGCTGATTTATTTCTGGCTGGTGGAATTGGGTTTTCTATCAAACTGGCTGCGATTAAGATTTTATGAAAATTCAATACTGGTTAGAATTTGGAAATATTTTGATGGATAATGTGCCTACTCGTTCAGTTTAAAACGCTTGAGAGTTTTGGAATGATGAAGAAGAACAGCAATGTTTGAAGATATAATGGGGTAATGACTTTCCCACCTGGGTATGGATTATTATTTAGTCCGATCATGAAGCGGTAAACCGGGGAGCCAGAGATGAACAAATAACAAAGTGACTGGAAGTGGTGAGCGGATTGAGCAAGGAGTTTGGATGAAAAGGGCCATTCTCCAGTTGGCTGTCATTTTTCTAAAATCCAACATCTGGCTGTGTTGAGCAATATCTGCATTTCTTTCTTGTGTAATTTGGTTTTATAAGAGTGATACCCATGTGCCCACTCCCCAATTTTACATTGCCCTCTGGTTAAGGGAACTGGTTTAATTCATGTAGAGACAGTTGAGCCCCATATACATTGCTGCCCTGCATCCACATGTTCAGTGTCTGGGCTTCACAAGAAATACCTCCTTATTTATTGCTTAAACCTGTCTCAGCAAAGGGATTCTGATATTGTATTTACATTTTTAAATCTTAAAGCAGCACATTGTATCACTTTGTGCTAATTGGGTTCAAATGTCTCTCTCTCTCTCTCTCTCGCTGTTGCCCTCATCTTTTTGCCTGTCCCCTGGCCTGCTCTCTTGCCCTCCCTTTCTCCCTCACCCCCTTCTCATTCCCACTTGCTCTTTTTCCCACCCACCCTCTCACTTTGCCATTCATTCCTCATGCTTTCCCACCCCAACTCATCCCTCCATCTTGTCTCTCTTGCCCTGGCCTCCCTCACTTGCTTTCCCTATTTCTTAGTTATATCTGTATTAATATGCTAGACTAGTTCAGTTCTAATGAATGTTGCACGTTCATTTCTTTCTTCCAGTTTCAGGAAGACCGGATTTACCGGCATCTGGAGCCTGCCCTGGCTTTCCAGCTGGAGCTGAATCGGATGCGTAATTTTGATCTTACTGCCATGCCATGTGCCAATCACAAAATGCACTTGTATTTGGGCGGAGCCAAGGTGGAGGCGGGTATTGAGGTGACCGATTATCGATTCTTTGTGCGAGCCATTATTCGGCACTCCGACTTGGTCACAAAGGTAGGTCAGCCTATAAGAACACCCTGCATTTATGTAAAGCCATTAAAAATGTCCCAAAATATTTCTCACCAATGTAAGAAAGAAAATGAATGCTGAACTAAAGAAGAGGTGATCAAAAAGTCTGGTCTAAAAGGTAAGTTTTAAAGCAAGAGGTGGAGTGGTTGGGACGGGATGAGGAACTGAGTTCAAGAGGATGGG
Source organism: Mustelus asterias (assembly GCF_964213995.1). Taxonomy (NCBI): domain Eukaryota; kingdom Metazoa; phylum Chordata; class Chondrichthyes; order Carcharhiniformes; family Triakidae; genus Mustelus; species Mustelus asterias. The sequence goes on from NC_135812.1 coordinate 21,364,839, forward strand.
GCCTGGGTGGTTGAAAGCATGGCTTTCATGAGTGTTGTAATGCACAGGAGGCCAGAGTCAGAGAAACTGCAAATTCTATGGAGACATTGCTGGGGTGGAGGAGATTAACTGAAAAGGCAGATGTGAAACCATGAAGCCAAGGGGAATGAGAGTTTAAGCATTGGTTAGATTGGGAGCATGTGTAGGCCGTCAAAAGAAAGGGTGATGAGTGAGTAGGTTTTGGCATAGGACAGGATAAAAATGGCAGAGTTTTGGGTGAGTTGATGTTTGGACCTGGGGGGGGGCCTGGTGGGGGCCAGCAGGAGAGCATTGGAGTATCGGATCTGTAGGTGATGAGAGATGGATGAAGATTTCAGCAGCAGATGGGCTGAGGTGGGGTTGGATATGTGATGGAGGTGAAAGCAGGCAGTGTTTGTGATTTGAGAAGATAGAAGGTTAGAAACTCCATTAAGGATTGAATTGGATGCTGAGTGATTCAGCCCAAGACAAGAGACCAGGAAGGAGGATGGAATTGTTGGGAAGATACAGAATTAATGATGTTTAACTGGAGGAAATTATAGCTCAAACAAGACTTGATATCAGACAAACAGCATGACAATATAAACACTGTGGAGAAGTCAATTGAGATGATGGAGATGGGTAGATGTTAGCAGCATGCATGTGAAAGATGACTGCATGTCTACATTCCTCATCCAGGAGAAGTATGCAGATAAGGTAAGAGAAGGACCAAAGACCAATCTTTGGGAGAACTGGAGGATTGATGGTGCAGGGCTGGAAGTGATGCCATTGCTGGAGATATTCTGACTCTGTTCTATCGTTACCAATGAGATCTAAGTGAGGTTAGTCCCACTGAACTGGACAACGAAGGAGAAGTGTTGGGGGAAAATAGTATGGTCACTCAACTGTGTCAAATGTTGAGCAGAGTACAGTCCACAGAGGAATAATCAGAAAATCCGTATAGTGCAGAAGGAGGCCATTCAGTCCATCAAGTCTGCACCAACAACAGTCCCACCCAGGCCCTATTCCCGTAACCCCACACATTTACCCTGCTAATCCCCCTGACACTAAGGGCCAATTCATGATGGCCAATCAACCTAACCTGTACATCTTTGGACTGTGAGGAAACCAGAGCACACCCATGCAGACATGGGGAGAATGTGCAGACTCCACGCACACAGTGACCCGAGGCTGGAATTGAACCCAGGTCCCTGGCGCTGTGAGGCAGCAGTCCTAGGCGCTGTGAGGCAGCAGTGCTGACCACTGTGCTGCCCATGCACCAACTTCAAAGCCATCGAGAATGTCATTTCTGACTTTGGTTAAATCCATTTTAGTGCTGTGGCAGAGGAGGAAAATTGACTGGAGAGGTTCAAACTGGGAAAGATGGGTATGGATTTGGGAATTAACAGCTCGTTCAAGGACTTCGGGAAAGAAAGACGGCTTAGATATGGGGGCAGTGTTTTGCCAGGACAGAGGAAACAAAAAGATTTTTCACGTCGTGGGGGGGATGATAATGTTGATAGATGGGAGACTGTTGCCAATGTCAGCAAACATGGGGGCTATCTGGGAATGGGGTCAAAGGAGCAGGAAGTGGGCCTCGTGGTCGAGATGAGGTCAGGTACAACATAAAGGGAGGAGGCAAAAAAACTATGGAGATGTGGATCAGGATCTAACTGAGCTTGGTGAAAAGCAGAGGAAAGTGGCTGTGACAGACAGCTGAGTGGATCGTACCAACCTTGGTGCCAGTGAAATGCAGGTGAAAGTGGAAAAGATGAGGATTTACAGACACAGTTGGTGCGGAAAAAAAAGAAGCATTACAGGGCAAACCTTGAGTAGTGGGTGACTTTCGCATAGTCATCTGAGCCTAACAACATTAGGTGTAAGCCAGCAGATCTAGTGGTGGATGTTTAAGCAGTTTGTGTGGTAGATAAGCTCAGGTCTGTGTCCCTATCAAAGGAAATGGCTGAGATGGGAGTTGAGACCTTGCTGGAAATTGTTAGCCAAAGGCCAGGTGGTTGGGAGTTTGAAAGTTTGTGACTTGGAACAAAGATTTTGCTAAGGGCGGATAAGAAAGAAGTGTGATGGGGTTGTGGGTGGTGGAGTATCAGGACTTGGGTGATGAGAAATCATGGGTGATGGTCTGTCAGTGAATCAGTCTAGAAGGGCCTCAACTCCTTAATGCACTTTTCACCATTAAAGCTTCGAATAAACTTGATGTGCTTCTCCAATAGAGATCTCATCATGAATTATTTTGCATGCTGTAATACTGAGCAACATGTTAATGCACCTCCCAAGTCATTTTTTTATTTTACTGCATTTTAATGTAATTTTTGATGGTCTATTTCACTTAATATCATTTTTCTCGTAATTTGAAAAATCTCCTCGAAAAGTTGAACAAGCATAAAACTGTGAGCAGGTAGCACATTAATTAAAGTCCTGTGATGCTTTAAGCAATTTGATTCCAAAAGGCACAACTTGTATTTAAGGGCTGCTACTTGATTTAAATTTTTTTTTTATAGAGCCAATGATTAAAAGTGACCTTAGTTTTGCTTTTCAAAATTCAACTGGTTTAGTTATTTTCACAGTTAATTGAGAAAAATATTGCTCTGTGCCAATTTTGTTCTTGCTATTTTGCATTCTGTTCAAATGTGGCTAATGTATGGATTTTAATTGAATTTGTTTTGTTGTAATTTTCTCCTTTCCATAGAGACTGCGTCCTTTTTTTTAAAATGCCAGTTTTCTCTGCTAATTTTCTGAAGGATTTGAGCATTTGATGGGATATAACTAGGCACATGCAGTTACGTCCTCGCATTTAGTTGAGGGGATCTTATTTTGAGTGTGGGCCTCAAAACTAAGTATCACTGGCACACTTCACCACAAAAGACATCAGAGCCAAATTTGATACCATCCACATGTATATTTCTGTTGTGGTTGTTGGGTAATTGTCGGGAGAGGGAACCCTGAATTTTATCCGGCCCATTGACGTACCTGCTTCCAAATGAGTTTAGCTATCTGAGTGCATGCCGGGGAAGCGATTCTTGGGCTCAGTTACTCACTGATTAAATTTGCTGAACCATTGGGAGGATCTGCCTTATTTTTTCTCCTATTCTGCAGCCACCTGGCTTGACGCACAATTGGAAATTTTTAAAGCCTGCTTGACAAGTCACTCGCAGTACTGCTTACGATTAACCAGAGGGATATCCCCTTTGATCTCCTCCACTCACTTGACGTCCCACTTCCTGCAAGCCCCCCCCTTCCCACCATCGCTACTGAGATGAGGACTGGCCTTTATTCAGTGCTATCCTGCTCCACAAATCTCAGATTGGGAGTAGAGTTTAGCAGAGCCTTAACCAACTCCAGTCATTAGTCTAGGCTATTTGCAGCTAATCACATCATGTCGCCACCCATACCATCCCACCCGTCAATCCTTGCAAAATCTTCAAAGAGAGGGGGGCTATGTTTCATGTGATGCTTGTGATTTGAAAGTGCTTTGTGCTATTCCATTCTTTATAACTGTTGACCACCATGTTGAAGGATCACAAATACACCAAAGTAAATTCTTTGAACTCTGCAACTGCTAGAACTTGGCATGGACTTTTCAGAAGTTGCGAACGTGCCCTGGAATGAATTCCATCGTTGTGGCAGATCTGTTCTAACATGTAAATTTTGCAAAACATTGCAAGCATAATCTTAAATGACTTGTATTTGCAAGTTTGGCGATCTCAAATCAAAGTAGCAGAGCAAACACAAATACTAGAAGCTGCAGCCATTTACTTTAGCCGTCAGCAATGCTTCTCCGTCACCAGAGCCCAAGATCATGCCACTCCCAAAAGGAGTTTGGCATCAAATGGCATTGACACAGCTCTTTTATGATGGGGATAAAATGACCATAAATTTCATATTCTGTTCATGCTGTGGAGGAAGAATAGATTATTAGTGAGCAGTTAATTGCTATAGTTTGAACTTGCCTATGTTTAAAGTTTATTAGTGTCACAAGTAGGCTTACATTAACACTGTACTGAAGTTACTGTGAAAATTCCCTAGTCGCCACACTCCGGCACCTGTATGGGTAAATTGAGGGAGAATTTAGCATGGCCAATGCACCTAACGAGCATGTCTTTCGGACTGTGGGAATAAACCGGACCACCTGGAGGAAACCCACGCAGACATGGAGAGAATGTGCAAACTCCACACAGATAGTAACCCAATCTGGGACGCAAACCCTGGTGCTGTGAGGCAGCAGTGCTAACCACTGTGCCACCGTGCTGTCCATGTGAGGTCCTCAGACTATTTCATGTATTACATGGCTTAAGAGATAGCTTTAACTCTTTTTTTAAATGAATACATTTTAGTAAGAATCAAGAACTTTTACACTGATATTTATCTTGTCTATAGGAAGCCTCCTTTGAGTATTTGCAAAATGAGGGAGAACGTTTGCTGCTGGAGGCTATGGATGAGCTGGAAGTAGCATTTAACAACACTAATGTTCGAACAGACTGCAACCATATCTTCCTCAACTTTGTTCCCACTGTCATCATGGATCCTTCAAAGGTAATCACTGTCCTTGAAATTTTCCTGACAAAGTGAAGAAGTAAATGACAATCTAAATCTTTGGTGATTTCTGGTACAATGCATTGGCACACTGGTTTACTGTACATGCTGTGCCATAATCCAGAAGGCCACAGGAATCAAAACCATGGCAATGAGTTTCTTATGATCTCTGAGACTACACTTCTCAATTTCATCCAGTTCGTACAATTTCATCCTCTTAATGAAGGTGTGAACCACCTCGTCTGGTGACCAGGTGAGGTCTTACCAACTTGAGCGACATGACAATTCATGTAGAATGGCAGAGATGACAGTGAACACTGCCAGCATATCAGTAAGGCTAAAAGCAATTTACTGCAGATGCTGGAATCTGAAACAAAAGCAGAAAATGCTGGAGAAATTTCAGCAGGTCTGAAAGCATCTGCAGAGAGAGAGAACAGAACTAACGTTTCAAGTCTAGATGACCCTTCATCAGAGCCCATATTGTCGAGGAAGAGTGCCACACAGGAATCTGTCCCTATTTGCATTGTGTCCCATCACCAATAATGTGATGTAGAATCCCATCTATTTCAAAAATATTTTTAATTTAGTCGTTGAAGCTGCTGTTGTGATAGATTGAGGAGTTTGCCACAGATTGCAAAACTGTAACTTTATAGCTTGCTGTTCATGATCACCCTGAAATGAAATAATCCCTGGAATTTATTACATCATAATCATATTGTATGTGATGCATTCAGTTGCTCAGTGTAAGCGCACTGTGTGATGTGATGCCCTGTATGACAGAATGTGAGTAGTTCAATCACTGTGCTCAGTTAGCTGATCTCAGTCAGGCAACAGATTGGCTACACCAACGTACCTGGGACAAATGGAACCATTAAATGGAGATCCCACTCTTTATTGCTATGCTATTCGCTGCAGGAGATTACCAGCATACGGTGAGGACAGGATTCAGCCCTTCGGGCAAATAGCCTGTCAACACTTACTGTCCAGATTCACTATTTAGTAATGGTTATTAAGGCATGGTAACTGGTGGCCTGCCAATACCATGGATTACTATTTGAGCACAAACCATGACCTCAGAATATGGAGAGAATTAGGAGGGGAGACATTGAAGTAACTTCTGAAAGAGCGTACGAGTGGAATCTGAACAAAATAGTGTTTGATGCAATAGAAACGTAAAATGTTGGAAGCACTCAGCATGCTAGGCAGCGTACGTGGAAAGAACTGCAGCTAGTATGTTTCTAACATGTGTTCAGGGGTAACTGACATCAGTAATCCTGCAATGGATGAGGGTGCTTGAGTGTTCTGTTTCTGTTCCTTTCTCCAGATAGAAGAATCTGTACGCAGCATGGTGATGCGATATGGCAGTCGTCTCTGGAAACTGCGCGTGCTTCAGGCTGAGTTGAAAATAAATATTCGACTGACACCTACTGGGAAAGCGATTCCCATCAGGCTATTCCTGACCAACGAGTCTGGCTATTATTTGGATATCAGTCTGTACAAGGAAGTGACTAACTCTGGAACTGGACAGGTGGGAGCAGTTAACGAGTCAATTTCCATTATTTAAGGAAGTTAATTTTGTTTTCTGAAGCTTGTTGTAAAGGTGCTGTGAAGAAAGATAGATATACCCCTCTCTTACAAAATTACGATCTGTTTCTGGTATGGCAGGATCTCTGTCCAGCAATTCCTGGACAATTGTCTGATCTTGGAGTTATTTATCTAATTTTGGGAGGACCATCAGCTAGAGTTATGTTGGGGATTGCCTGCAGAGAGACTCTAAATGCAAAAATGTTATTGAAGATATGTTCTTGAGATTGGTGTCTAAGGCAGCACAGGTCATGGGGAAGTGAAAAATGAGGAGGACTAAATGGGAAATCAAAGGGAAAGGTGTTAGGCTGGATTCTCCGACCTCGCTTGCCATCGGCATTCTTCTGTCCTGCTGCAGTGTACGGAGATTTGGCTGTGTGCTAACTTGTCCATTCTCTGGCAGTGGTGGCGGAGCATGAATGGCCAGAGAATTCCGGCCATTTAAAAACAGTGGTAAGGTGGATGGCAGTAGGAGTGCGTTCCAAGGGTACTGGAGTATAGTGGCTGAAGAAGCAGCCAGCGAGAGTGAAGCTGATGGACAGGAGACAGAGAAGTCCATTATTAGATTAGATGCAATGCGTGCAGGAACATTAAGTAAAAGATTACTAGGGTAAGGTCGGACAAGGCCAATGAGTGACTTTGGAGGGGAGTGGGGAGAAGAGAGAATGAGAATTTTGAAGTCTGTGCCTTGAGACACAGAGCATGGATTGAATAAATCTGATGAGAATACAGGGCTTAGTTTGGATGAGATATGTGGGCTGCAGAATCTTGAGCATGTTGAAATGTGGGAAAATTGAGATGATATGGTGGCAATGAGCCTAATCTGGAGGCTGCCTGGTGGTCTTGGTAGGGACTAGGATTTTGGAGACAGAATACAAAAGGAAAGGTTAAAATTGGAAAAAAGAATTATTTTTCTTGAACTATATATATAATTCACACCTCTTGATTTTAACACAGTGTGGCAGCCTGGGAGGCGAATGGAGCCACAGCAAGCTTTTGTGATAGTGGGTGCCAAAAGGGAAGGGCTTCAACATCAAGCTGGAGGAGATGTTTGATCAGCTGGGTCTTGATGACGAACAGGCAGTAGGAGTGCAGCAGCATCTAATTTAACAGAGATACAGACTTGGGTTTGTTTCATAGCACATATATGGGAGCTGAATCTGTGCTTTTTAAAGAACTTTGCCAAGGGGCATGTAGATGGTGATGAGGGGAAACCTGTGGAGTACACGAGAGTTGACTGCAGGAGAAGTTGTTGGAAGAGATATAATACCTGCATTCCAACAGGTTCAAGTTAACCTAAGAGCAGCAGTCTGGAAGTGGACTGCAAAAGAAAGGAGGAGATGGTGGAATAACCAATGGTGTTTGAAGCAAGAGGGGCTTTTGAGATGAGGAAAGATGAGGAGCCTTGGTTGCTGTCGCACAAAATATAATTTTTCAGACTGAGCAGCGCAGAATCCAGACTGGAATAAGGAGAGGTGTGTGTGATTTCATTTAGGATTGTTCTGAATTGAGTTATGTGCAATTTTGGCCAAAGTGACGGAATGTATTTAAGATAGAGGATCAGCCATGATCATATTGAATGGTGGAGTAGGCTCTAAGGGCCAAATGGCCTACTTCTATTTGCTGTTTCTATGGAGAAGATCAATGGACATTGGTGACATCAGAAGTGGCAAATCATGGGAGGAGCAGAATTTAAAAGGCTGCTTGGGAGTGTGGGATCTAGTCTTCCTGAGAGTGAAGTTTATACAGTTTATTTATTAGTGTCACAAGTAGGCTTACATTAACACTGCAATTAAGAAATTACTCTGAAAACCCCCTAGTCACCACACTCTGGTGCCGGGTGCACTGAGGGAGAATTTAGCATGGCCAATGCACCTAACCAGCATGTCTTTCAGACTGAGAGGGGAAACTGGAGCACCCGGAGGAAACCCATGCAGACACGGGGATAACATGCAAACTCCACACAGACAGTGACCCAAGCCGGGAATCAAACTCGGGTCCCTAGTGCTGTGAGGTAGCAGTGCTAATCACTGTGCCACCATGCAGCCCAAAGGTTAGTTGCAGACTGAGCTCAAGATCACCAGGTTAATCCTGAGCCTTTTTGCTCCATGATATGATACACCAAAACATCAAACAATGCTGCCCTAACCCCACAGTTGCAAAGATATTATGGTAGTGCCCCAAGCTCCCAACCGCTGATGGAGTCATTGTTATCCCTTTTGTACAAACATGTACATTTTACATTTCTCCTTAAACCAGTTTGGAATCCATTATTTTAATTATAAATATTTGAGGAACTGAGAAGAGTCTGTTGCTGGGGAAAGAAGGTTGATTTCTGCTTTTTGTAATTTGCAACCTGACCTTTTTCTTTAATATTCTTCTGATTGAGTTTATGATAATGAAATTACTGAATGTACTTCTAACAGCTATGGTGAGGGGGTGGGGGGGAAGATGGGGGCAAAGGGAGTGATTTAATCTTCCGTGTTTACTTAGTGGTACAGCTATTCTTAACCACAGTTGCCGTGGCTCTTTGTACAGCTTGATTACATTAACTCGTATCACAATGGCTTCAAGGCAAGCCTTTTCTTGTCAGTAAATAATGCTACGACTTGTTTTTTTTTCCCCCCCTTGTAATTGTGTGGAAGAAGACTTTTTTTTCCATGGCGAAAACTTTCATTTTCATTATGTGTTGTAAATGACAAAAGAGGTCAGAGAAATGACTACTTGGTAATACAGTGGAAGAGGAGATTAGAATGTTTGTGTAGGTAACCTCTGGTAGCCTTTGGAAAGATTCCTCGGAGACCACTCGCACGCATGATTGATTGCTTTCGAGGCCGGCTGCTGATGAAAGATACAGCAGCAATGGATTATGGCAGGGTTGCCTATCGTGGTTCCTTCGGAGAGGCACCACTAATCCCCAACCTGCAACACGCGGCAACTTATCACAGTGTGCTTTGATGCAGGCTCTTGAAAAGCCTATGGTCCAACCCGCAAAGGAACAGAATAAGATTGGGGGGGGGGGTGGGGGGGGGGTAGCTATGGTGAAATCTGAACAAAAGAAAAAGCAGAACCTGCAGGAAATGTGCAGGAGGTATATTAGCATGAGGATTGCATTCTTCTTTTGAGACTGAATTGTGAAGGAAGGGTCTTCTCCTATCAGGAGCTGTTTGAATAGGTAGCTATCAAATTGGCAGAAGGTGGGAAATTGGGTCCCTTGAGGATCAACGCCAGGACCAGTGATGTGGGCAAGTCATATCAACAATTCAGACTTTGGAATCGGAAGCACGATTTCTAAGTTTACGGACTATAACAAGAAGTGTAGAATGGGCGTATAAGTGGAAAATGAATTTCAACATATACAAGTGTGAGCCATTACACTTTTTGGTAAGAAAAATTATGTCACATTGCTTGAAAAATAAGAAAAAAATGTGGTTGAGGAAGATGGGCATTTGGGTGTATCAATATGCAAATCCCAAAAGTTTGTGATGCAAGTCAACAAGGCTCTAACAAAAGCAAGCAAGCTAGCACTAAGATTGATTTCCAGAGAGAAGTTATGTTAGGCTTGTGTCAAACCTTGGTAGAGTAGATGTAGAGTTTAGGTCACTATGTTTAGTGCATAAATGGATGACACTTGAACTGCAAGGTTGTATCTCAGAATAGGATGAACTGGTTGGGTCTTTTGTCTATCTGAGGGGTGTCCTAATAGAGGTCTTTGAAATGATGACATTTTTGATTAAGTGGGAACAGAGTGTGTGTTTCAACTTATTGGGAAGAGCATAACATGAGGCCGTCAATATAAGAATAGTCTAAATGTTCCAATAGGGAACTCGGAAGAAACTTCTTCACCCAAAGAGCAGTGGGAATGTTGAGCGCGCTACCACAGGGAAGCAATGGTGTAGATGCATTTAAGGGGAAGCTAAATGAGTATATGAGGGAACAAGAAATAGGGTGAAATGAGGAAGGATGGGAGGTGAAGTGAGTAAAGCATAAATGCTGGCATGGATTGGTTGGGCTGAATGGCCTGTTTCTGTGCTGTGTATTTTCTGTAATTCTAAGTAAATTCTTGTGCACACTCAATTCATGTTCTCTTTTGAAAGCAAAATTACAGTTTTGCACTTTAAAGCACAATTTGATAAAAATAGCCCTATTTCTCTAGAATGTTGGCAAAAATGGCTTGTATCTCTGCCCACACATATACTGTATTACAAAAGCCCTTTTCTGAAGAGTAGGGAGTGTTCCCTTAATTTCTTAATATAGTCACCCAATAAAGCTAGACAATTTCTGAATCTCGAAGTATTCAGAGAAGAGCAAAAGTAAATGACTCTTTTTGATTTTGATTTGATTTATTGTCACATGTATTAGTAGACAGTTAAAAAGTATTATTTCTTGCTCGCTATACAGACAAAGCATACCATTCATAGAGAAAGAAACGAGAGAGTGCAGAATGTAGTGTTACAGTCACAGCTATGGTGTGGAGAACGATCAACTTAATGGTTGGTATCTGACTTGCCAATCAGTATGTTTCCAGCAATGTTCAATTTCGACATTCCAGAGTGTAAAGTAACTTGTGAATTTGCTTTCTGATTGACAATGTCACTTGGAAAAGTAACCTATTCCCTTGCCTCCAGCACTCACAAAAAGGTATCATTGCCCTCATAATAATATTAACTTATGTTCAAAATTCTTTCAAAGATACTGATGAAATGAGCTTCTGTCCAGGAGGTGGAAGGTGACATATTTATAAAACAAATGACCGGCGATTTAAAAGACCAAGTATTTCACCTTTCCTGTCTTCTGATAACAGATCATGTTTCAGGCATATGGAGATAAACAGGGACCATTACATGGAATGCTGATCAACACACCCTATGTTACCAAAGACTTACTACAGTCCAAAAGGTTTCAAGCCCAGTCCCTTGGAACGACGTATGTGTACGACTTGCCTGAAATGTTCCGACAGGTAAATCCGGCACTTTGGAATGCTGCTGTTTTTATGATCGTGGCTTTATTTGTGATGTAGGTTTGAGCTGAGTCTGTTGTATATACCTTTGTTGGAGGCACAGAGTCTAATGCATCTCTGGGAGTGCATTATAGAATTACCTTTGAATTAGTGACACCAGCAAACCTCCTTTGAACCTGTGTCCAGTCTACTTTTGTGTTGGTTGAAAGTAAGCTAATTGATGGTAAAGGATTCTGCTTTGTTGTCATGCAATTTCTTCCAATAGTATAATTAAGTGTGTAACTGAGTCATATAGTCCAGGTTTTACTCCATGCCAGGTTAGCTTTATCCATTTAAAATTGTAGTAAATGCATTGCAATTGGTGATAGCATTCTTGTGTTGGGGAGAAGGATAGGCTCCAGAGATCCCTGTTTCTGATCTCTCTCCCGACCTTTATTGGAAGTGCTTATTTATGGGCACAGCAGACAGGACAAAGCAAGCCGCCTTCACGCATGGCTGCACCCATTACTTACCCCACCGCCCAAATAGACTGACATTTCCTGCCAACGTTCATATAACAATGGATAATTTTGAAAATTGCTGTAGAACATATCCACCATGGAACAGTACCCATCCAAGATTGGAGGAAAATGACAGTACCTGAGGTGGAAAGGACATTTTCAATGTTATAAAGATATTTCTGTACTTTGGTGTTCCTAAATCCTCCATAGAAACTATCAGTCCAGCACAGAAGAAAACCACATAGTTCATTATGTAGAGACTGGCCCTTTGTGCAATCCAAAAATGGTCCCAAAGCCCTGTCATCTACTCGGAGTTCTGCAAACTCCTATGTTTCTAATATTTATCAAATTTTTCCTTAAATAATTTAAATGTCTTTCCTTGAACTATTCCACATAGCAAAGCTTTCCAACAGCACAGTGTAAAGAAATGTTTCCTAATCTCTCTCCTTGTTCTCTATGACCAATTTAAATTGATGATTGTTAACTCCTTAACTGAGATAATGATCTTCCCCATTCACTCTATTCAAACCCTTCATAATTTAAAAAATATTAGATGAAATCTTTAGATGGAATCTTTTCTTTGCCTTCTCTGGTTCAATAGAAACAGTCCCAGTCCCTTAAGTTTCTCATCTCTGGCATCATTCCAATGAACCTAATCTGTGTATTTTCTGCAGCCAGATATGGTAATTTGTAAACGTTAAAAATTCTAGTTCAAGATAATTTGGATGGAAAAAATAAGTGTGGACCCCTTCTTGACAGTTTATTCCACTGATGCCTTAAATGTGAGTGGCTCCCTGGCCAATATGCCATCTGAGCTGAACTCCATAATGTCATCTTGCAGATATTTTGTTTCTCTTCCATTTTTATTCCTTTTCTCACCAGAGTATGTTAACTCCTTGCCTGGTGCATTTGCTTCCTAGTACTTCCTTGCCTGTCCCATGGGAGCCAGGTGTAGCATCCTGACTACTGCCCTGTTGAATATAAGCAGACTACTACCAATCCCAAATTGTCTCTACCTAAAATTTTAAAAGGGAAGTAAGGTGACAAATGACAAGCATCATTAAAGTAGTTCATAAATATCTTTAATATGTTGCATGATATAACAGCTCCTTAGAATGCATTTATATATTCTTTAAGTATTTATGTACAACATCTCAGTTTGACTTTAAAAAAGCATTTTCTTATTGAATTTTTATTTTTAAGTCTTTAATCAAACTATGGACCTCTATGGAAGTGCAGGCCGAGTTACCCTCCCCGCCCGCAGAGCTACTGACGTTCACTGAGCTGGTGTTGGACAGTCAAGGCCAGCTAGTACAGCTGAACAGGCTACCTGGAGGCAATGAGGTAAGTGTAAAGAAACCGGAAAGAATACTGCAGCTATAGTCCTTGCATTTATCTAGCTTAAACAGATGAGCCCACAACCAATTAGCCAAAAAATGGCATTGTCTGGTTAATTGGACCAGATCATTCATTTCCTGAGCACAAATTTATTGCCACCATTGCTGATACAACATCAGTAATTGAACTTCCAAAAAGTTACTCTTTGTAAAATCCTTTGGGCATTCTGAGATGTAAAAATGCAAGTTTCTTATTTAAAAGTACCGAAAAGTAATGCTACTTGTACTTGATCATAATTTGTGTTATTTAATTGTCTTTCACACAGTTGCCCACATCCTCCTCCCAACGTTTCTCCTTCATTTGCCAACTTACCCTCATTCCACTTTCATAGCCAGAGAATCTTTATTTCGCTGCTATTCCTCATTGACATGCTTTTCCTCAGCAACGTCAGTTGTAGATATGATATTCAGTTCTAATGCCCTGAGTTCTGACGCCCAGTTTTACCACACCAACAACTGTCTCAACCTCTCTGCTGTCTCTGTATTGTCAGACTATTGGCCAATATTCAGTTTAGGATGTGCCACAACTTTCTCAGATGAAACTTTGGGAACCACAACCATTGTCTTCTGCCTCTCCACAGACCTGTTCCCTTACCATCAATTCCATTCTGACTTCCCAGGCAGTGTCTCGGGCCATCACAGACTCTGCACATCCTCAATGACCCTGAGCTGAGTTTTATACTCCATATGCTCTTCATCAGGAAAAAAAGCCTCCATTCATCTCTATAAGATTGCCTGTCTCTGCTAAGGCCTCAGCCTATCTGCTGCTGAAACCCTCATCTTTTGTTACCTCCACGCTCAACAATTGCTGTGATCTCGTCAGTCTCCTATCTTCCATGCTCCATAAACTGAAGCTCATCCAAAACTCGGTTACCCGTATCCTAAGTCCAACTTCCCCCTTCATCCTTGTGCTCCATTGCCTATACTTGCTCTTGCTCCAACAAGCTGCTCAGGTTTAAAATTCTCATCCTCATTTGAAATGCTGCCATTGATTTGCCCCTCTTTGTCTCTGTAACCTTCTCTAGCCCTACAACCCCACGGAGTCTCTGCATTTTCCCCAACTCTGGCCGTCTCGTGCATCCCCACTCCCTTTGCCCCACTATTAGTGGCTGTGCCTTCGCCCATCTAGGACCAAAACTCTGAAATACTCGCTGATCCTTTCTACTTCTCCACCTGTCTCTATTCCTTTAAATGCTTCCTTAAAAACTGTCTCTCCAAGCTTTTAAGCATGAATCCTAATGTTTCCTTTCTGGCTCAGTGACAGTTTTTGTCTGATTATACTCCCGTGAAGTGTCATGGTGTTTTCGCACATTAAAGTATGTCATGAGTTCAAGGTGTTGTATTAGATATGGAAAGTATGAGTGTGTCACTTGTTATTTTCACTTTATAGAATAATTGATTCTTGTGCATTTTGCGACTGCAGGAAATAATTTCCTCTTCATTTGTAGCAAAGTAAGCATATTCATCATACTTGTGCTGTGACTTTTGTTACCAGACAGTTAGCGTTAGCTACTTTCCGTCATGAAAGTTGAACTTTCCGGCAGATATTTCTGCTGGCATTATAATAAACAAAATGGGGTCGATTATTCTGAGATTATGTTCCAGTGCAAGCCATTTTATGATTTGCACTTTCTCTAAGGCTTAAATAACTTCTTGACCACTTCACTTTGACTGAGATTGCATTGAACAAAACTAATATTGCATTGGAAAAAACAGTGTTCTGTTTTCGCTTTCATTTTCATTTCCCCACTACCCTCCCTGGCATGTTTTGTGGCAGTGGCGGAGGCAGCCCACCAGCAGCGGGATCTTCTGGTCCCACTGCTGTTGACCAGTTTTCCCATTTTTCACTGCCTCTGCCGTCAGGGAACCCAAGGTAGCGGGAACAGCCAGAAACCTTCGGCCATTGTCTTTGAGGTGCCCTTGGAACATCCTCAAGTTACATTCCAATGAAACTAGCAGTATGTGTTTTTCTCTGACAGAAAAGAATGAAAACAAATTCAAGTAGAGGTTCTAATTTCCCCTCTGTGCTGTTTTAACTTTAAATCCACTATGTTCCTATCATGTTCCTGTTTGTGTAATTTACATCTGTTGTTCACAATATTGCTTTCAATGGCCTTGGTTGAAATGATGCAAACAGGAACTTATTTGTTGGGGTACATTGTGCTAATTTTAGGGCACTAGTAGTGGTAAAGTCATATCCAGTGGATTTTCTCTGTTTCCCAGCAAGCCAGGGTATGAAAATTGCTTTGCTGTAGATTCTGATTCTTTTGTTATGAGGCCTGGTTTCCCAGATGCCAGAAACTGTCCAGTCCCTCACCAAGGTAAATTTTCATGTATGTACCTTGGCAATGAGTGTCAACATGCTTTTTAGCCAGAGGTGGAGAAATACATAAGAACGGAAGAAAAAGGAGCAGGAGTAAGCCATAAAGCCTCCTGGAGCCCACTCTGGAATTCAGTGCAATCACGGCTGATGTTGTGCTTCAACTCCATTTTCCCACCCACAAATATGTCCCTCGATTCTCTGAAAGACTAGAAAATCTGTTGATTTTGGCCTTCAGTATATTCAAAGTTGGAATATGCAGAACCCTTGGGTAGAGAATTCCAATGATGCGCAGTCCTCTGAGTGAATATCTCTTCAACTCAGTCCTAAGTGATTGGCCCCTTATCCTGAGACTGTTCCCCATGTTTTAGATTTCCCTGACCAGCAGAAATCTTTCGGTGTCTAGCCTATTCAACTCCTTGAGAACCTTGAATGTTTCAATGAGATCAGCTCTCATTCTTCTACATTCCAGAATATAGGACCAATTGACACAACTCTCATTATATGACAACCTTCTCATCTCAGGAACCAATCTTGTAACTATCAGTATACTGCCTCCAATATCAGTTTAGCTTCTCTTCGATATGGAGACCAGAACTGCGCATGGTACTCCAGATGTGATCTCACCAAAGCCTTACACAATTATAGCAAGGCTTCCTTGTACTTGCCTTCCAATCCCCTTGCATTAAAGGCCAACATACTATTTGCCACCTTAATTGTTTGCTGTCCCTGCATGTTAGGTTTCTGTATTCCTTGTATGAGTGTCTCTCTGAACATCAACCATTTTGAAATTTCACATCTTTTTAAAGAAAAATTGTTTTTCTATTCTTCCAATCAAAGTGAATAAGATCACACTTGCTCACATTATACTCCACCTGTCAGCCTGTTGCCCATTCATTTACTCTGGCTATATTTTTGCAACCTCTCTGCATCCCCCTTGCAGCTTACATTTCTAGCTAACTTTGTATCGCCAGCAAACTTAGATACATTACACAGCATGTTCATCCAAGTTGTTAATATAGATCATAAATAGCTGAGGCCCCAGGACTGATCCTTGTGGCATTTCACGAGTTACAGCCTGCCAATGCAGCATGGGTTCATAAAGGGCAGGTCATGTTTGACTAATTTGGTGGAATTTTTTGAGAACATTACATGTGCAGTGGACAATGGGGAAACCTGTGGATGTGGTGTATCTGGATTTCCAGAAGGCATTTGATAAGGTGCCGCACCAAAGACTGCTACATGCAGATAAAGGTGCACAGTGTTAGCATGGATAGAGGATTGGTTAACTAACAGAAAGCAAAGAGTGGGGGTAAATGGGTGTTTTACTGGTTGGCGATCAGTGACGAGTGGTGTGTCTCAGGGATCAGTGTTGGGACCGCAATTGTTTACGATTTACATAGATGATTTGGAGTTGGGGACCAAGTGTAGTGTGCCAAAATTTGCAGATGACACGAAGATGGGTGGAAGAGCAAAGTGTGCAGAGGACGCTGAAAGTCTGCAAAGGGATATAGATAATCTAATTGAGTGGGCGAGGATCTGGCAGATGGAGTACAATGTTGGTAAATGTGAGGTCATCCATTTTGGTAGGAATAACAACAAAATGGGCTATTATTTAAATGGTAAAAAATTGCAACATGCTGCTGTGCAGAGGGACCTGGGTGTCCTTGTGCAGGAATCTCAAGCAGTTGATTTGCAGGTGCAGCAGGTAATTAAGAAGGCAAATGGAATTTTATCCTTCATTGCTAGAGGGATGGAGTTTAAAAACAGCGAGATAATGTTGCAGCTGTATAAGGTGCTGGTGAGGCCACACCTGGAGTACTGTGTACAGTTTTGGTCTCCTTACTTGGGAAGGGATATACTGGCACTGGAGGGGGTGCAGAGGAGATTCACTAGGTTGATTCCGGAGTTGAACAGGTTGGCTTATGAGGAGAGACTGAGTAGACTGGGACTATACTCATTGGAATTCAGAAGAATGAGGGGAGATCTTATAGAAACATAAGATTATGAAAGGGTAAGATAAGATAGAAGCAGGGAAGTTGTTTCCACTGGCAGGTAAAACTAGAACTAGGGGGCATAGCCTCAAAATAAGGGGAAGCAGATTTAGGACTGAGTTGAGGAGGAACTTCTTCACACAAAGGGTTGTGAATCTGTGGAATTCCCTGCCCAGTGAAGCAGTTGAGGCTACCTCATTAAATGTTTTTAAGGCAAGGATAGAACAATAAAGGAATTAAGGGTTATGGTGAGCGGGTGGGTAAGTGGAGCTGAGTCCACAAAAAGATCAGCCATAATCTTATTGAATGGCGGAGCAGGCTCGAGGGGCCAGATGGCCGCCTACCCCTGCTCCTAGTTCTTATGTTAACTTGAAAATGCCCTGTTTATTTTTATTTTTTACTTCCCACCAGTAAACCACTCTTCCATCCATGCTAATATGTTACTCCCAACTCATGAACCCCCTCTTGCATGTTAACCTTTCGTGTGTCACCTTACTGAATGCCTTGTGGAAATCTAAGTATACCACTAACTCCATTCATCGACCTGACTAGTTCAAAAATCACTCATAAATTTGTCAATAATTTATTTTTCATAAAACCACATTGATTCTGTCTGATCATAAGTGCATTGTTAAGGCTGCCGTAACAATAGATTTCAGCATTTCCCTGTCAACCGATGTCAGGTTAACTGACCTGTAGTTTTTTTGTCTCTCCCTTATTTGTGGAATAGCAATGTTTCATTTGCTCACTTCTGATCTGCTGGGACTGTTCCCAAATCTAAGGAATTTTGGAGAATCATAATCTATGCATCCACTATCTCTGTAGTTAACTCTTTTAGAACTCTGGGTTGATTCTGAGGATCTGTTGGCTTTTAGTCTCCAGTTTCTCTAATACATTTTTTCTGCTGGTATTAATTACTGTCAATTTCCTCACTCTCATTTGCCCCTTGGTTATCTTCTTTTTTGGTACGTAATTTGTATCATCTTCTGTGTGACAAGAGTAATCTAATTCTTGCATGCCGTCTACAAAGATCCACCTCTAGGCATGTTGCCTGAGGCAAATTTTTGTGCTCCTATTGGTGTTCTGGCTGAGACCAGTTAATTCCGTACAGATCATGCATTAAACCTGGATCTTTCCTGCTGTGCACTGGCTCACGCTCAAGAGGGGTCCCTGCTCACCCTTGGCCGCCCCCTCACCTGCTCCCACTCATTTCTACAGTCTTCGGTCTGCTCCGCTGCCTCACCTGCGGTTCACTACCTTGCCTGGGGCCTCATATGCTGCTGCGTTCGCTGTCCAACTCACTTGGTGCTCGCAGCTGTCTCTCGCTCAACTTGGGGCCTTGCACTCCTGCTGCCAGCTTCCCTGACGTCCACCTGGTGCTCGCCGTGGCCTTCCCTCCCTCATCTCGAGACCTCGCTCTCCTGTTGCTTGCCTCATCCAGTCCTCCTGGTACTCAACGCAGCTGCCTCTCATTTGGTGCTCTTTACGCCGCTTAGTGCTTTTCTCCTGCCTGCTGCTGAAGTCCAAGTCAAACTCAACCATTTGAACTTTTTCCTCTTTGGTACCTTTCCTCCCACTCTTTGCTGCTCATCCAATCTGCATTTGCTGCTGATTCAAGAACATCACCAGCAAATGCAGGGAAGAATCAGCTTATGATTTGATGAGCAACTTTACTGCTTTTTGTCAAATATCAGTCAGATCAGCTGAGTGTTCCAGGACACACACACCCCCTCTCGCCATCTTTGTCTTGGTCCAGCGCGTTTCACTGTAAATCCACCCCTGACCACACCCAACTGATAGCAACATTTTGTATTTCTGGTCACGAAAGAGAGGAAGGACTTGCATTTGTCTTGCACCTTTCACAGCCTCATGATGTCCCAAAGTGCTTTCCTGCCAATTAAGTACTTGGAACGGGGGGGGGGGAAGGGAAGAGTGTGGTAGATGAGTGGAATGGAACTTGCAGGACCCTGAAAATACCATCAGATGTGCGTATTGTAGGATTTGCTTTCCTGAAGAATGAGAGCATGTAGGCCAAACAATCTTGTAAAAGATTATCTTCTACGAAACATCGCTGAAATTGGAGTCCCATTGGCAGTGGATTTACAGACATCCCACCCCAAATCTGCCCCGCCTGCTTATTCTGATCTCCATCCTTATTTTGTATTTGGGCAAAATTATAATTTCTAAATGTCAAGTTTTATTTACAATTCTTTATGAAGGGATTTGCTTCACTGCTTGTAACGCAGCCACAGTTTGACAATATTGCAAACTTTTGAGCTTAATTTTCATTTTCGTGTTGTAATATATATATTTTAAAAATTAGTTTGAACTTCTTAATAACCTGCATTGCGTATTTTGCCAATAGTTTCCTCCAAACTCCCAACCATTTTTGTGTGCTGTGTGCCTATCTGCCCCCCCCCCACCTCCCAATTTCTTTAATACCAAATCCCATGTTCAAGTGCAGAATGCATTGCAAAGAACTCGGCACCGCCACATAATTTCCATTCTGTGCTGTGCTTGATGAAAACTGGGAAAATGGATAATTCCCAAAGGAGCAGGGCTCGCTCCTGGATGAAATTACCAGCCGCTCAGCGCTGCCTGGACTTGAGCATGTACTGTTTGCTCTGTCTGGAGCTGTACAAACGGTTTATAATGCAGCGCTGTAACATTTTAACAACTCCCAAAATAAGATTTGGTGTTCTAATTAAAGAGAGAGGCTCCGGGTGGAAAGAACTCATTTATAAAATAGAGTTTGGTTTATGCCGCCAGTGAAGTAATTAATGAGCATGGCAGCATTTTTTGAGAGAAAAATCAGAAGGAAAAAAAAAAGCAAGTTTAACCCTTTAAAGGCTGCAGGACTTCGTCTCTTCTGACTTTTGTCTCCTGATCAGCTGTAGTACAGAACGTTACATACACAGTTGGATTGAACTTGCACTTGATATGTGTCCTTATGAAATGTTCTTAATGATTTTTATTTTAAATGATTTTATTTTAAATGGATTTCACGTTTAAAATAATGGATGGAGTTACGTTGTACAAATACATCTACTATTCATGTGACGCAAGGCAATTTCAACCTATTTGAGAATTGTACCCCTGTTGGACAGTTCATGCTTACAGGTTCATGCAAGTAGAATGAGGATTCCCATTAGCCAGCAACTCAAGTGAGCAAGTTTTCTTAACATTGTGCTCAACATCCATCTTTCTATATTGTTATTTTTGACAAGTTTTTATTTCTTCAGTAATAAACATCAAAGAATGTACCATACATTCACTGCTCTTTGGACATCCCAAAGGACTTCAAATTCAATTAAATATTAAATATTTGTTACCCATGGCTGCCCACATAATATCAATAAGATAAATGACTAGATTATCTATTTTTGATGGTATTTTTAAGAGAGAAATGTTGACCAAGACACCGGATGAACTCCCCATTCTCCTTCAAATAGTGTCATGAGATCTTTTGCATCTACCTGAATAGGTAGACTGATTTTATTTGAAAGTCCACATCTCTGACGATGCAGCATTTGCTCTGCACTGATACTAAAATATCAGCCTAGGTTATAGGTTTGAATCCTAAAGTGGGACTGTGATCTGTGATCTCCCAGGATACTAGCTCTGGGCCAAGATGACCTCTGGTATCTCAGTTATTGAATACACTGTTTAGTTGGCGGGCATGGAATTAAGCCATCCAGATGAAAGGTTCCAGGATTGAACTAAGGCGATGTTGAGTTAACTGATCTGAAGCAAGGTAGCAGTAAAAGTGCTGTAATTAGCTTCGATGCCCACAGGGCAGGGAAGGAAAATTGGCACGGTTTCCATTTCAGCCTTCTGGAAAGTTTGGATGAAGGCTAAAAATTAGGAACTCACCAAAGCTCCTTAGGCAGCACATTCCAAACTCATGACCATTGTCATCTAGAAGGACAAGGGCAGCAGATGCATGGGAACACCACCACCTGGAAGTTCCGCTCCAAGCCACTCTCCATCCGGATTTGGAAATATACTGCCGTTCTTTCACTATTGCTGGGTCAGAGTCTGCAACTCCCACCCCTAACAGCACTCTGGGTGTATCTGCATCACATGGACTGCAGCGGTTCAGGCAGCTCATCACCACTTCCTTGAGGGCAATCAGGGATGGGCACTAAATGCTGGAATAGCCAGGGAAGCCCACATCCCTTGAATGAATGAAAAACAGACTCTGCTTGATTTGATGTTTCTCAGGCTGCACAGATTGCATATTTGTCTCTGTGTGTTATGCCTGCCACAATTAATCTGCTTAGTTAACGTCTCACAGAATTCCTGCAGTGCAGAAGGAGGCCATTTGGCCCATCGAACGTGCACCGATAACAATTCCACCCAGGCCCTATCCCCGTAACCCCACGTATAGTCCCCCTGACATTAAAAGGCAATTTAGAATGGCCAGTCAACTTAACCTGCACATCTTTGGACTGTGGGAGGAAACCAGTGCAGACACGGGGAGAATGTACAAACTCCACACAGACAGTGACCCAAAACCGGAATTGAGGCCAGATCCCTGGCACTGTGAGGCAGCAGTTCTAACCACTGCCATTGTGCCGCTCCCTCAGCTTCTGAATGGCTAGTTGAAGGGAACTGTGTTGTTTGGATTCATATTTGCTTTAATTAATTCCTCCCTTCCATGACGACCCTGGTGAGATCGGAACTTTCATCCTTTGAGAATCATAGGTATCATTTTTTCCAGTTTCTGTGGCATTGTACTTTGAAAGTAACAATTGACTGGATTGTGCTCAGTGACCAGTCATTTATTGCACTTACTCTTGCAATTGCCCACAAATTTACTATGCGATTTTGCACCAAAACCCACTATGAATGATAAATCCAAAATATCGCAACACCCACAGCAAGGGATCTGGGATTCATGCAAACCAGGCAAACGACTGTGCATCTCATTATCTAATCAGGTTGGAGAACTATTAATGAACTGAGCTGGGAATTTAGTTAGAATACTCGGTTCATTATCAAATCGGGTACATAAAGTGAGAAGAAGGGACGGAAAGAAACATATGATAGAGATAAAAAAGACAGAATAAAAATTTTAAAATATTTTTAAAATCTCTCTTTAAAACTGAAGGAGCGAAGCTTCACATCAGTGGCAGAGAGTTGTTCATTAGTAATTAAAACTTAATGTGCCATTAAACATTTACTTGCAGTGGAATGGACAAGCCCCAACCTTTTCCTGGCATGTTTCGTGGGCATCTGTCACATAAGTATAATAGCTTCACACCCTTCATTTGTATCAACACCGAATTTCTTGCCGAGATGCAGTTTCTTGAAGAACAGGGTGACTAGAGTGGGCTGATCACTGATTTCTGCATTTGGCTGCGCGTGTCCAGTTGCCACAAGTTGCTGTCTGACCTACTCTTCAATAACAGTGGGCGCTGATAGCCTCACTATTATTTCCACAGCAAATTCAGGCCCTAAAATGTTGCAGCACTCGACCACCTGGATAAAATAAGCTCTTGCACTTTGTATTTGTACAGTGAACGAGCGATATTTGAACTAGATCTTTACGTAAAGTCAGGACCAGTTTGAAAACATAGCATATTTCACCAATAAGTACAAACATTAGATGAGAATTATGCTTACTTGGGGGCGGGGGGAGAAAGTCAGCTGAAAATTTTAGTCTCTCTTTAGCTCATTGGATCACTCATGCTGAAATTGAATGTACTAAGAGAAAATCTGATCTTTTACAAGAGGTTAATAATGTTTGAAAGATGATTGACATATGCTAGACCCTCCATATTCAGAGTCTGCTGAGCAATGAAATAATCTGGGACCTTTTCTGCTGGATCAGGGCTGTGTAGAAAGTGCTGTCATGTCTGGACCAGGGAGCTGGGAAATGATTTGCTACGTTGGAGTTGGGAGCAAGACTGTTGATATGTATTTTATTACAAGTATTGAAATAGCTTCTAGAATCAATGATACTTAAAGGCCAGAATTTTCCAGTTTCACCAGGCAACCCATGGCAGTGGTCAACGTTCACGGGACGAGAAGATCCTCTTCCCCCCTCCCCCCCAAACCTTGGGAAGAGCTGAAACTCGGGGGTGGGGGGGGGGGGGGGGGGGGCTTTAAGTATCAATTATTAAACATTAATGAAATTCTTTTATTGTAAAAGTTACTTAAGCCTCCTGATAGATCAGTTGGTTAGCACACTGCTGAGGGTGAAACTGAACCTGACCGGCCAACACAGTTCCCTGGCCCTGAGCAGCACGATGGCACAGTGGTTAACACTGCTGCCCTAAAGCGCCAGGGTCCCTCCTGGGTTCAATTCCAGCCTTGGGTAACTGTCTGTGTGGAGTTTGCATGTTCTCTCCATGTCTACATGTATTTCCTCTGGGTGCTCCGGTTTCCTCCCACAGTCCGAAGATGTGCAGGTTAGATGCATTGGCCATGCTAAATTGCCCCTTAGTGTCCCAAGATGTGCAGGTTAGGGGGATTATCCGAATAAATATGTG
Source organism: Mustelus asterias (assembly GCF_964213995.1). Taxonomy (NCBI): domain Eukaryota; kingdom Metazoa; phylum Chordata; class Chondrichthyes; order Carcharhiniformes; family Triakidae; genus Mustelus; species Mustelus asterias. The sequence goes on from NC_135812.1 coordinate 21,388,639, forward strand.
GGGTTATGGGGATGGGGGTTGGGTAAGATGTTCTGTTGGAGAGTTAGTGCAGACTCGATGGGTCGAATGGCCTCCTTCTGCACTGTAGGGTCTCTGTGATCTCAATTGGAGTTGTTGTCAGGAGAGGAATGCTGCTTAAAGTATGATTGGTGAGTTTGTACGATTGGACTTGGTTATGAATTATGATGTGAATACTCACCTAAAGAGTAGCCACTTGAGTGAGGTTCTGAAGGACAGGGGGGGCGCCCAGAGAACTACATCTTACACAAGTCCACCTCTCCAGGTAAAAGGGGGAAAATAACTCATTTTGCCTGCTTTACTGTTCTGTGTTTTGAAATCCGCTTCCCCTTCGGTTAGGCCATTGCATCAGACATTTAGTAACATGATGGCATTTATTTTTATCTTTTGGACAGATCATGGTTTGTGAAGCTGTTGACACAATGTTATATTTGATCAGATTTTACTTTGTCAGGATAAATCAGGTGATTATAGTTTCTTTGTGCTGGCAACAGATGAAGCAAACTTGTCACTTAATAATATAAAATAATTATTGCCATTTTTATTTTGGGTCAGAAGAGTGTAGAGTTCATTTATGTGACTAAAACATTTTTTTTAATGGTTGAACTTCAATCATTTTGCCACACTGACAGAGGCTAAGAAGATATGTGCTCCTTTATGTACTTCTGCTGAAATCCTATTGTATGATACAAAACAAACTAAATCCTGCAGGACTTGAAAAGATCCCATTGTAACTGTTAAACCTCTACTTGCAATCCTATAGAGTCTTCTTTAATCCTTTATGATTTACACCTTGGGGATATAGTAGGATTTTTATACTCTTGATTTTTCCAACCTTATTTAGACACAAGATTGCCAACTGAAGTAAGATTTCTGCAGAAACATGTTGTGCAATGAAAAAGGCTTTATTGGAGAAATTCTGTATTTTGTTATAAGGTGACCATTGAACACCACTCTCCTGCACCCTCCTGAAAATGTTGGCCTGGATTTCACAGTCAGTGGTGAAGCCATGCGCTTACAACCGATCTCTTAAAGTTGCCCACACTGATCTAGTGATCTCTATGACATGAATTTCCCTTTTCCCAACTCTGTTTGAATCTTGTGTCAAGGGGATCTCCTGGTGTCCAGCAAAGATGATATAATCAACCACAGTAAATAACCAATCACATCCAGGTATCCTCACAGCCTACAAACCAGAAAGTGAAATATGCTGAACACAAGAACATGGGTGTCTGAATGGCCAACACCCAATTTGTATGTTAGTTGCCAAAAAAGATGCTCGTTTCACCTGTGCTGCTGTCTGCCAGACTGTCCATAATATTTGGTGGTACATTTTCTGCCTTCATTTCCTCCCCCCCTCTTGCCTCTGGAAGCATTAGGTGAGCTCAGTATTTATTTGGATTGTGGGTATCAAAGCCCTACCCACCACCGTGTCTGGTGCACCAACTGTCAGAACTACAGCTCCTCGTGGGCACCGCAGGCTGGGTTTCCCCCTGGTACCTTACTGTCTCTCTTCACTGCACAGACACCCAGCCACGTGCAGCATGGGCAATATAGTTCTGAATGGGTGAATGTCTCCACAGGGCCTGTGCAGAACCGAGAGCTGCAGGGGATCAGATAGGTCCCCCCCCTCTCATTTGTGCTTGGCTGAGAATTGTGATTGATTTTTTTCAATGGTGGACAGGCTTGCAATGTATTGACTGAGAGATGGTGTGATTCATTGTAAATCCGTCCCCGGCTGCATTCTAACACTTGCTCCAATATCTGCAAATTAGGTACATTGATAATGATGCTGATAATTTGTCACTGTCTGATTTACTATCCGCTTATAAAAAGCACTATGATTTCCATATAGCAGACGTGCCAAAGCACCCAATAAATTACTTTTTTTTACTGTGTAGTCACTGTAAATACACTTTGTGCATAGCAAGGTACTACAAGCCAAAAATGAGGTGTATGAACAGTTGGCTGATTTTCTTTGGTTGGGAGAGAAATGTTTACTCTGGCACCGGGAGAATCCTGACCTTTTTGCAAAGTGTGGAGATGCCGGCGTTGGACTTGAGTAAGCACAGTAAGAAGTCTCACAACACCAGGTTCAAGTCCAACAAGCACAAGCTTTTGGTAGCACAAGCTACCAAATAAACCTGTTGGACTTTAACCTGGTGCTGTGAGACTTCTTACTGTTTTTGCAAAGTGCCATGGCAGTTAGTATATCTGTCTGAATAGGCATTTGGGGCTTCAGTTGAACACTTCATCTAAATTATGGCACCTCTGTCAATGTAGCACTCTTGCAGTGTTAGATTACATAGCCTAAATTCTCGAATGTGGCTTGAACCCACAGCCTTCTGAATCTAATGCGAGAATGCCACCACTCCACCAAAGCTAAGGTGATGAGCTTTCATAAGAACGTAAAATACAAATTGGGAGTAGGCCATTTGGACCCTCGAGCCTCCTCCACCAATTGATAAGGTCATGACTAGGATTGTGACCTTAACTCCTCTTTCCTGAAGCTACTTGTATCCTTTGACTCCCTTGTCAATCAAAAAATGTATAACTAAATCTTGAATATCGTAAGTAACCCAGCTTTCGCTGTTCTCTTTTTACTTCGCCCAGGAGACCTATTCCAACATGCCTTTCTGTCTGCTGTTGTTTGCTGACAAGATTTAGGGATGGATTAAATGCCAAGGCCAATTTTTAATCAAGGCTTCCATATATAACAGTTTATGTAGTATTTTTGACATTACAGAAATATAATTAGTACAACGATCACTGATTTCCTGCAGAAGAGTGTGCAAAATTCTCCAAAAAATGATTAAGGCCGGGATTCTCCGATCTTGTTCACCCTGCCATCGCGACTAACGAGAACAGAGAATTTGGCGCTCAGCCAAAAATTCATTCACTGCAGCAGAACAGGAGAATCCCAACCGCAGGTGAGGTCAGAGAATTCCAGCCCAAGTGTCATAACTGGCAAGAAAAGCAATGAGAATCCTACCAGGTGGATTGGCTTGCTCCAGATTGCAATTTCCCCACACTTTAGTCATTATTTTGGAGTTTGGGTGGTTCCCGCTGTGAAAGAGATATGACCTGAAAGCGTTGGCAAGATTGGCTTCTCAGAAACCGGGGTGCCGTCCCGCCCCCCCCAACATTGCAACCCCCACCGAAATGGGGAACGCCCCTGACTGCGTCAGAGGGCCCTTCCTTCTGGCTCTGTCCCTCAGTAGTGCCAACCTGGCAATGCCCCAGGGTGCTGAATGTTGTGCCATGGCACTGTCAAACCATGTCCCTGACCATCTAGAAGCTTCATTGGCCTCCAGGTTTCACCAGCGTGGCTATCACGCCAGGCCTCTGTTTGAGGAGACGTGTGGCAATTTGCCGAGTTCCCATTTGCACCAAAGGACTGATGAATCCCAGGAGCCAGGTGAATCTGGCTTTAAACTGACCCTGCATATTTAAATCTTGATTTATATGTGCTAATCCCAAATGGGATTCTCGCCCGTGCAAATAGCGTTTGGCCCCTCTCGTGATATTCTCTGACCATAACATGATTTGCACCAGAGTATCGCCGACCTGTGTTTTTGCAGACCAAGGCCTCACAACTACCTGTATATCAACCTGTTAATTTTTTTTTCTATGAATCACAAAGAAATCACCCAGCGATGACTGGGTGTAGTGAAGAAGTTCCTTGGGCCAGATTGAGTTCCTTGGACCAGATTGATGGAGCAATCAATTGTGGATGAGCACCTCAGGAATGGTGTTAATAATATGATATGAATTAAGGTCAAAATAGACATGAAGAAAGTTAGTACCAAAGAAAAAGATTCCAATTTGGAATAGGACAGACAAAATAGGAAAAATTGGGAATGAGCTCGCTGAGGTGAGATGGAAGAGAAACTGGTGGGTAGGGCTTTAGATCAACAATGAGACATTGTTGAAACTGAGATTGCAAAGTTGCATAATAAACATATGCTATTCAAAAAAAAAAGGTTATTCAGGTTTCAGAGTGCCATGGAGAATGAAGAGGTTATAAACAAATTGAAATTGAAGATTGTAGATATGATAAAAGTAAGAGTGATTGAGATACCGGTAGCACAGTGGTTAGCACTGCTGCTTCACAGCTCCAGGGACCTGGGTTCGATTCCCGGCTTGGGTCACTGTCTGTGTGGAGTTTGCACATTCTCCTTGTGTCTGCGTGGGTTTCCTCCCACAGTCCAAAGATGTGCGGGTTAGGTTGATTGGCCATGCGAAAATTGCCCCTTTGTGTCCTGGAATGCGTAGATTAGAGGGATTAGTGGGTAAAATATGTAGGGATGTGGAGGTAGGGCCTGGGTGGAATTGTGCTCAGTGCAGACTCGATGGGCCGAATGGCCTCTTTCTGTACTGTAGGGTTTCTATGATTTCTATGATATTAAAGCAAACTGGTTCAGAAAGGCTTGAGGAAACCATGCTATAAGAATCATAGAATCCTACAGTGCAGAAGGAGGCCATTCGGCCCATCGAGACAATCTTTATATAAATAAACAGCTGAATATATAAAAGGAAAATGATTGAGATGGGATGCATGGAACATTAGGGTAGTGGGAGAGTAGAGGATAAGTAGAAATAAGCTGGAATACTGAGCAAATGCTTTGCGTTGGTGTTCATAAAGGGATGTTGGAGAGGAGTTAAATCCTGAAATGGTTAAGTGGAATGTGTGATATCATAAATAAAAGGAAAATGTTAAATAAGTTATTTAAACTAAATGAGAACAACGTGCCAAGACTTGATGAGACATATCGATGGATCCTGAAGGAAATGAGGGAAGAAATTGCAGACACTCCAGAAATTATATGGGAGTTGATGTGTGCAAGAGAACAGAAGAAGTTTATATCCGTTTTCCAAAAGGCAGATTGAGCTTACCTGGGCAATTTCTGTCCAGTTTACCATCTGTGTTAGGGAAGCAGTTTGAAATGTTTTAATTAAAGATAAAGTTGTTAAATATTTAGATGCAATGAAGATAATTAAAAACAACCAACACAGATTTCAGAAAGAGGAAATGGTGCTTGATAAACCTAATTGTGTTCTTTTGAGGAGGTGACAGATATGGTGGAGCAGGCAAAAGCAGTGGAAGTGGTATATATGGACTTTGAAAAAGCCATGACAAGACACCTCACATTAAAACTACTGGAGAAGGCTAGACAGAAAAAGAGCGGGTAACTAATTGGATTCAAAATTTGTTTGAAGAATGGGGCAGCACAGTGCTTAGCACTGCTGCCTCACTGCACCATGGACCCGAGTTCAATTCTGGCCTTGGGTGACTGTCTGCCTGTGTGGAGTTTGCATGTTCTCCCCGTATCTGCGTGGGTTTCCTCCGGGTCCTCCAGCTTCCTCCCACTGTCCAAAGATGTGCGGGTTAGGTGAATTGGCCATGCTAAATTGCCTGTTAATGTCAGGGGGTTTAGCAGGGTAAATACGTGGGGTTACAGGGATGGGGGCCGGGTGGGATTGTTGTCGGTTGGCAGGGTCGATGGGCCGAATGGCCTCCTTCCGCACTGATGGAAACAAAGCAAAATTGAGAGCAGTTTGCCAGGAGGTTGAAAACAGTAGCTGTGGCCCATAATAATCTATTCTGGGATCCTGTCTATTCACCGTGTACATCAGTGATTTACATATAGTGATTTATATATGGTGTTGGAGATGTATCCAAATATGTAGATAATAGAAAGTTGGAGGGATCGCAAAACAATCCAGATAACCAAAGGAAGCTGAGTTGTAATTCAAATTTAGTAAAGGAGAGGTGGGGTGTGTTAACTAAAATGTAGAGATGGAAATTGGAGCAGTGGCGAATTCAGAATCTGATGGTACTTGGACCTTTATGCTCATCTTTGACATTGCTTTCTACTGGTGCTGAAAATCACCTGGTAGGTAAATGTGATAATGGCACAGTGATGTCCACATTGCAGCTGGGACCTTGTCGGCAAGCTAGGAAGACCTCTCCAAGACCTACACATCTTACAGTTGGAGTTTTCCAAGGATGCTCTTCTGCATATCTCTGCCTACTTCATCATAAAGACTCAGATTGGCTTCACTGCCACAACTCCTACTGGGGCAGTTAAACTGTAGGTGGCCCTCACTATTTTCTTTCATGGTTCTGTATCCTTCAGGGCTGCCACTGGAATCTGTGCAGTATTAACTACTAGAATGTGTATATGGCAGTCGACTGACACTCTTATTTCCTAGAGCAGTCAAATTAATTCACTTCGATGTCAGCCCCAGGCAGCAGAGCCAGGGATTTCTCTGAGATTGGTGGATTCCCAGGCTATAGCCTGCTATGGTGGCACGCACGTGACAATCAAGGAGCCACTGACATTTGTGAAAAGGAAGGAGTTACCTGCTCTGAATGTCTACTTCTCTGTCATGTCTATGTTTGTTGCTGCAAACGGCATCAGAGGGAAGATTCTATAGAATATCCTCATTGACATCCACTGCTGTGGCAGCACGTCAGCCTCTTTGGATACAAGCAGGACCTTGCTGGAAGTCTAAACCTCCTGAATGGTCCATTCCCTGGCTTATTGTAATGTTCATTAAAAAATCATGAGACAAGTGTATTTCTTTGTTTCCATTATTGCAAACTCAAGAGGTGGAAGTTTGTGTGTAGGAGTAATAAGGATGACAGCCATTATAAAGAGTGAGGTGAAGTGAGAGTTGCGTGTGTGTCACAGGATGTTGTAAGTGAAGGAAGGTGTTTTGAGAGTGCTGTTTTAAGAAGGTGAAGTGTGTGCTAGTGGCTAGACAGTAGTAGGAAAATGTGATATCTTCCCCTTGCTTGCCCTTGTGAAGTGTCTTTACTTCTAGCTGCACTGTTGATTAGTGCTGGATGTTGAGGGAGCCAGGAGCTTCTGCCAGCTCCCTGCAGGTGACACAACTGATGTGTCTGGCTTATTGAAGGAAAGACTTACAACTGCCAGCTACCTGTCTTGTTTCTACTGAAGAAGGGCTTGGAGGGCCTCACCAGAGAAACTGGTAGTGCTGGTTCTCTCTGCTGTCCTGGTGTGGTACGCAGTGGACACAGCTGGCCCGAAAGTGGTCCTGAAGATGCCTTTCTGGACTGATACAGTGGCATCAAGTGATTGTTGTGGACATTTCTAGTACAACCACTTGTAGGCTGCGTTGTCGGACAGTGGTTTGCTGCTGAAAGTATGCAGAGTGCTTTTGAAGGCTTATGCTGTTGCATGCATGCTTCCAGGGACTGGAGGTGTCAACAGCTTAAGCAAGTTCTACATTTTAAGTTACATCGGAGCTGCGCCAAGAATATTCAAATTAGTCTATCCCAGGAACCTAGCACGTTACTCCTGATTTATGACATAACTGACATTGAAGAAACTCTGGGCCCATGCCAACATTTGTGAATAGGGTAAATAGATGTTTGATGGAAAGGTGCATAATAGGCACATAGCAGGCATGTAGAATTAGAACGACTTACATAGAGGATAAACCCTAATGCAGATTGGTTGGGCGAAGCAGCCTCTCTAATTTCTGTGTAATTCCATTAGATGAACTGTGTTGGGATTTCTAAGCTGCATTCCATGTACCTTGATGACTATCAAAACACCCGAGGTCGATTTTAATCTTTGGTGGAAATTGATAAGAGTTGAAGGCAACGGACAGCAAAATCAAATAGGATGCAAAATCGTGGGTGATCTGATCTCATCATTTCCTCACTAAGTAAAATAAGGTTCAAATTTACATTTTTTCCATTGGTGTGAAATAGTTTTCAGTTTTGCACCAAAACAAACTTGTGTGGCTGGGAAAATTGCTCAAACCACAGTTTAGCAAATGACCCTGTCAGAGGCACAATGGTCAGAAACATAAAATGGCAACATCTCAACAGAGGGAAACAAAGTTCATGTTTCAAGGCAATGGCCTCTTGTCAGAAAGTGTATAGGTCATTAACCTTGAACGTTAACTCTGTTTCTCTCTCCAGGGATTGTCATGGGGTGACAGTCTCAGAATACAAGGTAGGCCAATGTAGGGCAGAGTTGAGGAGAAATTTCTTCACTCGGGGAGTGGTGAATCTTTGGAATTCTTTACACCAAAGGACTATGGAGGTGCAGTCATTTAATATATTCAAGACAGATATTAAAGGTGTCAAGGGATATGGGGATAGTGCAGGAAAATGGCATTAAAATTTATTTATTAGTCACAAGCAAGGCGTACATTAACACGACAATGAAGTTGCTGTGAAATTCCCGTAGGCGCCACATTCCGGCACCTGTTCGGGTCAATGCACCTAACCAGCACGTCTTTCAGAATGTGGGAGGAAACCGGAGCACCCGGAGGAAACCCACGCAGACATGGGGAGAACGTGCAAACTCCACACAGACAGTGACCCAAGCCGGGAATTGAACCCGGGTCCCTGGCACTATGAGGCAGCAGTGCTTGCCACCGTGCCGCCCATTAAGGTAGAAGATCAGTCATGATCTAGTTGAGCGCTCAGCAGGCTTGAGGGACTGAATGGTTTGTGTTAGTGCGGGGATTCCATCTGAGCTTCCCCATTCCCTTTACCCACTGTACTATTTATTATTATTTCTATTATTTCTGCTCTGATGAAGGGTCATCTAGACTCAAAGTTGGCTCTATTCTCTCTCCAAAGATGTTGTCAGCCCTGCTGAGTTTCTCCAGCATTTTCTGTTTTTGTTTCAGATTCCTGCATCCGCAGTATTTTGCCTTTGTATTATTGCACTACTTTTCTTGTGTTTGTAGCTCTCCATTCCTAACTCTGTTCTAATTCTGCTAAGAAGGCTATCACTGAGGCCTTACTGCCTGAGGACAATTGTTAACTGACACCATTTCCTTCTGGATCACGACTCCGCTCGCAATGCCAAACCATTATTTCTCTGACCCTGAATCCCTGTTATATTGTCCCACCAAACCAACAGACATGGCGTGATTTGAGTTCTGTGCACGCAAAGGACCAGTGCGAATGTGCAGTCGGGTATTGGCTGCCATCTTGCGCTATTTGATTTATTATTGTCACATGTATTAATATACAGTGCAAAGTATTGTTTCTTGCACTTTATACAGAAAGCATATCGTTCATAGAGTACATAGGGGAGAAGGAGAGGAGAGGGTGCAGAATGTAGTATTACCGTCATTACAGTTTTAAAACGAGAGTAAAAGATAGAACTAGAGGGTATGCTGGGGACAGCTCGCAAGAAATCACCACATTCTGGCATCTTGAATCTGGTTAGCAGGAGGAGCAGTGATTATTTAAACCTGTTCCTAACTCGGACAAAGTGAGACTGGGGGAAATCTGGACCTACTTGTTCGTTGGTGCAATGGCATCAGTTGGTTCTGAATTGACATCCAGATTCTTTCAAAGTGATTTGGTTTTCCCCATAAATTGAATATTATTAGGCAGATCAAAGGATTGGAATTTCAGAATTCAGACTTGCGTGACTGAAGGCGTAACTGCCAGTTCTGGGGTGAAGAGAAAGGTTGATGCACCCAAGGGGTGAATGTTTATGGAGATGGGAGAGGAGTGATATTGGCACTAGCCCCGAACCTGTTGGGAATCCCAGTGTGGGAACGGCGAAGGGGCACCTATGCAATAGTAATAGCCGATCACTGACCATTTTGTCAACTAGTCTTGTATTACCTACCATGAAAATGTCTTTACAAGATCGCATTTGTGGGTTTGACACCAGATCAACCAGGCAGCAGTTTCTATCATCTGCTAAAATGTAGCGGCTTCAAACCTTTGCACAGGACTTTCACAAGACAAACATGGCTCCGGATCTAAACGTCGGTGTATTAAATCTGCGCCTTAAAATTTTTGTGTGCTTGACAGAGGATGATTATTGCTGGAAATCTGCCTGCTTGCAAGGGGTGAATCTTTTGAATGGGCAGGAGACAGTTAAATATTTTGATATCTGACCATGCATTTTCCAAATGCTGTTCCTTATTATTTCCTCTAGGTGTCACTTCATACCGCTTAAAGTTGAATTTACCTGTAGTTTCATCTCCGTTTTTTTTTAAGCAGAGTTGTTGGGGGATCTTTAACTGCAAAGTGGTCACTTCAACCATATTGAAAAACGGAAACGATGCCCGCATCTCCACATGTCCTCTCTGCTTCTTGGTTTGAGCAGATGCATTTTTCCTTTCTATTTTCTGATAACTTGTTACTTTGGATCAAAATATTTCGGTCACAATTAAAAATGGTCACAATTAAATGCATAAACAAATTTTAATATTAGTAAAAACAATCTACAGGCAGATTGCAAATTTAAACTCTCATTTTGTTAACTTAATTGTTAAATTTCTTTTGGGATTTGATGCAAACATTACTGAAGAGGAACTCCAGTTAAAACCTGGGGTCAGGGAATTTACAAGCAATAAGTGCTCGAGTTGCTGTGTTCCCCAAAAATATTCCGATTTTAATGAAAAATCTTCTTCTTACTGATTATCCTGTTCTGATTGCAGTCCTGCTGCAACATTTTCTATTTCTCCTTCAGTTAATGCCCCTTTCCTCCTCCTCCTCCTCCTGGTGATCCTAACTGTTTGCTGAGGTCACTCTCTAGAACCTCACTCAAGTAGCTGTCCTTCTCGTGTGACTGTAAATGGGATCTGTCAACAGACAATCCAATAGTGCAGGATATAACAACAGTGCCTTTAATGGAGCAAAATGTCCGAGGGCATGGAACAAGGGCAATATCAATAAAAATGTTGACCATGAACCTCGGTAGGAGCTTTTCAGTGATAAGTAAAGTTTATTTATGGATTTAATAATTTTTAATTGTGCCTGAAATGCTTTGATCTGAAGTGGCAGCTCCAACAATTGCATGTCTCTAGAACAGTGTGGTCAAAGAGATAGGTTTTGACTCCAGGAACACTTTAGAAGCTAAACACTGTCCAAGACAAAGCAGCACTCCTGGTACACTGTACACCATCCTAAACATTCATGCCCTTCACCACTAACGTACAGTTGCTGCAGTGTGTACCAGTAACTTCATTGCAATGTTAATGTAAGCCTACTTGTGATGCTAATAAATAAACTTTATAAGATGCACTGCAACAACTTGCTTTGGCTCCTTTGACCGCACGTTCTGAACCCGCAACCTGTGTCGCCTAGAAAAACAAGGGCAGCAGATGCATGGGAACACCATCGCCTCCAAGTTACTGGGTCAAAATCCCTGAACACCATACCTGACAACACTTTCTGTGTACCTATTCCAAGAATACTGCAGCGGTTCAAGAAAGTAGCTCACCACCACTTTCCCTAGGGCTATTAGGAGTGGGCAATAAATGCTGGCTTTGCCAGCAGCTCTCCAATCTTAAAAACAAATTTTAAAAATGGCGGAATGATTAAAATGTACAGGATGTCAGAACTGAAGGAGCGCAGAGATCTTAAAGATTTCTACGGCTGAAGGAGGTCACACCACTAGGAAGGGGCAAGACAGTGGAGGGATTTCAAAATGAGAATGATGATTTTAAAATTGAGGAATTGTTCTGGGGGCTAGTATAATGTAGCATGCACAGGGGTGATGAGTGAACGAGACTTGGGCACCCAGGAATAAGCCATTTTGTCCCTTGAGCCTATTCCACCATTCAATGAGATTGTGGCAAATCTGCAAACTAACTCCTTTGCCCTGTATCCCACAGTACCTTTAGTGAACAAAAATCTATCAACCTCAATTTTAAATTTAACAATTAATCTAGCGTCAGGTGTCATTTGTGAAAAAGAGTTCCAAACCTCTGCCACATTGTGCATGTATGAGATTTTCTGATTTCACTCGAGGTGAGAAATAGAAGGGAGTTAAGATCATTGGGGACTCCACAAAGAGCAAGAGTGGGAAGAGGAATTGTTGCAGGCGATTCACTGGCTAAGGTTTGATCGTTGAGAATGGAACCAGGTAAGGACAGAATCCACCTAGCTGGGTGGTATTTGGAGGACAATGGTGTGGTGAACTGTGTTGATGGCTGCAGAAAGGAGAATCGAGTACCATCCCTGGCCTATTCCTGCACACACACATCGAGCAGTGACCAGTCAATAGTGATCCCCTCAATTCAGAGGAGTTGGAGGTTAGTTGTTGTATCATTGCCATCAGTCAACATCAGTTTATTCAGCACAAGTAGACGATCAAACCTGTTTCTTCTCGATCTGTATGGTTTAGCAGATCAGTCCCAGTCGTTGGGACATTTTAAAGATTAGTATCTATTAACATTTGGGCACTTTGATAACAGTTGTCCAGTTTGCACTGCTATTCACTGGGTGATAATCTGATTGGAATGTGAAGATCAGTGTCACTTGTAAATGCAAAATGCATTCTCGATCTTTTTCCCTCTTACCCCCTTCAAATTCTTGCTTTTTATCTTCCCTGTCATTCTCACTGACTTCCCTTGGGAACACTTGGCCTATGTATGTCCATTTACAGGCTTTTTTTAAAAAAAGACTTTTTTGATGCAATGCTTCGTCATACTATATCTGTATAAGTGTCATATTTTAGATTTAAGATTAAGTGTGGTGGGTATTCATTGCTTTAATTTTGGAGACTTCTATCAAAAACCCAAATGTCAGCTTTGTTCATTTGGTTGCTGTTATGTCTATGAATCAGAAGATTGTAGGTTCAGACACTCTTTAGGGTTTGAACATGCAAACCAGCAGGACACTTCAGTGCAATAGTGATGGAACATTGCCAGTTATTGGATGAGATATAGAATTGACATCCCATCTGAGTAATAAGATGGCGGCACAAGATCACATGACTACTTGAATATCAGAGAATTCTCTTTTAGTATCGGTTAAAGATCCTCCCTTAATGTCAGAACCCACCTCCACCAAAAGGTTATTACTGGTCATTTACCTTATGGACAACATGGTGGCACAGTGGTTAGCACTGCTGCCTCACAACGCCAGGTACCCGGCTTCAATTAAAGCTTTGTTGGAATTTGTACATTCTCCCTGTGTCTACATGGGTTTTCCTCCAGGTGCTTTGGTTTCCTTCCACAGTCCAAAGATGTGCAGGTTAGGTGGATTGGCCATGCTAAAATTGCCCCTTCGTGTCCCAAGATGTGTAGGTGAGATGGATTTGTCATGATAAATGTGTGGGGTTAGGGTGGGGGAAAGGGCCTGAGTAAGGTACTCGGTGTCAGAGTCGATGCAGACCTGATGGGCCAAATGGCCGCCTTCTGCATTGTAGAGTTCCTACAACTTGACGTTTATGGGATCTTTCATTCATGATTTGCTTGGCGAACTACGCAAAGCAATTCATTCTGAAAAATTGATGAGGCGATATATGAAAACCAATTTGTTCTTGAAGCACATTCTAATATCTGTTTTCATTCTGTTCAGGATGCAATATTCGCTCTTGCTAATTGGTTTGCTTGAAATTTATGTCCTAGATTGGTATGGTGGCCTGGAAGATGCATCTAAAGTCACCAGAATGTCCAGATGGCCGGGACATCATTGTCATAAGCAACGACATCACTCACAAAATTGGGTCTTTTGGGCCCCAAGAGGATCTGTTGTTCCTGAGGGCCTCAGAACTTGCCAGAACCAAAGGCATCCCACGCATTTACATAGCAGCAAACAGTGGAGCAAGGATTGGATTGGCAGAAGAAATCCGGCATATGTTCCATGTGGCCTGGGAAGACCCTACTGATCCATATAAGGTAAACATTGGATGTTTATGGGTACTTGTTGATAATCACGGTGTCCAAATAAATGAATTTCCTATACGCCAGCAGCTTCACTAAATTAAATCCTCACTAAAGTAAGCCCACAGTGCAGACAGTGCTTTCCTTGCAGTGCAATGCATTGCATGCTTTGTGTGTTTATTGCTGTTGGCTTCAAAGAAAATCTCTGAATATCTGACTAAGACTCTTTTCAAAAGGTCCTGTTAGGATCCAGCAAAATTAGGGAGGGCTACATTAAAGCTTCAGCAAGGATGAAAGCCAAAACTGTTCACCATCGAGCTGTTTGCCTAGTCTTTGCATTAGTGCAGGCCTTCAATCCAAGTGGCTGCTTAAACAGAACCTGTGAAACTGGCCAAATATTTCTACCTCACTTAAAACCTAAATGCCACATGATTAAATCCTAAAAAATCTCACACTCAAGCAATAGTGAGTGATTTTTTGTGATTATGAATTGATGGGTTTGAAAATCTTCATGTGGTGATGGCTCAATGGCTGTTGCATTGCATGCAATATTAATTTTGGTCCCAGTTCTTCTACCTATGGTACCTGGATTTGGATATGGCCTGGACTGATGGGTTGAAAGTCTCCTTTTCTGCTAATTTTAAAGGTCAAGTGTGGAAATAGCTTAAAATAGACTCAACCTAGAGCCTATTGAACAGAATCATAGAATCCCTACAGTGCAGGAGGAGGCCATTCAGCCATTGAGAATGCAACAACCACAATCCCACCCAGGCCCTATCCCATAACCCCATGTATTTATCCTGCTAGTCTCCCTGTCACTAAGGGGCAATTTAGCATGGCCAATCAACCCAACCCACACGTTGTTGGATATCCGAGGTGTATGTCAGAAAATTTTGCGTAATATTACCTGAATAGGAATGTAGCACTAAGGTCAGAAGCATTGCTGATATGAGAATCAGAAATATACCTGATGTATCTGATAATAAACATTGTAACTGGGGCTAAATGCTGGCATTTGGTGCTGCATTGGATCTTACTGTAACAGAGCTGGGAGTGATTAGTAAGACACGACTCACGATAGGGGAGGTGATAGCCTAGTGGTACTATCACTAGACTATTAATCCAGAAACTCAGCTTAATGTTCTGGGAATCCGGGTTCAAATCCCACCATGGCAGATGGTGGAATTTGAATTCAATTTTTAAAAATCTGGAATTAAGAATCTACCGATGACCATGAAACTCCTGTCGATTGTTGGAAAAACCCATCTGGTTCACTGATGTCATTTAGGGAAGGAAATCTGCTGTCCCTACCTGGTCTGATGTGACTCCAGAAATGTGGTTGACTCTCAGCTGCCCTTCAAGGGCAACTAGGATGGGCGCAATAAATGCTCAGCCAAGGACGCACATGTCCCACGAATTAATTTTTTAAAAAAAAGAGAATTCCAATATTCCAGCGCATGTTTCGATCTTTTGAACATAAAAGCTTGTTAAAGTTAATGCATCTGAGTAAGCATATCCTGTATGCTTGTGTGTATGGCAACACCAAAGTTAATCCAAACCACACCCTCCCCTTACACTTACCCCCATAACGATCCGTAGCCATTGTACAAGTTGAGGTTTAATTGTAGAAAGTTTCCATCCATCAAAATTTTTACCTTTGCGTCATCTGGTGCCACAATACATTTTCCCTGTTCTTTTCACTCAACACATTTCTATCCACTGTGATATTTAAAAGAAGGCTCCCCCTCCTGACTTCAGTGCTGATGCACACTGTTGACTTTAAATCTCTGCTTCCTATATCTATCCTGCTGAGCTGTCTCCAATTGTAAATCAGAAGTGGGAGCTCAGACTGGACTCCAGAGGGAAAGTTGCCATTTGAATATATCACTGTGCTGCAAGAAAGAACAGAGAGGAGCAGCAGTTGATTGGAACGCTACTGGGTCGATATGTTTTAAGATGTCTCCTTTCTCCATTTTTAACCCTTCTGAATATGTACAGTAGATGTTGACTCTCTCTCCCACATTATCATTGGTTACCTTTTACATTTCTGAACAGCTACGGTTTATTTCAATAATCTTTATGAATCACTGCTACTCCTGTTATTTAATTGTCTTACTTTCCTGTGATAATCTGACTGGATATTTTGATGAAGATTGCTAGATATACCCCTGCCGCCCCCAAGCCCATTCGAATAAATATTAACTCCAGAGCCATTCCATTGAGTTCCCCATCTTACAGTAAATCTTGCATTCAAATACTTCAGAAGCTCAATAATCACATTAATACATGTTCAATATTAAAATGGGAAAAAAAATGGTCTGTAGATCTGTTTTTGTTTCTAAAGGGGCAACTTTGCAGCTCAAGGCTACTCTGTCATGAATATGGGCTGTAAGAGTTTAGGTTGGGTTAAAACACACTATTGGTATGTTTAGATGCACTCATTGTCCTGTACATTTACAGGGTTACAAGTACCTGTACCTTACACCTCAGGACTATAAGAAGGTCAGCGCACTGAACTCTGTGCACTGTGAACATGTTGAGGATGAAGGAGAGTCAAGGTATGTAATGAGCAGCATATGGGACTTGTGGTCGCTAAGCTTTCACTGGCACACAATGTTGGTTTGTGAAATTTTTCTTTTGAATTGTTGAAAAGCATTCAGCGCAATTTAGAATTTGTCTCTCTAAATGTGAAACTTATCTGGAGAGACTATCTTGAGTTACATCATCTAGGTTGGAGTGCAGTTGGCTGCAGATCTGTCTTGGTTATGCTAAATTTGAGATATTAAATTATGAGTGCGGCACCAGTGGGTTGTATCTGCATTAGCCATTTGTGCTGCTTCCTGGGGCATATTGGTCTTATTGTGCTAAGTATGATTCATGCATGGTATGTAACGTAGCAATAAATGTTCATTCTAGTCAGATCTTGAGGGCTGTCTGGCCAAGGGAGTAATACTGATTGCATGGATGGCCTCAGTTAGGAGGAATCTGTCAATCCTTTCCAATAACTACAGCTTATAGAGTTGTATTTCTCTATAAGGACCAATGTACAGAAGTAGAACCCATGATTTGTTGTGGTCACACATTTACTCAGGAAGCCATATTTTGCCAAAGCATCATTTTCACTGCCCTTTCGAGTTTTTATGCAATACTTGAGCTGACATTGGTATAAAAATTTGCAGGAGTTACCACCTCATTTTGAGTCACTTGATACCCGACAGAATCATTTGACCAAACAAGTGTGTTTCAGTGTATTGAAGTTATATATTGTAATAGAAATACTGTATAGACAATATTTTGGATGTGATGTACAGTTCTGGTCTCTGCCTTATGGAAAGGCACTGGAGAAAGTGCAGAAATATTTACAAGGACAATATCACAACTGAAATAATTAAGGGCGGAATCTTCCCATCTTGCCAGCAGTGGGAAACTTGGTGGGCAGTGGAACTTAATTTGGCGCAAGGCCAAAAATCAGCTTCCAAACAGTGGGGTGAACTTCATAAGTGAGGTTTTTGGAACTTCTAAGGGTGGGCTAAACTTGGGTCAAGCTTCCCAACGAATCTTGCATGAATTAGCAAGCCCTGCATGCTCATTGGAAGGTGAACTTGCCAGAATGAAGTTTCCCCCACCAAATTAAGTTCTTTGCCAGTGACAAATTAGAACGTTCACTTTCACAACTGCGCGTAAGTGGTCTGCACCTAGCCAGCTGGACTTTTTCCATGATTAATGGTGAGTTGCTGCTGCAATGTCCTCTTTGTGGGATGTGTGTAAATGTCAACCTATGCTTGAGACCGCGTGGTAACAGAGCAAATTGTGTGGAGGATGACCAAGGAAGAGTGAGCAGGGAAGGGCGGACCAGTGGGGAAAGGTGGAGGGGGTCATGCAGGCTGTCCTGGTGCCCTTTATAATGCCCAGATCAAAGGTGGGGATGGTGACTTCCTGCTGTGAAAATTGGCGAGCTCCTTGCGCATGCCATGTTTAATGAGCTGAACAGCCCAATGTTGCATGTGGTCAGCCATCCCACCCCAAGTGGAGAGATCTCTCACTTTAGCGCTCGCTACTAAACTTAAATGCCAGCATCTTCAATAGAGATGGAGCAAAGATTGAGAAAAGCAGAAAAAGAAGCCCTTTATTATATGTACTGGGCTGCTTCATTTTTGGAATTTGATGTTTAGTAATCAATCCCCTTTAAGGTGCCAGTGCACATTTGAATATGGATTGAGTTTGGATTGGTTTCCTTGTTATTGACCTTTCTTGTTTCACAGGTACAAAATAACAGATATTATTGGGAAAGAAGAGGGCCTGGGAGTTGAGAATCTCCGAGGATCGGGAATGATAGCTGGAGAATCATCCTTGGCTTATGATGAAATTATCACCATGAATTTGGTATGTCCTGGAACATTAAAGTTTTTTAAAAATAACATGGTTGTGTGTTTCGGCTTCAGCTGAGTGCTGGTATTCGTGTTGGAATTAGAAGTTTGAGTGCTCAAGTCTCCCAACTTGAGCACGTAATTTTGTTTGACACTCCAGTGCAGTACGGAGGAAATCTTGCACAGTTGGGGGTGCTGAGGCCTCCGGAGTGGATGCTAAAGTTCCCACAGCACAATTCAAAGAAGTGTGAAGAATTATCCCATAGAATTCCTACAGTAGAGTTGTCCCAGTATCCACATTTCAGAAAAAAGAGAACATGGTCATTACCTTATTTTTGTGGGACCTTAACAATGCACAAATTGGCTGCTCTGTTTTGTATATTACAACAGTGTTCACATCTCAAAAGCGCTTCATTGATAATAGAATGCTTTGGGACTTCATGAGATTGAGGATTCTATTCCCACCCATTGGTTTCGTTGAGGACCTGGCCAGCTGATGCATCACAAATTGTTCTCCTAAGTAAAATAAAAATTACACTTGATCCAACACTCCCCTAGCACTGGCAGAAAGTTGTTGGGAAATCGCAGGGGCACAGTGCATGGTAACTGGTGGTATGCCACTGCTGTCATGTGTATGTCACTGCAATTCGCAGAATTATCCCCAACGTTTGCACATTAAAAACTCAATGCACCGAGTATTTATCTCTTGGTGTATTTTTTAAAAATGTTAATTTATTTGAACAATTTGTGAATTGCTAGCCTAGTTTAATAAGGGAAGTCTTTGGCTGAACGAGGCACTGTTATCTGATTATTAATATGATTGCAGGTCACGTGCCGTGCAATTGGTATTGGTGCATACCTTGTAAGGCTGGGACAGAGAACTATCCAAGTGGAAAATTCGCACATCATTTTGACTGGAGCCGGAGCCTTGAACAAGGTAAAAGCAAGTTTTTGCATTGGTAAAACCCTGTGGTTGGCAGTCTTTGCCAAGATAACACAGTCTCCAGCTGTCATCGCTGCAGTACGCTGCAGCTATCAGTTAAAGTTCAATATTGTATTGGCTTTACAAAAAAAAATGTATTTTTATTTCGACGTCCAGGATGTTTGAATTATTTATGAAGCAGAGGTATTTTTGAGTGACAGTCATTTTTAGTGCTATTCTTAATGAAATTGTCCCCTAATAATCTCCAAGGAAGGTTGTGCAGCAATACAAGAAAAGTATCATAATGGGATTGTGCACAGTGCAAACTGATCTAATGTTGCCAAAAGCAGAATTCATCAAATTACAGGAAAATGGAATAGGAGTTGTATTGGAGGACAGACACTGTTCAGATGTTGGAAAATGCTAGGACAAATCTTCTTACTAGGAGAATAACTGTTGAATTAGAATGAAAATTTTACATGATCCCATGTATGTAAATAAAGAAAACAAGTCTGTTTTAAACTGAGTTAAATCCGGGCTGCTTTAGATCTAGTAATATGTAATGAAAAGGGGCTAATTAATAATCTTGTAAAAGAACCTTTAGGGATGAGTGACCATAATATGATAGAATTTTACATTATGTTTAAAAATGAGGTAGTTCAATCTGAAGCCAGGGTGTTAAATTTGAACAAAGGGGCAAATTGGATGAGGTGGATTAAGAAAATACGTTTAAAGTATGTGTACATATGCAATAGACAGCCTTTAAAGAATGATAACGGAGTTTACAGCAATTATGCATTACTTTAAGGCACAAAGACCCAAAAAGAAAACAGTCAACTGTGGCGAACAAAGGGAGTTAAGGATTGTGCAAGATTAAAAGAGAAGTTGCCTGAAATAGTAATAAACCTGAGGATTAGGAGCATTTTAGACAAAAGATGACCAAGAAACTGACAAAGAAAGAACAGAATATGAATGTAACAACTCCCTACCAAAAACGTAAAAATGGACTATTAAGATTTCTATAGATATCTCAAAAGGAAACATTTAGCTAAGACAAATGTGAGTCCATTACAGGCATAGTGAGGAGAATTTATGGAGAGGAATAGAGAAATGGCAGAGAAACTAAATGATTACTTTGTGTCTTTACTGAAGAAGATGCAAGAAATCTTAGCATTAGAGGTCAAGGAATTAGGAAAAATGTGCAATTGAAGGAAATTTATTAGTAAGAATGTTTTATTGATGAAATTAAGGGGATTGAAGGTCGGTCAGTTCCTGGGAGCTAATGACCTACATCGTAGCATGTTGAAAGAGGTAGCTATGGAGATGTTGGATGCATTGGTGATCATCATGCAAAATTCTATAGATTCTGGAATGGCCCCTGCAGGTTGGGAGGTGGCAAATGTCATCCCACTATTTTTAAGAAGTGAGAGAGTGGGAAATAGGGACCTTTAAGCCTTGCGTCAGGGAAAATGCTAGAATCTATTTATTAAGGATGTGACAAATGTATATTTGGTTAATAATGATCTGTTTGAGAATAGTCACAGTAAGAAGTCTCACGACACCAGGTTAAAGTCCAACAAGTTTATTTGGTAGCAAAAGCCACTAGCTTTCGGAGCGCTTGCTGCTCCTTTGTCAGGTGAGTGGGATTTCAGTTCACAAACAGGGCATATAAAGACACAAACCTGACTAAGGAGCAGCGAGCGCTCCGGAAGCTAGTGGCTTTTGCTACCAAATAAACTTGTTGGACTTTAACCTGGTGTTGTGAGACCTCTTACTGTGTTTATCCCAGTCCAATGCCGGCATCTCCACATCATGAGAATAATCAACGTGGATTTATGAATGGGAAATCACATTTGACAAAGCTGTTGGAACTCTTCGAGGATGTCACAACATTGATAAAGGAGAGTCAATGGATTTTCAGAAGGTATTTGATAAAATTTCCCACAGGAAGTTGGTTAGCAAAATTTAGCACGTGAAATAGGAGGTAATATACTGGCACAGGTTAAGAATTGGTTCACAGGCAGAAAACGGAGTAGGAATAAAACAGTTCATTTGTTGACAGGCTATGACTCGAGGGGTACTGCAGGGATCAGCATTCGAAACCCCAGCTATTCACAATATATATCAGTGATTTGGACGTGGAGACCAGATGTAATATTTCCAAGTTTGCGGGTGAGACAAAGCTTGACGGGAACGTGTGTTGTGAGGAAGATGTAAAACAGCTTGAAGAGGATTCGGACAGACTTAGTGGGTGGGCAAGATCATGGCACATGAAATACAATATGGAAAAAGTTGAGCTTATCCACTTTGGTGGAACAGATGAGTGGAATATTTCATAAATGATGAGTGATTAGAAAGTGTAGATGTACAAAGGGACCTGCATGTCCTCATCAATAAGTCACTGAAGGCTAACATGCAGGTGCAGCAGGCAATTGTGAAGCCTAATGGTATTTGGCCTTTATTGCAAGAGGGTTTAAGTGCAGGAGTAGTGAAGTCTTGCTTCACTTGTGTAGAACCTTGGTTACACGCTGAAGTAGTGTGTGTAGTTTTGATTTTCTTATCTTAGGAAGGATATTATTGCTATACACGGAGTGCAATAAAGATTCACCAGACTTGTTCCTTATACCGTGGCGCATTTTCATTTTACCTTCATAATGAAGGGTGAAGGTTTCTTTACAGTTAAGAGTGGCTTTCTTGGGATTCTCCTTTTGAAGGATGTTGGTGAAACACTTCACCTGTTGTCTCTTTGCGTTACATAGATCTGCTGCAAAATAAGCTCAAGAGGCCTAAGGGGGGTTACAGAAACCTAGTGTTTGCCCATTACAATGTGTTGAGGCCAATTAAAGAATTAGAGGCCAATTAATTTGAGCATCCAGTCAGGTAACTTACCACTTTGAGTAAATGTGGAATGTGACTGATGTTTGAGTAATTTGGCACCTCGGAAGATGCCTAAAGAAATGACAGTAAACATTCATTATTTTATATGAAGATTAAGCTGAATATGCTGGTTAACTGAGAGTGCCTGTTTCACTCAAGGAATTGGGCCAAAGCCTGCTGCTGTGTGACCAGCACGCACCCGGTTTGATTTGAAATTAGGCCTCTTGAGCATACTTTGTAGCAGACCTTGGGTAAGTAATGGGGATGGGTGGGAGCTTGGAATCAGCTGCAAGGGAGGAAAATCATGACTCCTGTAGAGAACTCCTGTTCATCTGGTTTGAGAAGAATACCTGCAAAACAAAAATAACACCAATCTTTCACCGATGGCTGCCAGGGACCTGAAAGAATCCTTGGTGCTGGGCAGACATAACTCCTGCTCTGATCACCGCTGTAAGAAGTCTCACAACACCAGGTTAAAGTCCCAACAGGTTTATTTGGCAGCACGAGCTTTCTCAATTTCCAAGACTCGCATTCCAACCATTATCTTGTAAATTGAGTTTGTGTCGGTATATGCCCTGTTTGTGAACACAACCCCTCACTCACCTGAAGAAGGAGCCTGAGACTCCGAAAGCTTGTGCTGCCAGATAAGCCTGTTGGACTTTAACCTGGCGTTGTGAGACTTCTTACTGTGCTTACCCCAGTCCAACGCAGGCATCTCCACATCCTGATCACCGCTGCCAAACTTCTGGTGGGAGTTCTTCAGGTAGAAATATGTAAATTGGGGGCCTGATCTGGCTTCAGCCCACAGTACTTAAAAGGGCACTCCAAGTTTAGCGGTAACATTGCAATCCTGGAATTAATTCTGCAGTGTCTTATTTGTTTACCGTTCACCTATTTTACAAGTCTCACAACAATCGCTTTTTGTTCCTGTTGAGAAGAATGTTCTTGGGACTACCCAAGACTAATGCTACTTTATTATTACTGTGCTCAGTAAGGTATGCACTCTCTGTCACGCTTCCATTCCACGTATGTAGGAGGATTCTATTGTTTTGTGCGACTCTGACTTTGGTCTGACTGAGTACTGTTGATGCACACTCAGTAAGTGAGGTAATGAGCTGCCAGGCCAGCCTGATTGCCCCATGATTGTTTTAAAGCCTTGAGTGTACAACAATGTCGAATTGTAATCATAGACTGCACTTCTTGTCTCAACCATGCTCCTGTCTTTGAGGGCACTGAGCAAAGGAGCTAAGAATGCTTTTTTTCACAAGGAGAGAGTAAAAACTTTGCAAGCCCCCATTGATTCCAATTCACTCTCTTAGCAACTAGTTCCCGGCTGTGCTCTGAGAATCAAAACGAAGCCTGAATCCTAAGCCACAGATGGGCAGAGACATGGTAAAATCGAATAAAGTAGAAATGGAGCAATGATTTTTCCCTCCAATATTGCAAAACCCAAAATGTGCTGACAAATATGCAATTCATTAGGCTTATAGTTAACATAGTATCTATTGAAATTAGAAGACTGTGCGCCTGTAACCCTTTCGGATAACCTGTTGATATTCAGAAGCTGCCATTCAACATTGTGAAGTTGCTTTTATTTGTATTTTTTTGTTTTAAGCCAATTCTCTTTGTTTGTGCGACTCAGCTGCTCACTGAATAAACCCACTGGAGCAATTGGAGAGAACTTACCCAGGTGAACATTGTCCAGAATGCACATAATTCAAATATAATCATAAATGTGCTTTGACTGGAATACACAGGACAATTTTATCCCATTGGATTCTCTACAACAAAATAATAAAACAAATTACTTTGCCCTATAGGTTGGGTGAGTCGTCGTTGTGACTCGGATCTACTCAGAAACCAGGATTTTTTGCATTGCCTTTGTGATGCTTTATGTAGCATTATAGCACTTGGGCAGCAAATCAGAATAAATGTGGCAAGTGCAGGGATTTTTCACTGCATAACATGCCGTGCCTAATCACCTTCTATTAATAGACACCAACATTACAGAAAAAAAAGGTGAAAAATGAGACAAGTGTTCAATAACTTGCTTTTTCAGAATTGGGCATTTCAGTAAATGAAAGCTTTGCTCGCTCCCTGCAAACTGAGTTGGATCCTTGACATACTGTCAAAACCTACAGTTTTCTTTTGAATACAGTAGATCGTGGTGCTTTCGTCAATTTGGCATACAAGATGACCCAATCTTTCTTGCCTCAAAAATCATGTTCGCATTAATAGTTGGCCTCGATTTTTTTTTTTTGGTCACCTCACAAATGGATGGTTACCTACTGGTACCTTGTAACTAGGGACAAGACTGGATGCAAAGGAGCAAGCAGGCAATACGGGCTATGTTGCGAAGATGCGCAGAGCTTTAAGACATGCCCACACAGAAAAGATCCCACGTGGCAAACAAAGATGGTGACCACCCATGCTGGCAGTTCACTCTTTTGCTCAGCGTACAAGTTGATCCCCATTCTTGGAGGGATTTTTCGAGGTTTCAAAGGTCGAGTAATGTGCCGATGTCTGTGGTAATCTCTGGTTCGCAGTCTTCTCTGGAGCTTGTGCATTTTACAGGTAGACAACTTAGATCTATAACCCACTAACTGCAAGCTGTCCTAACTGCCCTGAGGATAGGCTAGTCATAGATTCAAACCATATTGTATAGAGCAGATGTATCGGTGCAAAAAGAAAATTAATATTCTAAATTGCAATGCTGCACTTTAAAAACAAAAACAATCAATGTCAAATTGTTAAGTTAGAATATAAACTACTTAAAAGGTGACCCAGAGACCTTTTTCCCTTGGATTGCAGCTCTGACAAAGCAATTTGATAATGTAATATTTTCACATAGCTGTGGCACCGTCTGCAATGTTGAGTTCAGTCGCCATTGCTATCATCATAGTGATATTGCTTATAATGCACAACATCAAATGCTAGTAGTTTTCTGCTGCAGGGTGACTGAGAAGGAAGGACAGAAATGATGCAGGGAAAAATAGAAATAGTTCCCCCAGTTTTCAGTTCAGAGGAATCCACGGGTGGGAGATTGGTGAGGGAAAGCATGTGAGCGCACCGGAATTGCTATCATCTCGCCGAGAGGAGAGACTGACGACAGAAAAAAAATGTTCCCCTTTTCTGAAATAGAAAGCTTTCTTATCCCATTTCAAAAAAAAAACCAGAATGCACTTGGCTGGGTAGAGGTTGCTGCAAATGCGATTTGGTGGGAAATGGAGCTGTTTCTGAAACAAACAGTGCAATTCGTGCTGCCTAAAGGGAGAAGCTTAACTAACTGCGTGTTGTTTTGCTTCTTTTCCCTCTTAATGTGGAATAAGGCCGGTCAAGGGTGCCACTTTCTGCTGGAATCTAGACAGGGCTTGCTTTCTGCTTGGCTGAGCCTGTGTCACTGCTCAGTTTGGTGGTGATTCACAGACAGCTAATGTGTGATAGAGGCAGCCTTCAGCTGGCCATTATCATTTGCAGCCCAGATTATTTTATCAAGGGGGGTGGCGGGTGATCAGTGCTGGAAGTTGCCTAATCACGTTATGTCTGCATTACCTTATATGTGTCAGTGGTCTGTAACTACAGAACCAAATTGCCGTAAGACACCTAGATTCATTTAGGTGCCCTGTGAACCCTTGCCTACACGGTACAGGCGAGAGAGAGAGAGAGAAAAAAAATTGGATTTTACTCACATTGAATCAGCTTTAATTTGCTGCTGGAATACTTGCATGCATAATGAACAGAGATGGCAAGGTGTCATGGACATCCTTCCGTCCCATCTTACAATAAACAGCTGTACGTGAAACATCAACATTTCGATCTCTCTGACCTGTCGGCTCGTGTGAAAATTGAAATAATGATAATGTACGCCTCAGACTGCATCAAAGTATCAGCACATCAAAGCCAGGAGGCATGAAATGCAAATGATAACATAAAGCAGATGGATTGAGCATGATCACCGACACAGAATGAATTTCAATACAGCTCGAGATAAATACGTTATCCCAGCATTTTTTTTTGTTCTTGGTTCTGACTCCTGACGATATTTTTTTTTTTCACACTCCAGCAATCACTCGCTCCATCTCTTGCGTTTCAGGTCATGTCGGCGCAGCTCCGGTGGAAATAATAGGATATAAACTCGGAGGTTGTTATTTGCATAGAAATAGCATGGAGCCCCAGGCAGTGGAGAGAAGGACAAGGAGATCATTTGTCTAAAATTTTAATGAAAACTTTTGCTGAGGCAGAGGTTTTTCTTCCCCCCCCAACCCCCCCCATCAGTAAATTAACGTGGCTCGACTGTCGAATTAGATGATACAGGGTAAATTGTGGTGAAGGAATGGAACAACGTGTAAATTTCAATTCAGTTAAAATAATAAAAGCTGCATTGGGTTGAGGCGGTGCGGGGAGGGTGGAATGCAACCCTACACCTGTGGCTAACTCGGGGCAACATAACATTTTATTTCGGAAAGAAGAAACCACGTTTGCACAAGATCTTAAAAGCAGCAGTGGCCCTGATTGCATTGGTTATGCTTTTAAAGCATTAATGGTCCCAATTTTTGCAACCTCGTCGCACCTTGGTCATGTTTAACCCCATCAGTGCTGAACTGGCTTTGCTGTACTTGGTTATAAAATGACGCAGGCTTGCAAAATCTTGGCTTAAAGTGCAAAATTTGAAGGTTGAATCGGAGACAAATTAGCAATCTGGGGCAGAATTCTTCAGCAGTGGGTTTTCCCATGGTGGACGTGGCTCGCCATTGGCTGCTGGCGGGATCATCTTGTCCCGTTGATGGTGATTTGTATTCCTTGCCCTGTGCCGTAGTTGGGGAACCCGCGGCAGTTGTCGACTTCGGAACCAGAAGGTCCCACTGGTGGGAAGGGCTGGACAATTCTGCCCCCAATCTTTTTTTGTTTGTTGTTAATCTGCCTTGTGCTTAAAAAAATAAATGGCTCCTTACATTTCTGATTGTTCCCTGCACTGTAAGATCAAATTACTTCAGGGCGTACTTATCTAAGATTTTCAAATTGGGGTTGGTAGGTTTCAGGGAGTCCACGAAGGCGCCTAGTTTCTGAGTGGGACTAGAAATATTATGCACCATGAGTGCACTCTCTCCAAATATCTGTAATCTATAAAACATCTGTACCTAATGCCTTCTGAGCAAATTATTTCATTTTTGTGCTGATTTACCAAAATAACCCCAAGGAAGAAGTTACCAACAAGACTTGCCTTTTTGTCACCTTCACTTGAACACAAATCAGAATCGGCATATATTAAACCGGAATTAACTGGCGAATAATACTTAAAATAAAAAAGTAAATTTTACTTTCAGTAGTTGATGCAGCAAGGATATGTTAAACAGGACCACAAGCACACTCATTATTCCCTGAACAAATCTGTCCCTGTGTGGCTGCACAGTTCCACAATATGCTGTTCATTATTCATAAGTCAGCTTTCAATTTTGAGTTTCATGGTATGATCATCATCAGAAAGGCACACTTTTATGAGCTCACTTTCCCTTGATTCACAATAGTCCTGAATTTCTTTTCAACTGACTGACCAATAGTACTCAGATTCAATGTTTAGTCACTTATTGGAAAACGCCCAACTCTTTAATGTCTCTGAGCTGTTCACACAGGTTTTAGATCTTTTTAGTCAGCTCTTATGTTGCCTCCAAAAGCTCCTGTCTTCTGCCAAACAGAAAAATTAATCCCTTCCTGAGAGAGATTTGCTGCCTCTCCTCAAGAGTTTGGTGATTCCTCTTTCTACCCCTGTCTGCTTTCTCCTTGTGTCTGCATCTGCCTGCTGATCACCTTCACCTCCAGCTCTCCTGCTTGTAGCTCCCCTTTGTGTCTGCCAGACACATGGCTTCCTCCTTAACTTCCTCTTGGTACTGCTTCCAGGTCAAGGATTGCCAGGCCACATGAACCTGTATTTCTTATTATCCAAGAAAATTACAACTGATTTCTTTACAATTGATGCAGACTGATAAATATCCTTTTCAAACGTTCATGAAAGCAATGACAGATTCCACAGACCTTTTCAAGAAGTTACAAATTTTCTTTACTGTACGGCTTCCAGGTCAAATGTCACCACACTCCGAAATATTTTCCGTGTGTTTCTGGAAGTATGTCAATACTTGCAGGTGATTCCTACATTTGCAATCCACTGCCATACAATGTGCTTTAACACCTAATTCAAAATCAACCAATCACCCTGCTTAAAGCAAGTGATTTACAAGGTTTGACATTCTGTAACAAAGTTTTTTTTTTTAAAAAAGTTTGTTTATTAGTCTCGCAAGTCGGCTTGCATCAGCACTACAATGAAGTTATTGTGAAAATCCCCGAAGTCGCCACACTCCAGCGCCTGTTCGGGTACACTGAGGGAGAATTTAGCATGGCCAATGTACCTAACCACCACACTACCAGAAGGACGTGGAAACTTTGGAGAGAGTACAGAAAATGTTCACCAGGATGTTGCCTGGCATGGAGGGTATTAGCTATGAGGAGAGATTGAATAAACTGGGATTGTTCTCCCTGGAAAGACAGAGGCTGAGGGGCGACCTGATAGAAGTTTATAAAATTATGAGGAGCATAGATAGGGTGAACAGTTGGAAGCTTTTTCCCAGGGCAGAAATGACAATTACAAGGGGGCACAAGTTCAAGGAAAGGGGGGAAAGGTTCAGTAGAGATGTGCAGGGGAAGTTTTTTTTACACAGAGTGGTGGGGGGCTGGAATGCACTGCCAAGTGAGGTGGTTGAGGCAGACACGTTAGAGACATTAAGACTTGTCTGGATAGACACATGAACGGATGGGGAATAGAGGAATGCAGATGGTTAGTCTAGATAAGACAATGTGATCGGCGCAGGCTTGGAGGGCAGAAGGACCTGTTTCTGTGCTGTACTGTTCTTTTTGTTTTTGTTTTTTGTCTTTTGGACTGTGGAAGGAAACCGGAGCACCCGGAGGAAACCCACGCGCACACGGGGAGAATGTGCAGACTCTAACAGACAGTTACCCAAGCTGGGAATTGGCACTGAGGCAGCAGTGCTAACTGCTGTCCCACCGTGCCACCTACACATCAAGTAGTTTCCAAAATCTACTGTGACGAGTGCGATTATATTAGTTTTTTAATGGTCTGTTTCTAGCACAACCTGATCATGACAGCACAGTGTCGCATTCCTAATGTGCCAATTTTCAAACTGAAACCCCTCTTGCATCAATCTTCACACCATGATTGAATGACCTAGTTCACTGGAGCTGACAATAGATGACCCAAAAAGCAAATAGACACTCTGATTTCAAGCGGTCAAGTATGATAGGTGAGCAAACATTACTGTCTCTGGTCTGTCAGTATTTGGTATGAGGATTTGGTACACAAAGTTTGATCACAAAATGGTGGTAACTCCAGAGCAGATGGAAGACATTTCACCTGTCATGCCTACACACACATTAGCTCACCTGCTCGACCTGTCTAGGAGAATATTGCTTTCAGAATGATCAAATATCCCAAGAAACCTGCAGCTGGTGAATGAGAAGCGGGTACTGAGCCAAAAGAGAGTTTAGAAAGAGTTGCCAAAAGCTTGCCTGTAGAGATGGGACTTGAGGGGAAGAGGTAGTTTGAAATGTTGAGGAAGTTGGGGTGAGGAATTGTCGCAAGTGGGACACAGGCAGCTGAAAGCAGAGCTGCAAATAGTTTTGTATTGGTGGGAAATGTGCAAGAGGTTGGAGTGGTAGTTGCAGGAGGACAGGGTGGAGAGACACCATGGAAAGATTTAAGTATTTGGGCGAGAACTTTAAATTTTGAGGCATTTGGAATCTGAGATCCTTGTTTGCCCATTTTAATGCATGTGGGGATTGTAGCTCCTCTTTTCTCCCCCCACCACTGTCAAGATAATTTTAGTTAGGGCTGGTATGAATGCCCTCTGAATCTCAATCTTCACGGTGCAGAAGGATGCCATTCCGCCCATCCAAATCTGCACTGGCTGTCTGAAAGAGCATTCTCCTTGGTCCCAATTCCCTGCCTTAACTTCATAATCTTGCGTATTCTCTCTTTTCAGCTGGCAATCAATTCCTTTTTGAATACCTCGATTGAACCTGCCTCCACCACCCTTTCAGGAAATTCATTCCAGACTCCAACCACCCTCAGGATGGAAAGATTTTCCACACATCCTTCTACTCCTTTTACCAATTATTTTGAATCTGTGTCCTCCAGTTCTTGATGCTGTTTTGAGTGGGAACAGTTTCTCACTATTTATCCTGTCCAGATACCTCAGAAATTTGAATACTTTTATCAAGCCTTCTCTCAGATTTTTCAAGTCTCCTCTCAGATTTTTATTCTCCAAGCAAAACCGTTCAACTCCCCCAATCTATTCTCTTACCTATAGTTGTTTATCCCTGATATCATTCTTGTGAACATCCTCTGTACTCCAATGCCTTCACATTCTTCCTCAAGGATGATACCCAGAACTGGACGCAGTTCTACAGATGAGGCCTAACTAGTGTCTTATAAAAATTCAACATGACCTCCTTACTCTTGTACTCAATGCCCCTATTAATAAAGCCTAAGTTTCACTATGCTTTCTTAACTTCTCTCACTACCTGTCCTGCCATCCTCAATGACTTATGCACATACACTGAGATCCCTCTGTTCATGCATCTCTTTTAGAGTTTCTCCCTTTATTTTATACCGTGCTACCCATTTCTTGCAGGGAACATAGAAACATGGGACTTAGGAGCAGTAATAGGCCATTCAGCTCTTTAAGCCTGCTCCACTATTCAATAAGATCACAGTTGATCTGTTTGTGATTTCACCTCTACTCTCCTGTCTGTATCCGTCTACCCTTGACTCCCTTGTCTTGTCTATTAAAAATCTATCTGACTCGGCCTCCACTACCTTCTGGGGAAGAGAATGCCACACCCTCATGACCCCCCTGAGAGAAAAAATAATCACCTCATCTCTGTCTTCAAAGGGGAGACCTCTTGCTGTTAAATTATGTCCCTGAGTTCTAGTTTAACCCACAAGAGGAAACTGCCTCCCAGTAGCCATCCTATTCAGTGGTTAGCACTGCTGCCTCACAGCACTAGGGACCTGGGTTCGATTCCGGCTTGAGTCATTGTCTGTGCGGAGTCTGCACGTTCTCCCTGTGTCTGCGTGGGTTTCCTCTGGGTGCTCCGGTTTCCTCCCACAGTCCAAAAGACGTGCAGGTTAGGTGCATTGGCCATGCTAAATTCTCCCCCCATGTACCCAAGCAGGCGCTGGAGTGTGGCGACTAAGGGATTTTCACAGTAACTTCATTGCAGTGTTAATGTAAACCTATGTGTAACACTAATAAATAAACTTAAACAATGCTCAGTATAGCGATGTAAAACTTCCTCACTTGTATGTTCCATTCCTCTTGCAACTAATGCCATCATTCCATTTGCTGTGAATCTTGCTGTCTGCATACGAACTTTTTGTGACTCGTGTACCAGGACACTCAGGTCCTTCTGTACCAGTGAGTTCTGCAATCTCTCTCTTTTTAAATAGTATACTTCTCATCTATTCTTTCTGCCAAAGTGGGCAAGTTCACATTTACCCACATTATACTTCATCTGCCAAACTTTTACCCACTCTCTTTGCAAACTCTCTACCTTCTCTTGACAGCATTTAATTGCCTGTTCTTCACCCTCTCGTCTTAATCCCTTGAACCACTCTACCTCTCTCCCTTCATCTTCAAAGTCTTTTGACCAAGCTTTTGGTTAGCTATTCATTTCCCCCAAAGGTTCGGCGCCTGCTCCTTTCTTCCCCTTGCGATGCCCATTCTCTGATTTAGGTGCTAAATAACTAAGTTGTCTTATTAGATTTTACTAACTGCCAATCGCAATGTTGGGTGTGAGCACTTTTGCTGTGGCAGAATTTGTGCAACATGATTTTGTTAGTGCAAGGGATAGAAAACCAGCCAATCATGGCATACCCATTACAATGATCTTCTAACACTGCTTAAGCAGCTAACAAACCAGTTAACCGTTATAAATGACTCAAATTCTGTTGATTCAGCTTTTCAGCATGCGGAGGTTTTCGATAATAGTGCAGGGTCAGATATGCAAAGTTGTTTCAGTAGAAGTTCTAATTTCATAGTTTCTTTTTGTTTTTGAGATGTGATTGATGCTGTCAAGACTAGCTTCATTGTCTAGCCCAATCTTCCCAAGATGACGATGGTGGGCCGCCGCCTTGAAAGGTGACAATCCTATGTGATAATTGTATATCTCTGCGTGTGCGCGCACGCATGCACAAAATGGTGATAGGTAATTCCAGCTTATTGATTCAGCAGTGGTGAAGGAATTTAAGTATGCATTGTGGGGAAGACATAATTCGTTTTGTGAGCAAGCAGTCAGATTCCAGACTTTCTATTGTCCTTGCAGCCTTTCCTGTTAGCTGAACAGCTATGCCAACATGCGGAGCACTGAGAAGTGTGACATCTACACAAGGTGCATACAGAAACCCATCACTGTGAGGGGTGACAGGTACCAAGAAAGTTCACTAAATACTTGCACCACATGCTGTGATGCACTATAAAAATAAGTTTACTTCAAAATTTAGCATCTTGCAATCTGCATTCTTTTATCATGCAGTAAAGAGAGCATCAGTTGTCCAAAAGCAAAGTAAACTATTTTATCCACTTCTTACAAAAAGGTAAACTGTGCTTGTAAAAATATCCAGGCTGTCAGCAGCATCAATTTACACTCAAGTTCTTGGCGCAAGCACCTGCAGTATTGCTATAGCACCTTTGCTCTACCTTTAGGTTGTACTTCACCCAAGTTGTTCAATGGTGTTGTCATCACTTAGCCTATACTGTATTTATGAGGGCCAAGTATCCTTTTCCTTTAAAGAACTGGGTTATGTTTGAATGCATGTTGAGTGAATAATAATTTTCCCCATCCAAGCCATAGGATTGTTGTTTGCGTAAGCGGCTTCATGCATGCAGTCAGTGATGCATACATAATAGTGAAGAAATCTTCTGAATGGCAAATCTATAGCTGGCCCTGCTGCTGTGATGTATGGATTTGACTATGACGAACCCAGGCTTCAGGCTACATCTTTAATCAAGTGCTAGAATCTTGTAGTTGTCTTGCAATTATCTGGAAAGACCCTATCACAGAAATGCTGTTTGTGTTGATCTTAATTCATCCAATGCTGGCATCTCCACATCTTGATCTTAATTGCCAGTGCTCATACATTGTGGATGGCTGATTATTCTGGCAGATCACCTTAGCCCAGGTAACGCCTCACTGCTGAGCCTGAGCTTTAGCATGCGCTACATTACCACTGTGCCCAGTGTCTGACTCTAGTATGTTAATTTGGTTCAATTAATATCAATCTTGCTGTTGATTTAGAACAAAGAACAAAGAACAATACAGCACAGGAACAGGCCCTTCGGCCCTCCAAGCCCGCGCCGCTCCCCGGTCCAGGATTGAATCCTGAATCCAGGATCCCCGCCCAATTTTCCAGCCTATCAACATACCAATATCCTATCCACCGAGCTGTCCCTCACAGCTACGATGCTTTGTTCATTACAACCTATTAACTCACCCCCACCCCCCCATTCCAGACCATGTGATCTCCAGGGAGAGGCGAAAACCCAGAGTGAAAAACCCCAGGGCCAATATGGGGAAAAAAAAAATCTGGGAAATTCCTCTCCGACCCCCTGAGGCGATCGAAACGAGTCCAGGAGATCACAATGGCCCTGATCGGAAAATGCTTCCCAACCCGTCATTTCCACTTCCACGAACACCATATGAATTCCCTGGTTGGTCATTGGATCAAATTCCATTCCAGAACTTGAGCTAGTCTGCTGCTTGAGTACAGTTTTATCGAGGTGTTCTTAGAGGTGCCATCCTTCAAAGCCCTAGCTTACCTGCTTTTACATTTAAAAATCTCATGGCATTCCCATTAAAAGAGGGAGTTCTTGTGTCCTGGCCAACATTTTTCCCTGAACTATCCATCTTCTTTGCTGTTTTTGAGATCTGCATTGGCTTCCTTGTTTTCCTCCACAACAAATCATTATTCCCAAGTAATTCATCATGTATGAAATGTTTTGAGATGTTTTCGACAGCTATGTTATATAAATGCAAGTTTATACAGTGGTGCATGCAGTGCCTATGGTAGTTTGTTCTGAAGTTTGTTTTTTCTACACCCTCTGCTGCTGGGCTGTCCTGTCCTCCTCCTCCGCTGCAACCATGCTGAGGGGTTGAAAGCTCCTCTATATTCACCCTGTCAGTGCTTTAGTGACATTGCGAAACTCTTACCCTTCATTCAGCTGCTTAATATCAGGTCTGAGCTAGATTTGAGTACTCGCTTTCATTTCTATTGAGGCCCATTTATGTGATGGGCCTGAACAGGCAAATTCATTTTTTTCCCATTAATTTATGTTGATGCATTTCAGGATGAGACCAAGACCTGGAATGGCAAGCCAAATTATCCTGTACTAATTTTTATTTGACTAACAATTTGCCCAGAATGATCAAGCAAGTAGCCTAGACAAGTCATCAAGACCTTTCCATTGTTTCACAATGATGCGAGTGCCAGGCCAGTTCAAGGTACAACAGCTGTTCGCTGGAGACAGCTCTATCACAAATCAGCCATCTTTAAAAGGCTTGTTTCAAAAAATATACATGTATAATTTTTGCATTTAAATGAATTTTTTTTTTTACAAGAGCGACCTCAACCTTTTTCTGAAAAGCTTCGGGCAGTTTAAAACTTTGACATGTGAATTCTCGTCAGTGTTTAAAATGCATGTTCAGTGACACTTGCCTCAAAGGCTGCCTGCCTGTGGTGTCGCCACCTGTACACAGACAGCACCCCCATGTAATTTCCCAGCACGAAATGAATGATCCTCTGTACTTGCAGACGACCAATCCTGCAAGTGTGGACAGAAATGACCCCATCTCTCTTGAATTTCGACTCACTTATTTCTGCCTGCAACCTAGAAATTGCTGTGTGCGATATTTGTGTTCATACAACGTTCCTCAGTCAGCATTGCAATGGAAACCTTAGCCCAGTGAAGATAAATAGGTCAATATCTCACTTGAAGTGGGGAGGGCAGGGACAGAGGGGTGTCAAGCAGTCATGTTAACATTTGTATGCTAACATGGCAACATTAATTTCTGCAATCTTAAGTGACACTCAAGGGAGGTTGGACATGAAACTTTCGGATGGTCTTAATTTTAGCTTGGTATTAATCAAAAGTGTTAAATCTTAATTTGCTATAGTTAGGAACTGGGATTCAAGTGAGCAATATCTAGTGTAATCCGAATCATGGAAGAGGAAGATGGAACAAAACAGTCACTAATACATTTCTTACAGTGGTGCCTGCCTGGCGGCATAAAAACATTTGCAGTTTAAAAAGCCAAAGAGTACCTCTGGCTCATTTCAATATTACTGAATGTGGTGTGAAAGCAGCACTGCATTCAGCCAGAAAACTGTTTGTTTATTAGATGCCTCAATTTTACAGTTTTGCATCATTTCGCAAAATGGGTGTCGGGGATTGTAGAGATCCTATCAGAGGTAACAAAATACATTGGTGCAAGTAGTTAGAGGTGGATTTATGTCCACTATTCCCTGAACAACAATTTCCACCCTTTGCTGGATTGTGAGGACTTTTGCTTCCTCAAAAGGTGGTTGAGGCAGAGTCTCTGAATATCTTCAAGGCAGAGGTAGATAGATTCTTGATGAGCAAGGGGGTGTAAGGTTATAGGGGGTAGGCGCAATGTGCATGTGAGATTAAAATTAGATCGCCCATGATCTTATTGAATGGTGGAGCAGGGCCGAGGGGCCGCGTGGCCTACTCCTAAATTGTATGCCTTTCTGTTTGTATAGATGGGCACAAGTAAGGATAGATGAAATCTTCCTGGCCACTGTTGCATGTCTCCAAATGGAAGCTTTGACAAAGAGTCATCTGGACTCAAAAACGTCAGCTCTTTTCTCTCCTTACAGATGCTACCAGACCTGCTGAGATTTTCCAGCGTTTTCTCTGATGGCAGCAGGAAAAAGCTGTTCTTGACTCGGTTGGTATATGACCTCAGACTTTCGTACCTTTTTCCCGAGGGAAGAAGGTGGAAGAGAGTATGTGTGGGGTGCGTGGGGTCCTTGATTGCAACAGACTTAATTTTTTAAAACTGGAACCAAAAAGAGTTGCCACACTCCTAACGCTGCGACTGCTGTAAATTGTATACTACTCTCAGTCCGACTGACAAACAAAGAAAACAGAGATTTTGAAAGCCTTAAATGAATTCTTTGAACCCCGAGTGAATGTTGTTTATAAATGCAATGACTTCAGCACTAGAGCTCAGGGTGTAAAGGAGATCATTGAACAGTGAGTGACGGCAATAATGCAGCTTGCAGAATCATGTGAAATCAGGAAGCTCAAAGATGACCTGATTAAAGATAGATTAGTCTTGCACATGTGTGACCCCTCTGAGGGGAAAGTCTACTGAAGGATGAGAAACTGATGCTAAAGAAAGGCATAGACGTGTGTCAGAATGCGGAAGTTATGAAACGTCAGCTATGGCAGAGCAGACCAGGAGATACATTATGCTGAGAGACAGTCCAGAAGCAATTGCAGACAAAGCGTAGGATGCAAAGGAAAAGAAGGATTGCCCAGCATGGGGAAAGACGAGTTTTAACTGCAAGAAGCTGAATCATTTCACACACAAGTACTTAGCAAGAACAAAGCAAAATAAGCCTATACAGATGGCCACTGGAGAGAGATCAGCAGAAGAGACTGATGAAGAACAAAACATGATGCAACAGGTTGATTCCTCAAGTCTATGGGCAATGAATTGTTTGTGACTGTTACTTTACCCCTGTGGTCATCATTGCATCACGAAACAGATTATAGGTTGCGATTACAATTAGATCACCCATGATCTTATCAATTGGCAGAGCAGGCTCGAGGGTCCGACTGTCCTACTCCTCATTAGTATGTTCATATGAACAAGAACTGTCAGACACTGGTGCCTCAAACAACATAATGATCTTCATAGACCTGTTCAAATAGGCACAACACGTTGATCCAAAAATGAAACCCTCGAAAGTGAGGTTAAGGTTCTATGATAGCAAGAGGACAAATTAGTTTGCGAACCCAATGGAATGACAAGAAGGAAGATCCTAGAGTTTCAGATCATAGATGGACGGAACAGTCACTCATCTCAGCTAGTGCAAGTCTAAAGCTTGGACTGCTAACCCTGAGCATGCCAACAGAGAAAAGGCAAAAGAAAAAACTAAGAGCGGGAAACAAAAGACTCCAATGTGAGGGAGACAAGATTCAAGTAAACCATAAGATGGTTGCTGACCGCAACAATGGAATGAAATGCATGAGCCAAAGGTAACTGGAGCAGTTTATAGGAAAACGTTCACATCAGAGCTGAACTGGAAGATTTGAATGGTACGATTCCAGCTGAGTATATACTTTTTTAAAAACACATGATGACCAGAAGTCTTCAATGAACCAAGTTGTGTGAGATCTGACCAAACAAATTTCAGGGACAACACAGAGATACCAAGAGGAAATAATGCCCCTCAATTCCGCGGTTTGCTGCTCAAAGCGGGAATGTTGTAACTTTTATTCGTTATGAAAAGGAGGATGTTTGCATTTTGAAATGCAAGCAATCCACATGTCACATCTGACTTGCTGTAATCATGTGAGTCTGCCATGAGGCAAGCTCATGTGCAAGATGCCATTTCTGATCAGTTCAATAAAATCCCTTGCTGAGAAGGACTGCTGTCCTCGTACATGAAATGATACCTTGATGTGAGGAAGGAATAGGAAAGGTAAAAACAAGTTGGGACAGTGGAGAAAAATAAGCTACAATAGCCTTGTGAAATACATTTTTTTGTTTTTACCCGCGTGTTTTCTGTAACTGGGATATATAAGAACTTGTCGTTTTCATTCCACAAAGACGTTTTTTGTGGCCATTGTGCGAGACACCGTTACCATTTGAATTGCTAACTAGAGGTGAGATCAGTTAACAGTATGGAAAGGACAAATCACAGACCCATTGCTATTAAACAGTCACAGAATGCACACACAGTGACAGGGATACTCTTTGCTGTCTTGGAAGGTTTTATAGGGCAGCGGTTAGTCACTGTAGCAATGCTGAGATGTATGCAATAACCTTCAGGCAGCATAATTTCTATTAATCACTCTGGGGTCATTGGTAGAACACACAGCAATCTGTAGTATGGGAGGGGGAGGGGCGAATAAGGAAAGGCAGCCACTGAAACCAGGTTCTTGCTCAATTCTTTCAAATCCACTGGGCTCGTAGCAGTTTGTAGTCTCATAAATGGTTCAGTCTGACTGCCTTAAATACTATGAAATGGAAAGAGCAGAGCAAGCTATGGTTACCACACACAAAGAAGCCCTGGGCAAATCAAAACCTAGCATTTTGGGAGTAAAATTCCTTTTGTTAATTTAACAGAGAAGGGAGGCATGAATACAAAATAGGATTTCATGTTTTGTGCTAGCGCCAACTTTTTCATTTCCATCCGATTTTGTTTCTCTCTACAATCCTTTACCGATATGTATACCTATACATTTCTGGTATGACCACTGTACATCACCTCTGCACCCTCTCCAATGCCCTGTATCCTTTTTATAATATGGTGACCAAAACTGTAGGCAGCGCGTGTGTTCTAACCAAGGATCTATACAGGTTTAGCACATTTTCCCTCTTTTTCAATTCTACAGATTGAATAAATAATACGACAATATGATTTTTGGGTTGTGTGTAAAATTATAAAGGGTTAACTCATACTGAGCATGTGCAAACGAAGCTGTGTCACAGTCATCTCACTCAAAGGATGTCTGAGTATTGACTCAGAAGGCAGCTCTACCTATACATTAGTCTTATAAATTAGCATGCAAACAAAAGGGTTTTTTTTGAACAAAGATTGTTGCCTCCAGTGAGATCCCTTCTAGAAAAAGAGGCTAACAAATCCACAGACAAACTCATCATAAATGATGGCAGCGATGACACAGCCCACAGCAGAATGGTGGGAAAAACTTCAAAATAAGTCCAGCAACCAATGTGGCTCAGCAGGTGAAGGACGTCAAGGCCAACCCAGCAGCCTTGCCAAAGGCACTGAGTAACCATGGCAGCCCAATGACTTGCAAGCCATGCATAGTGGAGACAGACGATCTCGGATCCTGGTGAGCAATGGCTACCACTTTGCCCCTATCAGAACCTTTTCAAAATATTGAGGGCCCCAGACAGGCTGACCAATAGCAAAATTGGGAAACTCTATATATCCAATACCTTGGGCCGAGCGACCAAGGAGAACAGAGATCAAGTTAGCACTTTGTGATGCGCTGTTAGGAGCATAGCAGACTGTGTTCACCAAACAGGGGAGTCGGCAAAAGAGAGAGCCTCCTCCAGTGATATTATACTTTAGTCTTCCCATAAAAATATTGTTATTGAGAAGGTGAAGTTTAACTGGTGCACTCAAAAACAAGGTGAAGGGAATAACCCATTAATTAAAGACTTGTGTAGCCTAGCCACAAATTGTATGTATGGAACACTTTTTTTTTAAAAAAAAAGACCTGATCAGGGATAAAATAGACTTTGGCGTTTTAGATGAGAATCTGTCTGGTTCCTTACAATCTCTGGAAGATTTAACTTTAAGCAAGGCTGTACAACTGGGCAGACAGGCTGCAGAGCATAGGCAGAATAAGATGTGAGGGAAATGTCCCAAGAGCAGTCCGATTTAAGTTGTTCGATTTGTGGGTTCTAAAACTGTAAGTAAAGCAGGACAACAACCAGGGAAATGCCCTGAAAAGGCACCAGCCACCATTTTCTGATGTTCTCGTTATGGTCCTCGGGTGGGAAAAATGTCCCCCCAAGATTGCACATCGCCATGGGTGCAGCCATTTCAAAGTGGTCTGTTGTTCCAGGAAATCTGTGCTTGTAAAAGAACTATTATCAAAGAACTTCCGTCCAAGAAATTCAAGACTTTGATGACCGGGAAAACACTTTGACGAGAAATAACAAGAAATCGTAGATAATGAAAACCAGTTTTGGTGTGCTGACATCGAGGTAAACGGGCATCTGACCAAATTCAAACTAGATGCAGTTTCAATGCTATCTGGCAAAGTTCCATGGCTGAATAATGTAATTTTGCAACCTCCCTATTAGCAACTTCAAGGTGCAGTGGGTATCAAAATCCTGGAACTGCCTCCCTAACGGCTGTGTGCGTGTACCTCCCCCACTTGGACTGCAGCGGTTCAAGATGGCAGCTTGCCACCCACTTCTCAAGGGTATTTCAGAATAAGTAATGAATGCTGGTCCTGCCAGTGGCACCAACATCCCATCAATGAATGAAAAAAACAAAATCAACATATTGCAGTGCAGAAGTGTGTAAATGCAGCACCACATCTAAGAAAATTACCACATCAGACAAGGATGATGGCTACAGAGCAACTATCTAAAGAAGTACTAACACTAGATGTCTATAAGATGTAATAACAATGTCCAACACTGATTTTGAATTTCCAAACAAGTCTGAAGACCTGTGTACTATGGAGGCATTTCCTTTTGATCCTGCTCCTGAACTTATCCCATTGTTGATAAAGGCGCAAGCCTACTTTCTCCCACTGACCCTGAGATTCTGTTGTCTGCAGCGAAGCTTCAGTCTGAGGCTGCTAACTTGGAAATGAGATCGCTGCCTGCAGAAAGAGAAATTCCTACCATAAGAGTAGTAGAGCTGTCATCCTTTCCTCGTATCCAGCAGTGTCTGCAGGATGTTCTTTGTTTATCTTTTTGTCTCCCAGATTCATTCCTGGCACAGGTATTGAATATTTCTCTTGTCATCACAGCAGTAGTGAATGATTGAGCTGCAAAGTTCTTCCTTGGAGCTGAAGGAGCTTCATTTCGTCAAGATGGTGCTTTTACCTTTCCCGAGTGTGCAACGCAGAAAAAAATGGAGAGAGAATTTCTGTTTGTTGTCCTCCTCTTTGTGGGATTGCAATAGTCCAATCCTGGAGGGTTCTCTCTTCGATCAGTTTTTCCATCAATTACTGCCTTTACATTCAGGTCATCGTGAGTGCAGTGCAGGAGCCAATTGCTGTGAAAAGCTGCTATCCCATGTGTTTTAGTTGCAAGGAGAAGATAAGGGAACACACATGTCCACCACGTCCTCCAAGAGAGCCTAGAACACAATTGGGAATTGACACCTGCACCTTTGGCGAAAGTGACTTGGAGGAGGGGTGGTGTAGGAGTTGGATGGAGACTGTAAATTATACACGAGTTTAACAGCTTGTGGGAAGAATGAACTTGGGAGATTGAGTAAAGGTTTATCTCTAATAGCTGCTAATGCACCTGCTGAGTAGCTATGTCACTCACATTGGATGATGAGTAGCAACTCGGAGGGCAGCTCTTGTATGTTAGTCTTATTTAACTTTTAAATAGTTAGTATGTAAGTAAATGTTTTTGGAATGAAGGCTATTGCCTCCAGTGAGATCCCTTCTGGAATCAGAGGCTAACAAATCCCAAGACAAATTATTTATATAGTGAGTCTAGGAAATTGATAATTGAAAAGAAGGGAATGCTGGGAGGCATTAAACTTATATTTTGTGTATTGTCTTCATTATAGAAGACATGGGAAACTTCCCAAAGATGCTGGAAAATCAAAAGGTGAATGGGAGGGAGGACATCACCATCACTAGGGAAAGGTGCTGGGAAAACTGTTAGATCTAAAGGCTGACAAGTCCCCAGGACCAGATGGCCTGAATTCTAGGGCCTTAAAAGAAATGGCCGCAGAGATAGATAATGCATTACTTATCTAATTTAATAGGGGTTTTTCATAGAATCATAGAATCCTGCAGTGCAGAAGGAGGCCCATTTGGCCCATCGAGTCTGCACCGACCACAATCCCACCCCAGCCCTACCCCCATAACCCCATGCACTTACCCTAGCTGATCCCCCTGACACCAAGGGATAACTTAGCATGGCCAATCCACCTAACCCGCAC
The DNA here is from genome assembly GCF_964213995.1 of Mustelus asterias. Classification (NCBI taxonomy): domain Eukaryota; kingdom Metazoa; phylum Chordata; class Chondrichthyes; order Carcharhiniformes; family Triakidae; genus Mustelus; species Mustelus asterias. The sequence continues at coordinate 21,430,448 of NC_135812.1, forward strand.
ATCTTTGGACTTTTGAAGAAATATCAAGCAAGGTGGATAAAGGGGAAGCCTGTGCATGTAGTGTACTTGGATTTCCAAAAGACATTTGATGAGGGTGCCATATCAAAGGTTACTGTGCAAGTTAAGAGAATGTGAAGTAGGGGGTAACCTATTAGCATGGTTAAAGGATTGGTAAGCTTACAGGAAGCAGAGAGTGGGAATAAATGGGCCTTTTTGGATTTGCAAGCTGTAACTAGTGGAGTGCCACAGGGATCAGTGCTTGGTCCTCAACTATTTATGATCTTTATGAATGATTTGGATGAAGGGACTAAATGTATATATAAATTGATAATGCATATTTGCTGATGATACAGAGGTAGAGAGGAAAGTAAGTTGTCAAGAGGAGGTGGAGACAGGTTAAGTGAGTGGGCAAAAAAGTATAATGTGGGAAAATGTGAAGTTGTCCACTTTGACAGGAAGAATAAGAAAACTATGCTATTTAGGCGACAAGAGATTGCAGAACTCAGTGCTACAAAGCAACCAGCGTATCCTGGTACATGAATCACAAAATGTTAGATTTTTAAAATATTCTTTCATGGGTTATGGGTGTCGCTGGTTAGCCCAGCATTTATTGCCTATCGCATAATTGTCCTCAAGAAGGTGATGGTGTGCTGCCTTCCTGAATCGTTGCGGTCCATGTCTTGTAGGAACAGCCACAGTGTTGTTAGTAAGGGAGCTCCAGTATTATGATCCAACCATGACTGTAGTGAATGGTGGAGTAGGCTCAAAAAGCGGGACAGTCTATATCTGCTCCTATTTTTCATTTCCTTCATGGAGCTTCAGGATTTCTGATGAGCTGCCAGCTCCCACTCAGCAGCTGGCTGAAACTTCGATGATGAGGGTCTGAACCTAGAAATGGTTCAGCGTCTCTTGCACTGCGGCTTGTAGCCACTCCAGTGTCTTCAGGCCTGTTCCGAAAAGCTGCTACTCCTCCAATAATTTTCTATCTTGTTCACATCAACAAGGTCATTGGCATTCTTAGCATCAAGATTTCAGAATACAGGATACAAGTTTAGTTTGTGTTACAGTCCTGATGTCCCAGTGTTGCTCAAACTTTGAGGCCTATGAGAAGCGGAAGATGAAGTAGCCTAGTAGGGGGAAATGGGACAATGTACAACTCAGGATTTTTGCAAGTCTCTTGCTCTTCATGGAAATAGTGCTGGTAGAAAAATCCTATTTTCACACATTCAACAGTCAATTTCAACTTTTAAACAGATTTATCTTAATAGCATTTCTGGGAATAAACGAGGGGGAATAATTGCTGCTTATAGTCTACCACAATATAAAATACAACCAGCTACAGTGGTATGGACAGTCATTCTGAAATGTAGCAGAATATCTCAGACTGGTGTTTGGTTGCATATTCGATGTTAGCAGTGCTAATGCAGCGAGTGGCAGCTTTTCTATTCAGAGAGCCCATCGTTTTAATCTGTTGAGTTTAATCTTTCTGTAGTGGTTCTACAAAGCCATTAAAATAGTAAATACAGAGGCTGCGTATTCAAAAGGGAAAGCTGATAAAAGGGACACTACTAAATATCAGAGAGAAATTACATCTCTGACAGTCCTGAGCATCCGTCTGTGTCACTGCAGAGTCCCCTCAAGGTTAGGCTGTACTTGGTTCATGGTTCCTCTACTCTGACTTGTCATTTACATTAATAGGTTGCACCCTGCGCTCGGTGTCTAGCAGAAGCAGAGGGAAGCAGACGGGTACCATGTGTGCGATCATATTTTCACAACTGCTGACCCTGACCGCTTAACGCATGAGCGGCGAAAATCTGCGATCCATCTGCTTATACCATGAAAGTGCTGACAAGTGCAAGCACTTCAGTGGCATTAATAGATATTTTCTTCGAAAAAAATAAACAATTTCTGCACCGGTTCTCTACTCCACGGAAACACCATGGTCTCGGTCAGTCCGCATCTTCACTGTGGCCTCTCAGGACGCAGTGTTGTGTTGATGTGTGAAATCAGATGCAGAATGAAAATGGGCTCACAACCAATGTAATATCATGTCTTTCAGGATCAAATTCCTCATGCACCACAGCAATAGCATCGATCTCACTTCAGTGCTGGCTGTATTCGGCACTGTTCCAAATGGAGACCCACAGTGACACTTTGAGGATTAAAAAATATGTATCTATTGGGTTTGTTTACTTGAAAGAAGATCAGTATCCCACATTGCCTCGAAACAATACTGCTCCCTAAGGCATGTTTGTTCATAAAGTTTAAATGTGTCTGTGTCATCTTACTTGCTGTTAGTTGGGTCTTTCTCACACAACCTACTCAGTAATACTGAACCAACTTTTTAATAAGCAGATGTATGCATAACGACGTAAGAATTCAATGTGATTGTGTAGTAAGACACAACTTCAGGCTTTGGGCCCTGGTTTCTCTAGCAGGGCTCAGAGCGAGTCAAAGCTTATACTGTGTTCAAGGGTGCACATCTTGTTGGGAATGACCTTGGAAACCTTGAAGTAAGTGTTTTCTGATTGGTTGCTGGAAAATGAACGGTGCTTTCTTTACCCCCTGCCGATATATTGAGAGAGACATCATGAATAAATCTTTGCCTACAATATAAGGCAATTCTTTACTGTTTAGGTGTGCCTTTTCATGCTGAAGGTTAAGAAATATTCTAAAAGTTAGAATCGATCCTAATTGATCCACAGCAGCACAGTGGTTAGCCCAGCTGCCTCACAGCGGACCCGGGTTCGATTCCCAGCTTGGGTCACTGTCTGTGTGAAGTTTGCACATTCTCCCCGTGTCTGCATGGGTGCCTCCGGGTGCTCCGGTTTCCTCCCACAGTCCAAAGATGTGCGGGTTCGGTGGATTGGCCATGCTGAATTACCCCTTCGTGTCAGGCGGACTAGCTCAGATAAATGCATGGAGTTATGGGGATTGGGCCTGGCTGGGATTGTGGTCAGTGCAGACTTGATGGGCCGAATGGCCGCCTCCTGCACTGTAGGTTTCTATGATCCACCTTCCTTCACTAAATATAACTGCAACATCACTTTGTAGTTTTCAGCAGTGATACATTTTCTGGAAAAATACATCAAATTTAGGACTTTTATTCAGAAATCTCAAATAGAATAATAGTATTCGCCTTCCAGACCTAGTCGTGTTTATATAAGTTTAATCATTTCCCTGTGAATTTTTGTAATCTTTCACATTTTTTATATCGCAACTTTATTTTCAAGAATTATTGCTCTGATTAGTTTATTTATTATTAGTGTCACAAGTAGGCTTACATTAACACTGCAATGAAGTTACTGTGAAAACCCCTAGTTGAGTCGCCAAGATGGTTTACAACAGGATTTTGACTGCTTTTGGTTAGCTTGCCATCTCCTTTTGAATCAAAAAGGGTCAGTTAGCAACAGCCAGCAGCGAAACATATTTTAACTTAATGATTGATGGTTTTCCCTCCTGCTTCCTAATTACTGATTGATACTTTCTCTGCCCATTCAATTGTGATAGATTGCTGTTTTATTAATATGAGAATTGAACCAGTCAGATGAAAGGGTGATAAAGATTTATTTCCATACAAGCACACCGTAGCCAAAGCTCATCCTAGATTTTTTAAAATCTGCTTAGCTTTATTTATTCTCCGGAACTCTGGAATTGCTTGCAGAGGAAATGGTGGATTTACAATGGAGAAAACTATGAACACAAATTCAGGTGGAAATGTAATTATCAATTTTGAGAAAGTAATTGATTTATAAATTGTGTCCCATGTGTGGATTTTGAAAAAATAAATAAATATAATCAGTAAGTTACTAATTAAATGCAATTTCTAAATAGATGAAATTTAGCTAAGTTAAATGTAGTGAGTAATTTATTAATTTCATGAATAAATTAGGCAATTACAAAATGGGGTGAGAAACTTACTAAATGGTGATTATAAATGTTAAGGTACTTTTGTGTTCTGTTGAAAGCTAGTTGTACCCAGTTCCAGTCTAAGAGTGGAAACCTTCAACCTTTCTGGGTCTCTTGGATGGAGTAGGACAAAAGCTCTGTGTTGGCAGTAGGCCCACTTATGTTAGATGGAGATGTTTGTGTGGAATCTGCTGTCAATGCCATGGGTGTTGTAACATCTGGTAGGAGGCAAACTTGTGGATGAATGTCCTGAAGTCATTGTTGTGGTCAATGTGGACGATGTGCAGAGGTTTTGGGTGGACTGAGGCTGCGTTAGTCAATGTATCTGCATCATCTGTCTGGCTTTGCGTCACTGTTGCATGCTCTGGGTACCTATTCTGATATTGCTTTGTAGAGATAAAAGTGGTAGAAGTTTGGTGTGGTGGGTATTTTGCCGATATGTAGCTGTCTGGTGGGCACAGTGGTTAGCACTGCTGCCTCACAGCGCCAGAGACTCGGGTTTAATTCCCAGCTTGGATCACTGCCTGTGTGGAGTTTGTTTATTCTCCCCGTGTTTGTGTGGGTTTCTTCCGGGTGCTCCGGTTTCCTCCCACAGTCCAAACATGTGGGTTGGGTGGATTGACCGTGTTGAATTGCCCCTTAGTGTCAGGAGGACTAGCTAGGGTAGGTGCATTGGGTTGTGGGGATGGGGCCTGGGTGGGATTGTGGTCAGTGCAGATTTGATGGGCCAAATGGCCGCCTCCTGCACTGTAGGATTCTATGACTCTACGTAAAATGTTAGCTGTAAACATTAACCTTGCTGCTGCGGCCACCTGCTTGCAAAAAAACATGTTTGTTTGCTCAGTCCACCCAATACATTAGTTTGTATTTCAGATTGCTATGGACGCAAATATGCAACTAGTCATTGGTTTAAGTCTTGAAATCTATGTCCGTGATTTACAACAGCATGTAGTTAAGTGAAGGAGTAGGAATGAGATTGTTGAGTTTCTTTTCATTGGTGTGTTGCTTGTAGTTGCCCAGAGTCACCCTCGCGTTTGGACGAACACTGTTTTGGCAGTCAAGTGGCTGACAAAGGCACAATTCAGAAAGGATCTTCTAGTTTCCTTGCCAAAACGCCTTCACCAATATCGCCAAAAGACAAGTTAACTGCTCATGCCACTCCTGTATTTTTGTGCAACAATGTGGCTGCCGCCTTTACCTAACAACAGGTGCTGTACCTCAAAAGATAATTTACTATCTGGAAGAGGTTTTGATGTGAAAGTATTTATATTTTACAATTTTATTTTAAGCCTAATAGTTGAATTTTATCACAAAAAATATATTTCAGGGAAAATGAATCTGTTCTTTCGCTGAACTTGGAGGAGTGGGCTCCAGCTGTTTTCTTCATTGTGAAAAGCCCATTGTAACTCTCACTTACACATGCAGTGCTGCTGAGTTATGAGTCTTTCATACTGATGGAAGAACTCTGGTAACTCACTGTCACAGGTGAGCTATCATCCTGTGTGTTCAGAATTATCATCACATAAATCGTATAATGAGGAACTTGGGCTGAAGGGACTCCACTCTGAGGAGGGGAAGCGGTGAGCTTGTTTACTGCATAAACTGCGCTGCTGGTTTTTATTGTGCGGTATATCTCTCCGATGCAGTCGAAATCTCAGCCTGTGTTTTATTGCAGACAGTGTCAGAATGATGTGTTTGGCTTGCAATGATGTGCTTCTCTCCTCATAAAATAAACTGCCCGTGGCACAGAAGTGTTATTACAAATACCTACACGGCCAGGCAGAACGTTGAGTGGCTGATGGCTTGTTGCATCCTTTGGTGTCCACCCCAAGGGTAAATGGACAGAAGAAAGGTGTAGCATTGCTGTGCAGTTCAGGAGTGTTGCAGTCAGAGTATTTGCTGATTAAGTCTTAAGGTGCTGACTGCCCTGGAATCTGGAACCTGATTTACATCTACAGGCACCAGATGTGACTCAACCTTATGCCAACTGAATGATATTGAAAATACTGGTGTAATCACTACACCACGCTGCATAATACCACAATTCCAGGAAGTCCATTGTTCTAACACTGATTCAACAAGCTGATGATTTGATTTTAGAATGATGATTTAGAATGATGTATTGAATATTTGCCTTTAGAAATCCATAACCAAATCGGTCTTTTGTACATTTACACAAGCTTTGTCACTGCACAAAGTTCTCTGAAAAATCTTTTTTGTATAAAGGGATGTGTTTCTGTGGCACGACTGTATTAATGATTATCAGTAAAGCTGTATGCAGCCGTCTTTTTGATGCCTGTTTTTGTTTTTCCCCCTCTTTTTCTTCAAGCTGTTGATATCTGTTAAGCTATTGTTCCAGGTGGACCCTGATATTCCAGTGCTCCACTCTGTGAGCACTGACAGACTGTCATTGAGCCATTCACAGTAAGAAGTTTAACAACACTAGGTTAAAGTCCAACAGGTTTATTTGGTAGCAAAAGCCACACAAGCTTTCGGAGCCTTAAGCATATTGAGCCATTCAACGTATATCAAGCATATTGAGCCATTCAACAGTCCTATTTTGTTTCCGCCTAAAGTCCACTTTTAAACTTCCAGCAACATAGCAACATTTTGCTGGGCCACCAGTAATTCCAGATAATTTCTCTTAACGTTCTCCCAGTCGCAGTCAATTAACTGCACACCGACCAGAATCAGACCTGGGAACTTCCTGCTATGGAGATTTTACCTCTGCGAGGTGTCTGCCTTTAGAAAGCAAAATCCCAATCCCCACCTAACAGAATGGATCATGTTCGAAATCCTCCTGTTTATGCCGAACAACATGGTGACAAAAAATTTGTTCAGACCCCGGCAGAAATTAAAACTAAAGACGCGGGAATCGTTAGCAGGCCTGACAGCACTGTAAGAATAACCAATAGGTTTTTAATTCTGATGACGACCCTATATTTTGTTGAAGGATCTGCATCTGAAAAGTCAACAGCAACATCTATCCTGAATGTTCTATAGTTATGTCAGACTTCCAATTGTTTCTTATTTGTAAGGTTTGCTTGATGCAATGGAATGTCCTTAACCACGTGGGTAAATTTTCTGTGCATTTTCCTTTCTTTTATTTACTCAGGAGTAAAGACAGATGTGATCTTTGCACATGTTTGCCCCCCCCCCCACTTGAACATCCTAGAATTAATATCTACCTGGGATTGCCAATCGAGTGAAGTAGTTTCTTTTTCATTTTTTGCTGAATTGTTAAATTAAAAATTGAAACTTGTCATGTGGAAATTGGCACCCCACAGCAGGGTCAAATGCCAAGATATTTCCTCAAAGTGGTTAATTTTCAAGTTACAGTTTCTTCCAATTTGTTTCAACTCCTTACCACTACTTTCCTTAAAATGTTGAATCCTAATGGCAGTGGGGTCCTTTTCTACATTTTGCTATGAGCCTTTCTGGTGGCAGTCAGCAGAGAATGACATGACCAAACCTTACCAGGGACCTTTCTGGTAGGAAAGACTCAAAGACACAGATTTTTACCTCTGAGCCACCAGAGCAATAGTGGAGCTGATATATTATTTGTTACAACATTGTAACTTTTTTTTTAATTTCCAAGGTACTTGGCCGAGAGGTATATACATCCAACAACCAGCTGGGAGGGGTCCAGATAATGCACAATAATGGTGTGACCCACACGACGGTTTATGACGACTTTGAGGGAGTAGTTATCATCCTTCAATGGCTGTCCTACATGCCAATGGTTTGTATTCTTAATTTGGATATTGATAAAAATGCTTTAACCTTTTAATGCGTTCGTCAGTCATTATTTATGATGACCATTAAGAGAAAATGATAGTAACCTAACTTTTATAGGCATAACTGCTGTTATGAACTTAGCAGACAATAACCCACATTAGTATTTATTTAACAAATAATAGTAAGTACCCTATTTTTAAAATTTGTAGCATGCAATTATTTTTGACAGTTCAACAGCGATATCCCAACCACTCTTTTAACAGACTATCACATTTTTATTTAATAGACAATAAATTGTATTTTTCCATGTCTGACAGATAACAACATGCACTTTTACCTAAAGGACAATAGCTGCACTGTTAGTTACTTAACAAACAATGACCCACATTGCCATAAGACCTGAAAGACAAAACCCTGCATGTTTGTTTAACAGGCTGCTCAACTCAACTAACGTGCACTGTTACATAAATAATAGGCAATAACACACACTGTGCACTCTGCTTAATAGACAACAAACTGCAATATTACATAGTTAATCGAAGGTAAGGGCTTCCCAGGTAGGGGCACCCAGGGAAGGATAGCACCAATAAGAAAACTTGCAAGGAGAATGTAGATGGTGGAGTTTTTTCAAAACTTAATTAAAATAACATTTTTAAGATTTATGACTTTGGGAAGAGGATTTGTTGGGGACAAAAGGGACAAATATTTGTACCATTGTTTGCCCAGGAAATTTCCATTCTTTTGATGGTGCTTTGAGTCTCATACTTTCCAGTGTGGGATCCATTGTGGATGTTACTACTTGCATTTAATGGCAGTCTATAATTCATTCAATCCTTGAAGTTGCATTAATGTTTGCATCTCTTTACCATGCTATAACAATATATTTTTTTTACCAGTTTGTAGATTCAGAATTGAGTTGTTTCTTGCAAATTTGTGCTGATATTGTTTTTCAAATTGTGTTTTAAATATAGAATGTGTCAAGCTCAGTGCCCATTCTCAAGCCCAAGGATCCAATTGACAGAACCATTGAGTTTGTCCCCACAAAAGCTCCCTATGACCCTCGGTGGATGCTTGCTGGACGACCTCACCCAAGTAAGGAATATTTATTTATTAATAAGTAGGCTCACATTAACACTGCAATGAAGTTGCTGTGAAAACCCCTTATTTCTGTTACAGTATGTTATATTGCTGGACAAATTTATTTCTTTCAAGTGGTGAGAAAATCTTGGTTTGAGCAGCCATGGTTGAGGTGATATTAACCTGTACCTTCTGACTTGCAATTATGAGCATCCAATTTCATCTTTAGCTAAAACTGTGCAGCCTGACCTCCCCCATGCCCATTTTTGTATTTTCCCATTTTCTGCCTTCACCTCCTGCAGATATTGGTATGGCCTCTAGTTCTGCAAGGTGACATGATGGTTAGCACTGCTGTCTCACAGTGCCAGGGACCCGGGTTCAGTTCCGGTCTCGGGTCACTGTGGACTTTGCACGTGCCCCTGGGTCTCTGTGGATTTCCACCAGCTGCTCCGATTTCCTCCCACACTCCAAAGATGTGCAGGTTAGGTTGATTGGCCATGCTAAATTGCCCCTTAGTGTCCTGGGGATTGACAGGGTAAATACATAGGGTTACGGGATGGTGCCTGAATGGAGGTGTTGTCAGTGCAGGTTCGATTGGCCAAATGGCTTCCTTCTGCACTGTAGGGATTCTATGAAGATGCTTGCCTTCTATACCACTAAATGGTCATTTATTTACGTTTGGATTTGACAATGAGCATTGGCAGACTCTTGACTGGAGGATCTGTGCTCACTGGACCTCTGCAGATTTTTAGTTTTAGCAGGAGAGCATTAGAATGTGAACAGAAGTGGGAGCTATGGACAATTTTTCCTATTCCTAACTGGGTGCATTGAGGCCAATTGTAGCATTCCTATCACTGATGACAACTCTGACGAGATTAATATCTGGGACTTTGTTGCACTGGTACAGCTGAGGTACTGACAGATTAACAATCTATTCCACAGTTGTCCAAAAAAAGAAAGATATATGGTTGAATTCTGCTAGACTGGGCTTTGTTCCATCTCTGAGAACAATCATTTTGGTTTGCAAAACCCAACCCCATCTAATTCTGTGTTACTGGAATTGTCTACAGTGAGGGCTGCACTTCAACAGTTGTCGTCATTTTTGTGGTAAAGATAAAGTTGCCAAACTCCCAAATGACCATAGACTGCTCCCCTCTTTGAGGGGGAGAGCTGACTGGTGGCGATTTAACTTGAGGATCACCACACCTCAAGCGATTGGCAAGGTTGAGGAGGCAGAGTCTCATGAATAACCTCAACTGGTATGGGAATTGAACCCATGCTGTTGACATCGCTTTGCATCGCTGTCCAGCCAATTGAGCTTTTTGTGGTAGTTCCACAGTGAAAGTTGCTGTGGTTGTGACACGTCGCTTGTGAATGGATTTGTACCTCAATGTCACTAATTGCTGCTAATTATCCTCAGCGGCAAAGGTTTCAATGGATGAATTGGTGACGACACTACTGAGCAATTCTGGTTACACCATACTTGACATGGACCATTCAAATGTCAGTTTTGGGTTGGGACTAATCAGTGGAAAAACAGAAACATGCTAACATTCTGAGCAGCACACTGGGGAAGAGAGGCTGAACAGCTATTTAATAAGCTGTTTCTAGTGCCAACGAGCACTGAGCAGTACCTCTCAATAATGTGACTACACATTATGGATCATGGAATCAGGAAAGATACTGGGAGTTGTAATTTTTTGCTTTATGGACCATTCAGTTGCAATGATCATTTGATTATAGTGGACATTTGAGTTACTGGACAAATCGATCTTTGCAATTCGTTCTACCGTATGTCTTATGTGGAAGTCAAACATCATCACAATGCCTCCTGCTCTAATTTCTTGCAGGATCACAAAGTTGTGGAACTCCCTAATTCATTGTGTCCCTTGTTCTTCCTACAATCTATAGATTGAAGCCTGTATTTAGACTCATCAAATCACTCATTCGCATTGCTTCATTTTTACCCCATCACTCGAACTTGCTCTGCAGGTCTTTGCCCTTCATCCAGATTACTCAATTTTAGAATAATCTATATAAACAGCCAGTGGTGCTATTGTGCCTCAGCAGTTCTTGGTGTATATAATGGACTTTGCATCATGGAATAGCCTGCTGTGCCATCTCTTCAAAGGACTACATTGGTTGCAAACTTCCATCTTCGCTGCCTTTGCAGTCGAAACACCACAAGTTACACATTTAGATGAAGTGAAATATACATTTTCTTCACAGGCCCTCCATAGAAGGCAGCTGAGCACAGTTGGTAAGACTTGGTTTAGCAAATGTCACCTCCAGGACTTGAGCACGTTATCTAGGCTGGTACTTCAGTACTAGGGAAGTGCTGCTATTGTCAGATTAGGTTTTAGCCTAAGACTTGATGCAAAGGTAATGTTTAAAAACAATTCTGGAGGTCAGTAAACTATGGTACACTTCCTTTAATGAACACCACAAAAAATAGATTGACTGGTTCATTCATCTTGTTGCTGTTTGGGGAATCTGCGTGAGTGTAACACAGCAACTATATCAGTCTACATTTCAATAATAGAACTTCAGATTAATTTTACAGGAGGTGCTTGGGACATGTCAGAAAAGCATGGTAAGCTGCCTTAAGGGTGCCTGTTCCCTCTTATTTCTCTATTTGGGTTAAAGAGTTAAGTACTGAGAGAAAGGAATGGTCCAGCTTCACACTATAGACACTTGTTTGAGTATTCATTATGTTGTAGTGAGGTAATTGTTCCTGTCTCCAGAATGCTGCACCAGCAGTGTTTCTAGTGGCTCCAGCTCCTAATTTAGTGAGAGGTTTAAAGAGCAGATGATTCCTGGTGATAAGTTACTTCAGATCTTCCATAGGTTAAAAGTTAAAGTAATTTATTACAGAAGATGGCACTGCAATATTCTTCACATTGACAACAAACACAGGTTTGGAATGTAAAAGGCACCTGACTTCAAGATAATTCCAGGATTGATGGTCACATTATACTGTAGGGTCGAAGTCACATGGATTGAGAAGTAGACTAACAATATGGTAATTACAGTTTTGCTTTTGATTAAAACACTTGCTGAAGTGATTAAGTTAATACTATTGCTTATCTAAGCCTCTGGGGTTTAAATTGCTTTTTGTGCTTTGTTATTTTTCCATGTAACTCCGTTAATTTACTGAACTGTTCCTCTATGCCCCCTTTCAAATTATTTTTCGAACTACTTTTCCAAAACTTCAGTTAACCAGGCAAAGCAGGCACGTGAATTGACACTTATTCTCTGGTTTCTCATGGCTGTGAAGAAATTAGATTTCAAGGACAAAGATAGAGAGATGCAAATTTTAAACACAGTGCAAACCTCATCGGTTAGGTGTGCAGGAAAATGGCAAATTCAGTCTGGAGAAGTGTGAAGGGAGAAATGCATTTAGCGGGGACAGAGATGGCCAAGGAATATACGATAAATGATGGGTTTCTGAGAGGTGTCAAGGAACAGGGGCCTTCAAGTGCAGGCCTACGGATCCCCGAAGGGAGCAGGACAGGTAAACCGCCGCCTTCTCCAGGTCAATTGAAGCTGGGCCACAAATGAAATTCACATCCTATGAAAGAATCAATCTTTTAAAAACAAAGACATATTGGATATTTTCTTTTATTATGAGGCAAATAAAAGCTCAGTGTCTAAAATAGCAGTTAGACAACAATTGGCACATTGCCTACAGTTCTGGTCACTGCACGACAGGAAGGATGTGATCACACGAGAGGATACAAAATAAAGTTGAGGTCGTTGCCAGGAATGGAACATTGTGCCTATGAGGAAATAATGGAGAGGCTGAGGGAAATTTAATTGAGGTGTATAAAATTGAGGGGTCGAGGTAGAGTTCTAAAGTCAACATTACATCAACACTGCAATGAAGTTGCTGTGAAACTCCCCTAGTCACCACACTCTGGCACCTGTTCAGATATTCTGACGGAGAATTTGGCATAGCCAATGCACCTAACCTCATCTTTCGGACTGAGGAAACTAGAGCATCCAGAGGAAACCCATGCAGATGAGAAGAACGTGCAAACTCCACACAGATAGTGACCAGAGCTGGGAATCGAACCCAGGCCCCTGGCGCTGTGAGGCAGCAGTGCTAACCACTGTGCCACCGTACTGAGTGTACAAGAAATAACTATTTCCATTGCTGAGAGGTCAATAACCACAGATTTAAGATGTTTGGTAAAAGGATGAGGAGGTTGTTGAGTAATATTTTCACTCTAAGGGTGATGGAAACCCCGAACTCACTGGCAGAAAAGGCAGTAGAGGCAGAGACTCTTTATTGCTATTTTAAAAAAGCACCCACACTTGAGGTACCTACAGGATTGCAGACCCAGAACTGGAAGGTGCGAGTATGCTGGATAGCTCTATTTTGGCCAGTGTGATAACAATGGGCAGAATAGCCTTCTGTACTGTAAATCTTTGTGTTGCTATCAATGTGTGGTTTCAGCTACAAACCAATCAATATTATTGCAGGGGGGAGCTGCCCCTTTTACTTTGTCCCGACTTAATCTGAGTTTGTTTATTTGGTTTGACCTAAAAAGAGGGCAACTTTGCCAAGGTCCCACGTACTGGCCATCAGCTCAGCCAAGAGACCAGAGAATAGTCCAAGGCAGCTGAGAAAAATTGCTGAACGTGAGGGAAGGGAAAATTTTCTGCCCCAAAAAGTACATTTAAATAAAAATGGCACACATTCAGAACTTCCTTTATTCATGCAGCACAAAAAGGACAATGGCAGAGTGGCTTCTTTGACTATGGATCCTTCATGGAGATCATGCAGCCCTGGGCACAGACGGTGGTGGTGGGAAGAGCCAGGTAAATAATTGGTTACTATTTCTTTTCTTCTTTCATTCTTCCCCCCCCCCCCCCCCCCCTCAGGATGATCAAGGAAATTGGTAAGACCCATTGAGGGAATAATGCCCCTTGTGTTTTTTGATTGTACCACAAACTATCGGCATTCAACCTACAGGGACTGGTTGTAGAGTCACAGATTTGTGTCATTGAAGTGCGAGAGGGAATCTTTTACCATGCTTGTAATAAGTAGTTGTTGTAGTGGGATGCTCAGGTAAATGTGATTGCGTAATGTGAACCTGCTTCTAGAAGTGCGTATTTGAAAACTGAGATTAAAACTGTACGATTGCATCTTTCAGAAAATAAAAATACTGCAGATTCTGGAAATTCTCTTTTATACCAGTAAGATATGACCCAGTTTCAACATAGCCTGTTCTTCTTCTGCCAGTTTTTTCCATTTCCCAGCCATGGTCTTTCTTCAGTGAGATCCAAACAGATTGGGGGAGTTTTGTGGTATACGCCATAATAGCAAGGCTGAATCTTCCACAGAGTCATTTCATATGGAATCTTTATAATCAGCAAAAATCAATTTCATCCCAACCCAAGTTTGAACCCAGATGAATGAGATTTTTTGGAAAAGAAACTTAGTGGTGGAATTAAGACGCACAGTGCAGTTAAAAAGTATGGAAGGAACTATTAAAGAAGTGGTAATAATCAGGGCTCAAAGAAGATGAAGAACAGTACAAAAAAGCGAAAACCAATGCAAAGAGAGTGATTGCTAGAGAAAATTCTTTGGCCATGGAAGAAATATACCAAAGAGGGACAAAAAGATATTTTCAGAATAGCAGCTGCCAGAGATAGGTTAATGCAAAATATGAGAAATGTATATACAATCAAGGATGCAGATGGTGTAACCTTAGTGCAAGAGCATGAAATTCTAGAGAGGTGGGGCCAATACTTTTAATTAGCTTAAGAATGAATAACAACAAAGTCAGAAGAAGCCCTTGCAAATCAAGGAATGACAACTAGCATCAATCTGGAAGAAATCCGAACAGCACTGAAACAAATGGGAAAAACAGCAAAGTAGTAGGACTGAATGAGATACCAACAAGAGCATGGACCTGCCTCAGTGATTATGGGGTCCAGGTTATGAGCAAGCTAATCATACATGTTCTCATGAGAGAGCAAAATCCCAAGAGCGTCGAGACACACCATTTGGGTACTATTATTCACAGCAAAGGGAGACATTCAAGATTGCAAGAACTTCCGGGGAGTTCAACTCTCCCCCCCACCCCCATGTATCTTCAATACATGAGAGAGGGTCATTGACCAGAGATTGAAGGAAAATACGGTCATACAAGAAGGCCTGTTCAGATTCATGTCCAGAAAAAGAACCACATATGCCATTTTTTTTATTTTGAGACAAGTGGTGGAGAAATATTGGGAAGGACAACGCAACATGAAGAATATATTTATCGATTTAGAGAAGGCCAATGAGTTGCTGCCTCAAGAGTAAGTCTGGGGATGTGCCAGATTTGGAGTCCTGGAGAAGTATGTACAACTTTACAGGACATGCACAGGAGTACCAGGCAGATAGTAAAAAGCAGTGTGAAAAGAGTGAGTCCGAAAGGTAAAGCTGAATTAGAACATGGATTGACACTGAGCCTCTTCCTCTTCCTTGTGGTCGTGAATATTCTAACCAAGCAAGTGAGATGTGAAGTGCCATGGTCAACTTGGAGCAGTTGTTTTCTACTTTGGAGAGATTACCTGTAGCCTTTTGTTGTCAAATAACACCACACTACTCCTTCACAATCTCCCCAAGGCAGCCAGCAGCAGCTCTCCGTGTGTGCCCCTGCAATTTCAGTCTGGAAGTGCAATTTTCTGCACTGAAATTGCATGGTGCATTATTAGGAAATGGCAAGTTACGGTGTTAATGAAATTCTTCTGTCTGTTATTTTTCAAAGGTATTAACTTAAACTTCTATAGAAGAAGGCCAATCGGCCCATTGTATCTGTGTTGTTTCTCTGAAAGAGTTACCAGTTAGTCCTGCTCTCCTCTTTCCCTATATCCTACCCTTTTCTTTTTAAGTAGAGATTCAACTCCATTTTACAAGCTACTATTTAACATTGAAACATAGTCACTCTATGACTCTATAGAGGGATATGGGCCAAATGCGGGCAATTGGGATGAGCTTAGGGGTTTTTAAAAAAAAAGGGCGGTATGGACAAGTTGGGCCGAAGGGCCTGTTTCCATGCTGTGAACATAGAACAGTACAGCACAGAACAGGCCCTTCGGCCCATGATGTTGTGCCGAGGTTGTAAACCTCTGACTCATAGAAACTAGAAGCAGGCATAGACCATTCAGCCCTTCAAGCCTGCTCCGCCATTCATTTTGATCATGGCTGATTATTGAATTCAATATCCTGACTCCTCCCCCCCCAGACCCCCCCCCCCCCCCCCCTTCCTCCATATCTCTTGATCCCTTTAGCCCCTAGAGCTGTATCTAATTTCTTCTTGAAATCACACAACATTTTGGCCTCAACTACATTCTGTGGTAGTGAATTTCACACATTCACCACCCTCTGGGTGAAGAAATTTCTCTTCAACTCAGTTCTAAAAGGTTCACACCTTATCCTCAAACTATGACCCCTAGTTCTGGACTCCCTCACCATGGGGAACATTCTTTCTGAATCACCGTTAGAATTTTATAGGTTTCTATGAGATCCCCTATCGCTCTTCTAAACTCCAGTGAATATAATCCTAACCGATTTAGACTCTCCTCATGTGGCACATCTGCCATCCCAGGAATCAACCTGGTAAACCTTCAGTGTACTCCCTCTGTAACAAGGACATCCTTCCTCCGATAAGGACACCAAAACTGCGCACACTACTCCAGATGTGGCCTCACCAATGCCCTATACAATTGCAGCAAAACATCTCTAACCCTGTACTGAAATCCCCTCGCTATGAAGGCCAACATACCATTTGCCTTCTTTACTGCGGGCTGT
Source organism: Mustelus asterias (assembly GCF_964213995.1). NCBI lineage: Eukaryota > Metazoa > Chordata > Chondrichthyes > Carcharhiniformes > Triakidae > Mustelus > Mustelus asterias. The sequence goes on from NC_135812.1 coordinate 21,446,979, forward strand.
ACGGCGCACGCGCTTTCAGCAACTGATGCACAAGGACTCCAAGGTCTCGCTGAGTATCCACCTCTCTCAATTTATACCCATTCAAGTAATAACCTGTCTTCCTATTACTGCTGCCAAAGTGGATAACCTCACATTTTATCCACATTATACTGCAGCTGCCATGTGTATGCCACACACTCAGCCTGTCCAAATCACATTTTAATCCGTTTCAACTACATTTTCAGATCATAACTTGCTGAGTAAAATGATTTCCCTTCATAGCTCCCCATGACTTTTTTTGCCAGGTATCTTAAATCTTTGCCCTTTGCTTAGTGATTTCCAACAGTACGGCACAGTGGTTAGCTTTGCTGCCTCACAGTGCCAGAGACCCTGATTCGATTCCAGTTTTGGGTTACTGTGTGGAGTCTGCACGTTCTCTCTGTCTGCGTAGGTTTCCTCCCACAGTCCAAAGGTGTGCAGGTTAGGTTGATTGGCCATGCTAAATTGCCCCTCAATGTCCAAAGTTGTGTGGGTTGGGGGGATTAGTATGATCAATGTGTGGAGGTTAGGGCAGAGGGGTGGGACAAGATAAGATGCTCTTTCGGAGAGTAGTTGCAGACTTAACGGGCCACATAGAATCTCTACAGTGCAGAAAGAGGCTATGATTCTAACAAATGGTAAAAGTTTTCCCACATCTACTTGATAAAAACTCCTCATTATTTTGCACACCTCTGTTTAATCTCCTTCAATCTTCTGTGCTCAAAGGAGAGTAATCCAAGCCATTTTAGTCTCTCCAGATAACTGAAACTCCTTAAAATAGCAGACAAAAGGATTTTGTACACATCTGTTGATGAGTTTGTTACTAATATCACTCCTGTGTAGATGTTTTCAGAATAAGATACTGGAGAAGGCAAAATGAAAATCTGTAAATCCTTGAAATCGTAAATAAAAACTGGAAACCTACAACTGTGCAAATCAGCATCTGAAAGAGAAAGCTGGGTTAACAGTTTGGCAGCGTTTTACAGCCCCACCATGCTGGGGGCAGAGCTGTAAATTGTGACGAGCCATTCCAATGTCCATTGACAAATTCAGCCCTTTGTGTGTGTGATCATTCATTAGAACTGGTCTCCCTCAGCCAGAAAAAGTGGTGCCAGCCCTCCTCCTGGCTGCACCCACTTGTATAGGTGACCTTCACATACACCAGGGAGAGGTGCACCACAGTGAACATTGAGACTGTTGTCTCTGTTGTAAAAGGACAGTGACACAGCAGACTCTTGTAATCCCCTTCTTTTCCCATTCCATCTTAATAAATGGATACTTACTCATCGTCCTCTTCCCTCTGACCACCCCCAACTATTAGCAATTAATTCTTGTCTCTTTTGGCTGACACTCTTCCAGAGGCAGTTAAATGGCTGCCCTTTGGTTTGTCATGATGAAATGATGGCAATTACTCGGATGTTTTCAATGACACAGCACTCTGCAATGCTTTAAGTGTCCAACGCCAGCATCTCCACATCATTAAGTGGATGAGGCAACGCTAAAACGTACAGAAATGGGAAGAGGAACAAAACAGCTTTAAGCACTTGCAGCTTTTATTTTCTGCTAAGAAAGGTGACTATTGTCTGTTGTGGGGAAGCAAGGCTGATCTTAAATGCACCATGCAATTTAAGCAGTGTCCAAAGCACCTATTTGCTTCTGAGAGAGATTCAAATGCAAAGTACCAAGTATTAAGTGAAAAAAATTGAAAACCAACCGAGACATAGCCACTTGAGAGAACTCTAATTCAGGTTGTAGGGAATGAGCCCTCCTGATAGCTGTGCTTTTAGTTTGTATTCGTATGTAATAATAATTTGCTCATGGAAGATATACTAGGTGGTATGGACAAGTTGGGCCGAAGACCCTGTTTCCATGCTGTAAGCCTCTATGACTCCATCATACGCCTGCTCCCGGCCTGTTTTGCCATTGCTTTTTAACGATCTAGATATGTAATTATTCTGACCTTTTCAGTACTTTTAACATAAGTTTGTTCTAATCTGTCACAGTAGAATGGTAGAAATCAAAAGTTAGAATTTTGCAAGTGAATGGCAAGTATATTCATAACCCATGGCAAAGGGGCTTCAACAAGTGCCATGCTGTCTTAAAATTTTGCAGACTGTAATCCAAGGAACAACACTCAGTGATGCATTCTGTGTGTGGATTTAATTAATAGTAAATTTGCAGCAGGGAACATCGGCCGCATAAGGCAAAAACCACTGGGGAATGCAAACTGGAGCAATCCATATCACTAGCAAGTTCTCAAAAAAAAGTATGGTGATTTCTGCACAACTTTCCTCGAGTCAGTCAGTCCCTGCACAGCCATATAAAGGGCAGGACATAGAGCCCACACTCTCCGTCCGTGGTCACCGCAGCATTGTGTTCTGATCAGGGCGCCCTATAAAAATGGCGCCCCGATCTTGGTGCAACTGGACTTGCCTCTAAAGTGTCCCGCCTCACCAGATTGAAATCATAGAAACCCTACAGTGTAGAAGGAGGCCATTCGGCCCATCGAGTCTGCACCGACCACAATCCCACCCAGGACCTACCCCCACATATTTACCCGCTAATCCCTCTAACCTACGCATCTTAGGATTCTAAGGGTCAATTTTTAACCTGGCCAATCAACCTAACCTGCACATCTTTGGACTGTGGGAGGAAACCGGAGCACCCGGAGGAAACCCACGCAGACACGAGGAGAATGTGCAAACTCCACACAGACAGTGACCCGAGCCGGGAATCGAACCCGGGACCCTGGAGCTGTGAAGCAGCAGTGCTAACCACTGCGCTATGCGGCTCAAAATCTGGAGAGAGAACTGGTTAGTGGCGTTGGAGAGCTTCACACCAGTTTGCTTGCCAGAACTGACACTTTGCCAAAATATGGTAAGATGACCCCCAAAAAAATCAGATTGTTGTCACCGAGTCATAGGCCGGAATTTTACGAGAACAATTCTAAGTGCCCAGCTAGCATGAAAATGGGAGAGTTGCAGATCCCTTTTTTGTTTGGGTGATTTTTTTTTTTAACACCCAGTCTTGTGCACATAGTGCATGAAAAAATAGGCTAGACTGTTTCTAGCTACTACAGTCAGTGGGCGGGGCTTAATTCAGCCAGCCAGCAACAGAGGGAGTTATTGCGTGTATGCAAACCTCTGATGCTGCACATGTGCAAAGTAGAGGCCTGAGAGAGAGAGAGAACTGTCAGACTTCTGCTGCTGGAGCCAACAGCAGCAGAAACCTGACACAGTCTCTCTTCCCCACCCCGCGGTCGATCGTGAGCCCCATGCCCCACTCCGCCCGAAAATGTAGTCCTGCCACCCAGACTGATCGCGCAGCCTCCTCTCCCCCCCCCCCCACCCCCCCCCAACCTCCCTTCCCCAACCTCCCTTCCCCAACCTCCCTTCCCCAACCTCCCTTCCCCAACCTCCCTTCCCCAACCTCCCTTCCCCAACCTCCCTTCCCCAACCTCCCTTCCCCAACCTCCCTTCCCCAACCTCCCTTCCCCAACCTCCCTTCCCCAACCTCCCTTCCCCAACCTCCCTTCCCCAACCTCCCTTCCCCAACCTCCCTTCCCCAACCTCCCTTCCCCAACCTCCCTTCCCCAACCTCCCTTCCCCAACCTCCCTTCCCCAACCTCCCTTCCCCAACCTCCCTTCCCCAACCTCCCTTCCCCAACCTCCCTTCCCCAACCTCCCTTCCCCAACCTCCCTTCCCCAACCTCCCTTCCCCAACCTCCCTTCCCCAACCTCCCTTCCCCAACCTCCCTTCCCCAACCTCCCTTCCCCAACCTCCCTTAAGACCATAAGACATAGGAGCGGAAGTAAGGCCATTCGGCCCATCGAGTCCACTCCACCATTCAATCATGGTTGATTTCAACTCCATTTACCCCGCTCTCTCCCCATAGCCCTTAATTCCTCGAGAAATCAAGAATTTATCAATTTCTGTCTTGAAGACGCTCAACGTCTCGGCCTCCACAGCCCTCTGTGGCAATGAATTCCACAGACCCACCACTCTCTGGCTGAAGAAATTTCTCCTCATCTCTGTTCTAAAGTGACTCCCTTTTATTCTAAGGCTGTGCCCCCGCGTCCTAGTCTCCCCTGTTAATGGAAACAACTTCCCTACGTCCATCCTATCTAAGCCGTTCATTATCTTGTAAGTTTCTATCAGATCTCCCCTCAACCTCCTAAACTCCAATGAATATAATCCCACGATCTTCAGACGTTCATCGTATGTCAGGCCTACCATTCCTGGGATCATCCGTGTGAATCTCCGCTGGACCCGCTCCAGTGCCAGTATGTCCTTCCTGAGGTGTGGGGCCCAAAATTGCTCACAGTACTCCAAATGGGGCCTAACCAGTGCTTTATAAAGCCTCAGAAGTACATCCCTGCTTTTGTATTCCAAGCCTCTTGAGATAAATGACAACATTACATTTGCTTTCTTAATTACGGACTCAACCTGCAAGTTTACCTTTAGAGAATCCTGGACTAGGACTCCCAAGTCCCTTTGCACTTTAGCATTATGAATTTTGTCACCGTTTAGAAAATAGTCCATGCCTCTATTCTTTTTTCCAAAGTGTACGACCTCGCACTTGCCCACGTTGAATTTCATCAGCCACTTCTTGGACCACTCTCCTAAACTGTCTAAATCTTTCTGCAGCCTCCCCACCTCCTCAATACTACCTGCCCCTCCACCTATCTTTGTATCATCGGCAAACTTGGCCAGAATGCTCCCAGTCCCGTCATCTAGATCGTTAATATATAAAGAGAACAGCTGTGGCCCCAACACTGAACCCTGCGGGACACCACTTGTCACCGGTTGCCATTCTGAGAAAGAACCTTTTATCCCAACTCTCTGCCTTCTGTCTGACAGCCAATCGTCAATCCATGTTAGTACCTTGCCTCGAATACCATGGGCCCTTATTTTACTCAGCAGTCTCCCGTGAGGCACCTTGTCAAAGGCCTTTTGGAAGTCAAGATAGATAACATCCATTGGCTCTCCTTGGTCTAACCTATTTGTTATCTCTTCAAAGAACTCTAACAGGTTTGTCAGGCACGACCTCCCCTTACTAAATCCATGCTGACTTGTCTTAATCCGACCCTGCACTTCCAAGAATTTAGAAATCTCATCCTTAACGATGGATTCTAGAATTTTGCCAACAACTGAGGTTAGGCTAATTGGCCTATAATTTTCCATCTTTTTTCTTGTTCCCTTCTTGAACAGTGGGGTTACAACAGCGATTTTCCAATCCTCTGGGACTTTCCCTGACTCCAGTGACTTTTGAAAGATCATAACTAACGCCTCCACTATTTCTTCAGCTATCTCCTTTAGAACTCTAGGATGTAGCCCATCTGGGCCCGGAGATTTATCAATTTTCAGACCTTTTAGTTTCTCTAGCACTTTCTCCTTTGTGATGGCAACCATATTCAACTCTGCCCCCTGACTTTCCTGAATTGTTGGGATATTACTCATGTCTTCTACTGTGAAGACTGACGCAAAGTACTTATTAAGTTCCTCAGCTATTTCCTTGTCTCCCATCACTAGATTACCAGCGTCATTTTGGAGCGGCCCAATGTCTACTTTTGCCTCCCGTTTGTTTTTAATGTATTTAAAGAAACTTTTACTATCATTCCTAATGTTACTGGCTAGCCTACCTTCATATTTGATCCTCTCCTTCCTTATTTCTCTCTTTGTTATCCTCTGTTTGTTTTTATAGCCTTCCCAATCTTCTGACTTCCCACTACTCTTTGCCACATTATAGGCTCTCTCTTTTGCCTTGATGCATTCCCTGACTTCCTTTGTCAGCCATGGCTGCCTAATCCCCCCTCTGATAACCTTTCTTTTGTTTGGGATGAACCTCTGCACTGTGTCCTCAATTACTCCCAGAAACTCCTGCCATTGCTGTTCTACTGTCTTTCCCATTAGGCTCTGCTTCCAGTCGATTTTTGTCAGTTCCTCCCTCATGCGCCTGTAATTACCTTTATTTAACTGTAGAACCTTCACATCTGATTCTGCCTTCCTTCTTTCAAATTGCAGACTGAATTCTACCATATTATGATCACTGCTTCCTAAGTGTTCCCTTACTTTAAGATCTTTTATCACGTCTGGCTCATTACATAACACTAAGTCCAGAATAGCCTGTTCCCTCGTGGGCTCCATCACAAGCTGTTCCAAAAAGCCATCCTGTAAACATTCAATGAGTTCCCTTCCCCAACCTCCCTTCCCCAACCTCCCTTCCCCAACCTCCCTTCCCCAACCTCCCTTCCCCAACCTCCCTTCCCCAACCTCCCTTCCCCAACCTCCCTTCCCCAACCTCCCTTCCCCAACCTCCCTTCCCCAACCTCCCTTCCCCAACCTCCCTTCCCCAACCTCCCTTCCCCAACCTCCCTTCCCCAACCTCCCTTCCCCAACCTCCCTTCCCCAACCTCCCTTCCCCAACCTCCCTTCCCCAACCTCCCTTCCCCAACCTCCCTTCCCCAACCTCCCTTCCCCAACCTCCCTTCCCCAACCTCCCTTCCCCAACCTCCCTTCCCCAACCTCCCTTCCCCAACCTCCCTTCCCCAACCTCCCTTCCCCAACCTCCCTTCCCCAACCTCCCTTCCCCAACCTCCCTTCCCCAACCTCCCTTCCCCAACCTCCCTTCCCCAACCTCCCTTCCCCAACCTCCCTTCCCCAACCTCCCTTCCCCAACCTCCCTTCCCCAACCTCCCTTCCCCAACCTCCCTTCCCCAACCAATCTGATGCAGAGTGCCAGCAGCCTCCCTCCCTCCCTCCCTGATTGGGCCACCCCAGCATGGCCCCACCCCCGTAGCCCCATTGCTAAGACACCCAGTGGACACCCACTGCTCAAGGGGCACCCCTTGCTTGCCCCCCCCCCCCCCCCCAGGGGGGCTTCAGTGGCTCCAGTTCTACTGGCAAGGGCAACACGACTGTTCCTCGTTTATGGTGAGCAAGTGTTTTCCTTGCCAGAGAGAACCTCTCCTGGCGAGGCCATAAAGGCAAGTGAGTGCAGACGATTGAGCACCAAGCTCACTAAACAGATGCAAATGAAAATTCAAATGAATTTGTACCATTCAGCCTCTTGCCAGAAATAGGCAGAGGCTGACCTTGCCAGAAATCCAGTTTTGGTAAATTTGCGAGAGCTGAGAAATCAGGCATGAGCTCACTCCGCCCATCGATGGGTGGAACGAGCCGGTAAAATTCCACCCATAGTGTAATATTAACATAATCAGCAGGCAAAGATGGGTGCTAAGTACCTAAATCGAGCATGGGATAAATGCAAGCACACAGAATACAGGTGCAAAGGAGAGACGGATACAAAGGCAGCAACACCTGGCTTGAGAGACACCACTACTGCTCCTGTAATATTTCAGGATTCTTTTTTTCTCTACCATAACATTTGCTTTAAATGTGGTCAATGCACAGAAAATTGCTGTTGGGATTCTTTCCCAACTCAGTAAGGTAATTGAGCACAGCATCAAAAACCACTTCCCCTCGGTCATGTTATCTCTTCTTCCAATTTCTTTCCCCCAAGTCTTTTGAAAGGGCTGTTTCATCCTGGATCTGGTTTCACAGGCAACACCATCCTCCTACGCCAAGCCCATGCCCAATGTTGCACTCACCCAATGCCCACATGTGGACTTTCATCCAGGAATCACTGAACAGCAATCGGAAGTGGAGTCCTTGCTTATATCCTGTCGTCCCCTTGCCAGCCAAGTCTGTTCAGACCAATTCTATAACACCGCCAGCGCTACAGCTGAGATTAGTTGTATCCCAAGATATGAACCTGGCACTTTCCCATTGTGAACAGATGAGTACCACACACACTGTGCATTTACCCACCAAGCTAGTGAACAAACTCAGTCAAACATACAAGGCAGACCAGCTGCAAATTTTGTGTCCAGTTGATCTCTTTGCATAAAACAGAGCTTTGCTGAATATATATGACACAGTATTTATTATACATTTTTTGTCTGCGTGAATAAATCTGTAGGTGTAGAACAAAGACTTGAATTGATTTCTCAGTGCACTGTAACGAGGGATTTCTGTCCATTGTCTGGTTTGGAACATTGTTTTGAATGATTGCCAGAATCGTGTCAAATGCTTTTTTTTTACAGGATCATTTTGGCAATTTTATGTAGAGAATACCCCGTTGCTGTCGAGTGGTTTGATATTTGCACAAAAGAAAGTGAATACATTACACATGAGTGACCAAGTCAGGAGTGCCGTGTCCAGTCAGGACCTTGAGGTGTATCAATATCCCATCATACCGGCGCCTGTGGAGAGCCTATCTCGCTCAGTAAATAACCTAGTAACCAGAGGCTGTACTGTTCATGCAGTGACAGGGACTTGAATAAGGGCTGCACTTCTACCTGCATAAAAGATTTTTGTTTGTGAATGCTTCTCAAATTTAAGTTTTAAATGATGGTGACTGACTTCTTTGGGCAGTACCTAAAATGCTTTAAAGTTGTGTGCTCCATTGTGGTGAGGCTATGTGGAGGCTGATATTGAGTTACAGAATCACTTTTATTGCATTAATATTTTTTTCCCTCTGTTCCTGCTCTTGTAACCTGTCACCTGTATACACCTTCATTATTCTGCTCTCTTAACCAGCTTTTTGCCATCTGTATTACAGAATGGTTTTAGTAGAAATTCCGCAGTAATGTAATAACTGGTACTGTGAAATTTACCTTGTTTTACATTTGATTTATTATTGTCACATGTATTAGTATACATTGAAAAGTATTGTTTCTTGTGTGTCATACAGACAAAGCATACCGTTCATAGAGCAGGAAAGGAGAGAGTGCAGAATGTAGTGTTAAAGTCATAGCTAGGGTGTAGAGAAAGATCAACTTAATACGAGGTAAGTCCATTCAAAAGTCTGAATGCTCCTACCTCGTATTAAGTTGATTTCTCTCTACACCCTAGCTTATGTGGTAGATGGCACTGCACCAGCAGAAACTTAGAATTGCACTGCTACTCTTTAGAGTGCCTTGTGGGATTTTGCACATTAAAGCTGCTATATAAATGTAAGTTGTTGCAAAGTAGTTACAAGAGAAAAACATGCAATTCAGCCCAACTGGCTGATGCTGCTGTTTATGCTTTACACCACCCACCCCTTTTCATCTAACATTATCTCCATATCCTTCCGCTCCTTTCTTCCCCAAGTGTTTATCTAGATTCCCCTTAAATGCATCTTTATGATCTGCCTCAGCCATTCCATGTGATAGCAAGTTCCACATCCAAATCATTCATTGGATACATGGGTTTCTCCAGAATTTCCTATTTTTATTAATAACTATCTGATATTTATGACCTCCCCCCGCCCCCAACTCCCCATGGTTTTAGTCTCCCCATACATCCCTCAGTCAAACCCCTTCAGAATTTTGAAGTCAATTCTCGGCCTTCTCTTTTATAGAGAAAAGAGCTCCAGCCTATTCAATCTTTCCTGGTAACCATAACACCTCAGTTCTGTCATCCCTGGAAATCAGTATTGCACGTTCAATTTCAGGATTTCTATATTTGCGCTAAATCCTGAAGCTGTGATTATTGTAATATGCCTTTAAGGATATCAGCTTGCCATCACTAAAAGGGAAGTGTGTCATGTGATCCTGTCTTAGTTTCTCTCTTGCTTCTGAGTGGAGCACCCAAACAAGCTCTGCTGCTGCAGCTGTCTTCAAGATTTCTGCCCAAGTATAACTGTTCCTGAGCCCAGTCTAAATAAGTAAACCCATAACATATTGATTTTAATTATTTGAGTGTTGCCTTTATATCACTATAAGAAAACAGCATAGTGCTCAACAGTGGGATAACAAACTGGCAGCAAGATTTAAGTACAGGTACGGCATAATGAACAGCCTTGGATCATGCTGCATGGCATGAGACGTCACTCGACATTGTGGTCAAACTGCAGTCACCGCTTTGAAATTGCAGCGTGGTGACTGCATAGAAAAGCTTTGAAAAGACTGTGGCAGGATAATGCTCTAATAAAGAGATGGTAAGTTGACGGATCCCTCGTGGTGAAATTGCAGTGCACAACCCATTAGTTCAGTCAGTGGGATAGCGCGTGAAGAGGGCTAGCACTGGGTTAGCACAAGTTGGAAAAGGCGAGTGGCCAGGGTATGTGCTGGATCAATAGCCAACAACGGCGAGTCAAACAAAAAATGAGTAGTAAAAAATTGCACCAGAGAAGGTTGCGATAATAATGGGTGGTTTCGGGAGTTACTGAACAATAAAATGAACAAAAAAGGCAAAGACGCCATTTCTCCGTGGTGCATTCCTGCCACAACTCATCTTTGTGGATGGAGATCCGGAACAGTAGGCACAATAGTTACAGCGACACTCATCCCAGGTACACAAGAAGAAGAAAGGTCAAAGGGATAGCATCAGAATGTCCATACAATTCCCCAGTTTGAATTGGAATGCAGCTGACCTAACATCCAAATTCAAAATGTTTAACAAAGTACAGAGATTTCTTGATTCAGGTGTGCATGTTCAGATGAACAAGCTATAAAAATTTGCCCAGCGATTGGGAAAGAATATGTCAGGATTGATGGCAGAAGAGCTAAAGAATCCCCAAGCATTATGGACTACACTGGAAGACTGGGTCAAAATCGGGTTCAAACTCTGTTATCATCAAGTTCCTGCCTTTTTGACAACATCCTGCAGGATCCATAGACAGTTTTGTCAGCAGATGCAGCGAAAACATTGCGTGCTGTGATTTTTCAAACAGAGGGCAAGCAGACAGAATTGTTGAGTTGGTGTTCACATCCACTCCCATGGAAGAATGTCAGAAAGATCTTCTACACACGTCCAAAACATACAGCATCAAAGAGCTTCTCCGGAATGGACACAAGTACGAAGTGATCCTCTCTGGGCCTAAGCACAACCCTGATTTTTAATACATTTACTCGAACACACAAACCTAGCAACCTAGTTGGAGGTGTGGCCTTCTGCATGCACCAAGGAAATGCCCAGCTTTTCATCAATTCTGCGAGGCATTTGGCAGCAAAGGCCATTGACAGTGTACTAGAGTAAAGGCTAATGCAGCTACATAGAGCCATGCACTGATCCTAGAAGACTGTACACAGTGGGTAGATTCAGGTAGTAAGAATGACCATCCAGTATTCGATCAGAAACATATACATGACGTGATGATGTGCACAATGAGACATGTTGCACACCATCAATCTCATGGTAAAAAATTAAATCCCATCATGCTGTCCAATATGTTTGATTAGAATTACCTATCCTAAGAAAGTTGGCAACTATTCGTTATTGCCCAGGATTGACGCGAGCAAAAGTCAATATGCTACCTCTGCAGGCTCTAAATGAAGTGTATCCACAGGCGTGGAGGGCCATGGTAAAACCTACTATGACACAATGTTTGGCCTACGACAGTTCACTAATTCCATTAGCAGGCTCCATAGTCCTGGAGTGCAAGTACAATCAACATTCAGGGTGGTCACAAGCTCTACATCCTGAAAAGGAGAGGCCCAGTGATGTTTGTCTACTAGCATGGCATCACTTCATACAATAACAATCCATGAAATCTGTCAGACCTCACAAGACGGATCAGCCGCAAAACTACTCCCATCGCCTAACATTGAAATATCCAGAATGTTTTGACAAAATAAGCAATTTCATGGGAGCTGCAACATTACACTTGCAGGAGAATGCAAGTCCATCAGTTAAAACAGCACATTAGGGCAGCAGTTAGCACTGCTGCCTCACAGCGCCAGGGAGACCCGGTTTCAATTCTCGCCTCGGGTGACTATGTGGAGTTTGCACGTTCTCCCTGTGTCTGCATGGGTTTCCTCCGGGTGCTCCGGTTTCCTCCCACAGTCCAAAGATGTGCGGGTTGGGTTGATTGGCCATGCTAAATTGTGCCTTAGTGTCAGGGGAATTAGCAGAGCAAATACATGGGTTACGGGGATAGGGCCTGGGTGGGATCGTTTTTGGTGCAGGCTCAATGGGCCAAATGATGACCTCCTACACTGTAGGGATTCTATGATAAGTACAACATCCATATACAAGACAAATTGAAGGTCGAACTAGAGAACATACAAGAGCACAAATTGGTGCAGCTCAATTACATTTTTCATAGAGGACAGATTCTTGAGAGTATACCTGGATCCATGGCATTTGTATGCAACCTTACGAAACACACACATTGAAAGAGATGAGTCTGAGATTTGCAGGTGCAAATCTCTTTGGGAAGCTTGATGCAAAGCATTGTCAGTGCAGATGTTCAGACAGCTTACTACATTTCATACTCTATTCAGATGATACCATCTTCAATGACTCCCTTTTCAGATTATCTGTTATCCACGGTCTGTTTCAAGCTCCTATGGACTGCATTACATGCACTGTGCCAGGATACATATGTATTGCTGATGGCATTGCTGTTGTGGAAAGAACAAAGCAAGAACATCACCATATTCTACACTTATTGATGAAAGTGGCTCACAATTAAGGATTGGTGTTCAACAATCTGAAATGTAACAGCAATTTCTTATTCCAGTGTTGGCATATGCCCCAATCCAAGTGAAATAGAGGTTATAAAGCCATGCCAACTTCTCAACGTAAGGATGATCTTCAAAAGTGTTTAGGTCTCTTTAATTTCCTGTCTTCATTCATTCTCAATTTCGCTCTAAAATCGTCCTCCCTAAACAAATTGGTGAGAGAAGATGTGCCTTTCCCGTGACACGGAGACCACCAATACCTCTTCGAATCACTGATCCAGCCATTATCAGAAACATGAACATTGCAATTTTACGATCCTAGGAAGACAATTACTGTGGAGATAAATGCCTCACAAAGACCTGCGTGTATGCATACACCAAAAAGACAAGCCAATTGCATTTGCTTCAAAACCTATGTCCATTGCTCAATCCCACTACTTCAACATTGAGCGGAAAACATTAGCTCTGATATTTGGTCACATCAGATACATGTACCAAATAGCCTAACCCAGCAAAAACAAAAGATGTATCCTGAGATTTAGAAGTTAACATTGAGGTTGAACTCGAGGATGTTCTCCAAATTGGATCTGGTATATTATGTGCAACGCAACTGCCAGCAGCAATGAAAAGAAACAACAAAAGATTTTCAGAAACTATGAAATACCATCGTAGAAGGCTGGCCTGATTCAATTCTTCATCTCCATGAACGTGAGACCATTTTTGCCTTACCAGGACGAGCTTTTGTCAGGCATTTTTAAAGGCGGGCAGGTCATTATACCGGAATCTTTGTCACCTGATATTCAATAACTTCACACAAATGGCCATTGATCAGATGAAAAGACTTACAAGAGAGAGAGTCTATTGCGCGGGTGTGTACAAAACATTGAAGTTGTCAAGAAGTATAAGGCATGTCAAGAGCATATGTCAACTCAACACAAAGCGCCACTGATTCCACATGAAGTTCCTACCCATCCTTGGTCCAATATTGCATGTCTCTTTCTTGTCTGTAACACTGACTTCATCACCATTATAGTCGTCATTGACTACTATCCCATCATTTGACAATTGCATAATATGTCAAGCACCACTGTCATGCACGCTCCAGTGCTGTCATTTTATTTGGTGTGCCTAGAGAGAGAATTATGGAAAACAGTCCACAATTTATTTCACGATATGTACAAGAAGAGGAATGTTATCACACTACTACTTCTCCTCATTACACTTGATCTAACAGCCTAGCTGAATGAAGATTTACATGATGAAATACTGAATGAAGTGTTACACGATCAAATACTAATTTTCAAATGTCGACAGGCCAAGCAAGATCTACATGGTGCAATGTTAAATCTGAGAGCAACACTTTTGAGTGCAACTGTTCCATCACCGGCAGAGCTCTTGTTTAACACTTTGATGCATACCAACTTTCCTACTCTTACCCACTGTACACTTTTAGAAACGTGATCAACTTTTAAAACTGCAAAAGAAGCTGACTAACTTGCGTGATAAAAATGCAGATGCAAAATTGCCAAATTTACATTTAGGGCAACAAGTTTGCACCTAGGATCCCATAGATGATACATGGCAACCAACCAAAGTGACAAGGATTTGTTTGGAACCAAGGTCCTAGACGGTCATTGCACACGATGAGACATAACCAAGGATAAATTGGGTCAATTTCTGCTCCTCAACCACTATACAGGCCTCCTGCATCTAGGACAAGATCTCAAATGCAACCAGGAACAACATCCAAGAATGACAACCCCGCAGATTACTGAGAGCCATTAAGGACGTCAGACAAGGTTATTATTATAAGATCTTGGTATACCAGCAGATTACCTTAACATTTTAGAGCATTGTGCATTCACCAGCCTTATGCACTTGTGTAATGGTAACTAAACATTAATATGTATTGTAAGTAATTATCCTCCTTTGGCAGGGGAAAGTATTTTTGAAAAGAAAGGGGGATGTTGTAATATGCCTTTATGGGATAGTGGCATGACTGCACCAAAACAGAATTGTGTAATGCAATCCAGTCATAGTTTCACTTTTGCCTTTGAACAGAGCACACACACATAACTCTGCTACTGACGTATTCAAACTTTCTACCAATTTCTAAATGTGCCTAAAATAAAATAAATTAATCCACAATGTTTTTGCTCAATCCCTTGAGTGATTGTTGCCTTTCTATCCTTTCAACACAACAGAGATCAGATTCAGAGGGATAACAATGATGAATGGTGATGGCTTGTTGTCAAAAACCCTGCAAATTCTGGGACATTGATTTAGTTTAAAAATAGTATTCATGCCAAGTTTAAAATATGTAATTCAGACAAAATAAAAAAGGAAATTGATATACTGAACAATCTGTGCAAGCCTTTTCAGTCACTTGTACAGTCCCTGACTATTCTGCTCAGGAACCACTACCTCTGCTCTGAAATGTCAAATTTTATTTGACCAAAAATGAAATTATTTTCTGTTTAAAATCTCACGTTTAAAGAAAGAGGCGACCTCATTTTATCTAGTTATATTCTAATGCTCTCCATTGTAGTTGTGCAACAAAAGCAAACTTGGTAAACGTCAGTACTGCAGTCAGAGGGTGGTGCAGTCTGCGGGTCAGATTCTAATAAAACCCACAGTATGATGGATGGCTTTGTTAGTGTGCAATGACTAAGTCAGTCCCGACTTGTATGGTATGGTTCGAAGTGAACATCATAATTGAGAATTTTACTCTCCTCAAAATCCTTATATATTAGGGATTTCGCTCACCACCTCCCCTCAAACCACGCCCCCCCCCCCCCCCCCCCCCCCCAATTTTACATGGGGTTAGATATTACAGGACAGTTCTTTGTGGTCAATCTGTCAATTCGCAGGCTGGCTGTTCATCCATTTCACGCTTTGATGGTGGATGACATTCATGCAAGGGCACCACCTGGTTGTAATGTCATTAAATAATCTTCAGCTAATTACAAGTGAACGCTGTGTCAAAGTATATAATATAAGGTCTAATTGGCCGACATTTCTTGCTCACATCAGAATTTTCTCTCTTAAGTAGACCTAAATTGGATGGACCATAGCACCGTCTTCTCCACAGGCGGTGCTAAATGCAAAAGGTTTAAGCACTACTGGAAGTAAATGCTTTCCCCACTTTTTCTCCCCCTGTTTCTATGCATTGATCTCTCTCTCTCTCTCTCCCTCTCGAGCAGAAACCTGAAACCTATCATGCTCAGCCGACACCTTTCACTTCTCCCTTTGCAGCTTGCTGTTTTTATTTTGTCTTTGTGATGTCCTTTGGGATCTATTACTAGATTAAATGCACTATCTAAATATAAATCCAAGTTGTTTAAAACGGGAAAGGCTTGATGGCAATTGGCCTTCAAAGCAACCTCTCATTTGAGAATCTTACTCCAGAATTTTGGCCTCTTTTACTCCAAATAAATAATTAGATTTTGGAAGTTTCGATCAATGTGGCTTAATCTACAGTGTACGTGATTGTAAATGTAGTATTTTCTAGCTCCTGTAATGAAAGTACTTCGTAGAGTCATTGAATGATACAGGACAGAGGTCTATATCCATACCAAATCTTTGAAAGAGCAATCCATTTACCTATTCAACTATTCTGGCCCGTATTATTCTGCTTCTCCTTTGTGCATTTATCCAGTTCCCTTTTGAAAGTTACTATTGAATCTATTTTCACCATCTTCTTAGACAACGCATTCCAGGCCGTAACAGTTAGCTGTGCAAAAAAAATTCTATTGCATTTATTCCTTTTGCTTTTCACCTTTAAATCCTAATTTGAAATTATGCTCTGCGTACCCAAGTCCAGGTCAATAGTTTATAAACGAAAGGAGCAGTGGTCTATTGCCAACCCCTGTGTTCTTCCCTCCACTCTGGAAAAAGTAACCATTTTCAACCATCCTCCACTTCTGTCCCCAGCCAATTTTGCATCCAGGCTGCCACCGTCCTGTTGATCCCATAGGCTTTAATTTTGTTTCCATCCATTATATGGTACTTAGTCAAATTCCTTTTGAAACCCCATATGTACATCAACCACAATACACTCATAATCCCTGTCCCTTACTTCATCAAAGACCCCAGTCCAGTTAGTCAAATACAATTTGCTATTGATAAATCCATTCAACATTTCATTGATAGGGCCTTTTCCAAGTGCCAATTATTTTTTACCCTGGCTTAGTGTCTCTATGACAGTTTCCCCACCACAGACATTTGTCTGACAAGCCTATAGTTGCTCTTTCCTTTCTTCAGTAGGGGTACAGCATTTGTGATCTTTTCAGTCCGCTGGCACCACCCTGTATCGAGGGAAGATTGCACAATTGTGGCCAGAGCTTCCGCAATTTCCAACTTCACTTAGCTCAGTTAAGTAGGATGGATTGGGTGACTTTTTTAATTTGAATACTGCCAATCTCTTAAACACCTCTCTTTATATTTTTATCCTGTTTAAAATCACTACCACACCCTCCTTTTCTCCTACACTGGGAGCATCCTCTTTGGTGAAGGCAGATGCAAAGTACACATTTGGTACCACAGCCATGCCCTTAACCGCCATAAGAGAATCACTTTTTTGACCCGTAATTGAACCCATTCTTCTGTTGCCTAACCTTTTACTAGCTATATGGTCATGTAAAACTTTTAGGTTGCCTTTTTATATAGCTAGCAATCTATTCTCATATGCTGTCTTTATTTCTCTATTTCCCTTTCTTAGATCTTCTCCGTGCATTTTGTATTCAATTTGGTTCTTTTAATATATTGTTAACCTTACATTTATTTCAGTTTTCTGTTTCATTTTATCTCTATCCTTAGTCATTAAGGGAGCTTCAGCTTTTCCTTTCTCTTGTGGGATTTTCTCTCTACTTTAACTATCTCCTTTTTAAAGCTCCTATCAGTTTTTGATTTCAATCCATCTGGGCCAGATTCTTTTTTTAATTTCCTAAAATTGGCCCCTCTCTAGTTTTAACACTTGATTGTTCCTTGCCCTTTTTCTGTAACCATTCTAAACCTGATGTTGTTATGATCGCTGTTGCCCAAATGCTTCTCAACTGAAATATACTCTACATGCCCCACTTCATTCCCCAGAACTAGATCCAGCACTCTTCCTACCTCATTGGGCTGGAAATACACAAGAAAGTTCTCTTGTCGCATTTCAAGAATTCCTCTTCCCCTTTGCCTTTTACACTGTTACTGTCCCAGTCAAATGTTAGAGTTGAAGCCCCATGTTATCACTACTCATGATTCTTGCAACATTCTATAATTTTCCTCCAAAATCGCTTCTCTCTTTCTCCCTTTACCCCCCCCCCCCCCCCCCCCCCCTGCAATTTAGCAGTTGAAAGTTTACACCTAGTAGTGGAATAGTTATTTTATTGTTTCTTAATTCTAGCCAAATAGATTCTGTCTTTGACCTCTCAGTTATATCACTTCTTTCTTGTGTTATAAATTTCTTCAGTCTTACTATCCCGACAACGTCCGTTTTCCTTCCTATTTTTCCTGAATGATTTGTAGCCAGGAATACTGTGTTTCAAACCGTGCCAATTTGAGCCAGATTTGTTGTTGCCACTATGGTATAGTGGCGACTTAAGTTTGCAACTCGCCAATCTTAATTGCCCTCTACATGTTACACAAAAATGCACTCCAAGCCCATCTTAGACTTCCTCACACTTGCCCAATTGATCCCTCCTATTTCAGAAATATTCTGTGCTCTAATGCTGCTAGTTGTCCCGCACTCCTCTTTGCACCTTTATTCTCCTCTCAAATGTTTCATCCTGGTTTAGATCCCCCTGCCAAATTAGTTTAAATCCTCCCCTATCGCATCCACTGACCTCCCTGTGAGGATATCGGTCCCAGCTGTGTTGAGGTACAATCCATCCCATTTTGAAAAGGTAACTCCTACTCCAGAGTTGATCCCAATGCTCCAGGAGTCTGAAGCCTTGCCTCCCCTTGTATCAAAATATAAAACTGTTTTAAAACATTACACGGCAGTTCATGGCTGTCGTTTTGCCAACCATCTTCTGCAGCATCGGTGTAGGGGTTTTCTTCATATTTGAAACAAAATACGTATCATCAGATTCAGACATTTTTTTTCCTGCCTATTCCAGATTGGGAGGAATACCTTTGGGAGTGGTTGCTGTGGAAACCAGGACTGTAGAGTTATCAATACCAGCGGACCCTGCAAATCTGGATTCTGAAGCAAAGGTAAGCTGTGCTAATTTCTGCATTTGAGAAGAGGCGCGGATGTTTCAGGTTGGGAGTTTCCTCAGGGCTCTGTTATATTACAGCCTATATATCAATAAGATGACGCAAGCACTGCAGTTTAATTGCAAAGGGAAGTTCTGAAATCACCTGACATCTAATTTTAGCGAGCAGTGTCACCACCTTGATGAGCACTTCACAAACCAGTGGAGAGCAGAACTCAATAAAGACAGAGGTCTGACTGCCTCTTCAGGTCTCTGCAGACATTAAAAATGTAACCAGCTTTGGACCAGAGATCAATACAAAGGTGGTATTACAACTCCAGTAGTGCCAGCACTGTGACACCATTACTCTACGCATTTATGTAGAACTTCTAATGACTTCCTGATGCCCCGAAGGGTTTTACAGCCAATTAGTGTACTTCTGAAGCGCAGTGGGCATAAGTAGTGGGTGTTACCTGGCTATCTACCATTTGAAATGTCACCTGCAGTGCTTAATGCTGACTTCACTTAAGGTTCTCACTTTCCATTGAGTCAGTGCCCAGCATTGGGGATTCCCAACAGATTTTCCTTCCCCTGTCCTTGGAGTGCAGCACTGATTATAGCTGCACTGGCTATCGTTGGGTAGCTAAAAAGGTTTTCATTTTAAAAATGGCCAACCTGAATATTGAACCGAGTGGTACATTCCAGTTCATCACAATGTTATTTCTTTGTCTAGAAGGTGAGAATTTTAAAATTTGCCATTTAGCTTGTTTTGGTTTTATTGGGCAGAACCTTGTGCCCTACCCCACGACGAGTTTGATAGCAGGGGGATATTTAAATGGTGGGGAGGGTGGCCTCCACCCCAATTACTATGGGATGGGAAGGCCTGTTCCCACCCCACCGTCAGTTGAGACTATTAAGTGGGCAACTGGTGCCCACTAAGGGCCTCAACCTGCCACCTCACCCAGCAAGAGGCAGGGGAATCGCCAAATGGGGAGCATGACAAGCAAACTCTGGCTTGCATACTTGTGAGTTCCCAGAAGGGTCCTCGTTCAAAGACACTCGGTGCCTGACCCAGGGACCCAGCGTTGGGAAAGAGGTTGTTCATAAAAAACCACCTCTCTGCACTTTATGCCAATGGCTGCCTTCTCTCTCCCCACCCCACCCCCCAACAACCACATTCCTGCCATCACTCGTCTGTGCCTGGGTCCCTCTCCGATCCGAGGCCTTGGCTGGATGTCAACCAGCAACAGCTGCCACTTCCCCAATGGCACAAAGGATAGAACAGCTGCTGACCTGTTGGCAGGTGGGCTTTCCACCCCAGGGCCTTAATCCTGGGGGAAGGGCTGCTGCTGGCCTGTGCCTGAGTGGCATCCAATGTGGTGTTCCCTTTCGAAAAGAGGCAATGGTGGCGGGGTTCTTGGATCTCCAGCTGGCAGCCGAAACCCTGGTTGCCGCCCCATGATTCCGTCAATTGCAACAGAACGTTTCATCCCCTTTTCTCTTCAAATTGTTTTGTCCCTGAGCTGCGAGCTGCTGGGAGTCATTGACAAAGTTACTTTGAATCTACTACTTTTCATCTGTTCCCTCAACTCTCTTCCCTTTCTTTCCTCTTTGCTTAAAGTTGAGACCTTCTTTAATCAATTGCGACAAGTCAGCAATAATATTGTGGTCTGTATGAACAGATAATACAGCAAGCCGGTCAAGTGTGGTTCCCAGACTCTGCCTTCAAAACTGCTCAAGCTATCAAGGACCTAAACCGAGAAGGGCTGCCACTGATGGTGTTTGCCAATTGGCGAGGTTTTTCTGGTGGGATGAAAGGTAAAGAGATTTAATTAGATAAAAGTGTTTCCAAGTTTGCTTGCATCAAAGAGCTTTGCCCTCCCTGCATTTTACTATAAGAAGGAGAGCAACAACTCCAGACACTGCGTACCGTAGGTCCCATTATAACGTTGTGCCGTTTAACATTGTTTCGCATCAGTATCGGTATGTTAACGGGGCCTGTAACCTGCTTGAGCATTGCAAGATTCGTTTTAATGTTGTTTCCGGCGTGACCCGATTGGTGCCATTTTGGAGTGGCCACTCCCCTAGTTGTGGCCTCGTTCTCCCTTCCAACACACCCTCTCATCACTTTCCTTCCCTGCCTCTGGGTTCCCGTTGAAGATCCAGATCCAATCTGAAGCCAGATCTCCAATGGTGCAGAAGGGGGCTGCTGGCAATCAATGCTTTTTTTTTAATGCTCCTGCCTTGCTGCTGTTCTCCCAGTTCAGGAGAAGGAAACAGTGAGGGTGAGCGGTTTGAGGAATGGGAGGATGGAGGCTGCAAATAGGAAAGCTGGAAGGGGGGGGAATCCACAACTTGGAGGGTTGGGGTGACCAGGAGGTTCAGTGAGCAGGAGATTTGGGAAGCAGGATCTGTGACATGCAGGAGGTACTGAGAGTAGGAAGTTATATTTTTCTTTCTTATTTTAAACTTATTCTATTTTAAACATTTAATTTACCAGTGTAAGAATTCAACTTAGAGGGTCTTTTTTGATGGTCTTTTTTCTGATAAGGGAGGTCCTACCACAGTTTTAACAAGGATTCTTATGGGAACTAATATTTGCTTTAAGTTATTTCGCCTAAAATCATGATTTTCAGGAATACGATCACAATTTTAATTAAAGACTTTACAGTATTTCTATCTGACTGTCCATACAATTCAGACATTGCGGGTGGTGAATGCTCTGCTACCATGAAACACTCCACCTCCTGGTTGAATGAAGAACAGTCAAAATTACTCTGAGCTGATTGACAAATACAAAATTTCTTTGGCCATGTATGATCTTAGTTGGGAAGACTCTGCTATAATCCTCAGGGCTGTGGGACAACCTGGTCTCCTGTAAGATCTTCGACAGAGTATTCTACGCTTTTTGCATGAAGAGGCAGTGGAATATTTCCGAATTGTGACCATTATTTTTCCAAGAGTTTTCAGTAATGATGGTGCAGTACTTTTTGATCACGTCTCCAACCACTTAAGATTTGGAATTGTTGTCACTGATAACTTCAGTAGCTGCAGTGCATTTGCAGTACAACTCTAAGCTGTTACAGGGTCAGGGCACACATTTTATCAAGATCAACCAATCGCAGCTTTAACTGACTTTATATCCCATCCACTTGCGTTGCTTTCGAATATTTGTGTTTAGGCTGTGAATATAGAACATAGCAGGGAAAGGAGCATTTTAAAAAGAACTGAAACAGAATAAATGTAATGTTCATGTTTGTCGCTGTTTAATCTTTTAAAATAATAAATCACCCTGCTGCTGAGATTTATACCTTGATAAGGGATCCTGAGGATGAGAGTCAAGGTTTAATAAATTGCATTTTTAAACGCTCCAGAAAGAATTTTGTGGCACCCAGAGCATGCAGGAACAACGTTACTTCTAGAGTACTGGTGATGGTATCCCTTTAAGATACCCTTTCATAGCCTCAGTAAATAAAACACTGCAGCACAAGGGTCCGCTCTGAAATCGTTTGGCCCAATAATTCCATTCACTTACAAGGAGAAACATGCACATGCAGTTTCTTCCTTGGCACCGCTTTGATTATTCATGGGGTGGGGGAAGGAAAGCAGAGGAAGAAAATAAACAATTACACCATTCTCCAGTGCACACACACGGCAAGGAGCCAATTGGATGGTGGGTAAAGCATCTCCGAAATCGTGTGTAATGAGTAGGAAAAGATTAGACGCAGTTCTTGCTATGCTGAAAATTGACATTAGTGAAAACTCTTTACTCGACGACCTAGGAGGTCCAATTCAAGTTGGATAAAAAGCACATCCAGATACGTTCGGATTGGTCTTCTGCACATTTTTATGTGGCTAAAAGATTATCAAGATAATGCAAAATTAAATTATGAAACTCACTGAATATTTAGTTGGGGGGTATCCATATGCTAGGGTTTAGTTAGGCAGGCCAGCAGTGACCCACGACAGGAAGAAATCAGCCGTGAAATTTACCAGAAATTAACACCAGGGTCGTTGTCTCAGCATGAGTGGTTTGATAGGATGCGAATCCCTGTGAAATTAACCACTCTCTTCTTCCCCTCCAGACATGTATGATCAAGTGCTAAAGTTTGGTGCATACATCGTCGATGGGTTGCGAGAGTACAAGCAGCCCATGCTCGTGTACATCCCCCCGAATGCAGAGCTGAGAGGTGGCTCGTGGGTAGTCATTGACCCCACCATCAATCCCAGGCACATGGAGATGTATGCCGACAAGGAGAGCAGGTATGGAAATCGACGCAGCTCTGATTGCACTGGTGGTTAACCCTTTCTATACTCACCTGCCCGTTCACACTTTTCACTTTAAACAAATGGACAGTGTTATCCACAGTTCAGATAGCACAGACCTGGGGTTTTTGAAATAGTCCCTCAACCGCACATGCTAATTTCAGTGCCTTCAAACAGGGTTAACAAATATGTACAATAAATGAGTATGGAAAGTGAAAAAAATTACAAAATTATCCCTGTTCTCCAATGTTAGTCAGGAGCTCACAGGACACTACCGACAAGATTTAGCCCAATTTGTCGCAAAATTGGTGCTACTGAGCCACTGAAATCCAGCAAATGAATAGTCTTATTCTTATGGGTGGCTTAAAGAAGCGTTTTTATTTAAAGCAGGACTGGCTGAGATGTGCATTGGATTTCCTCAAAGTTCTGGAACAATATAAAGACTCAGTAGGAGTCACCGCCGCATGGAAGGGTGGGGTGGGATAGTGGGCAGTTCTCATTTATTTCATCAATTCTGTGGTGAATGGTCTTTTGTGTTTTATTTTTCCATTCCCATTGAAAATTTTGCTCTGCATCCATGTTTCTAGATGTTCTGTGAAAGGAAAGCTAAATGTAATCTGACAACTGTAAGACTCCCGAGACTGAACTGATTCAGTCTGACTTCACACACAATTTCTCTACATGCAATGAAGGATGCTGGCCTTGTTCGCATTGTGTCTGTCACAATGCTGATATACACACATATATAAAAAAATATATATCTATATATATGGATGAAATGTAATTGTTATTTGCCTTTCCATGTTTTTGTGTTTTATCTATATTAGGTGATCCCTTGTCTAGTTCTCTAAGGTTGTGGGTGACCTGCCCCTGGTCTTGTACTCCCCCCATTTTGTATTGCTCTTAGTCAGTCTGCTGAAAAGTGTCTGCAAGAGGAGTTAGTGACATGCTCTATGATTGTTTTGTTTTCTTCCTGGCCTGCCTGCCCTTTTATTTGCTGCTTTGTCCCCGGGCATGAGAGTCTGGCCTCTGGCATTTAGAGGAGGAGGTCCAAAACCTGCTCTTCAGGCCACCGTTGACGCTGTGAGTGGCCATCAAAATGACACCAAAGATGGCCAGACTGATTTTTGTAGTTTCCCTCTCTCCCTTTCACACATGGGAACAGTTTTTTGCTGGTGCTTCCTCACCCATCGTACCCCCCCCCCCCCCCCCCCCCCCCCCCCGTCTTCTTTTTTTTTTCCCCCCCTCATATCCTCCATCTGTAACAACTGTAGTCATGACACTGCACTGCCAAGTTGCTGTGCTGTAGCAGCATCTCTGCTGTGAAACTCGTATTGTGCATTACAGGAATAGGTATTCTTCTGCCACATAGCCCTCTTGGTGCAGTTTTTTTTTTTGACGGCTTTAATCTAGGTCTGGCTTTTCACCAAACTTGGTTGTTTCTGCCAAGTTCTCACACCATCTCTCATACAGAAAGTATTGTTGAGAACCACAGATTGCAGCTTGACCTAGCTGGAAAATTGCTATTAATAATCAAGTATTGAATCTTAAGAAATGAAATATTGGCACAGTTCTCAAGAGGTAGCGAAAGGTTCTTGGAAAACGGAAACAAAGCATGTCACCCCTGTCTCCTCCCCCTCCCCCTCTTGAACTGAGTGAGTTCCTAGTTATTCAAAGGTCCAGACTATATATTTTTTTTTAAAAATGCTGTGACTTTAATTTATGCCTTGAATAATTGCATGGTTAATTAGCCTGTAAATGGGTTTTGCTTATTACAGAGGTGGTGTACTGGAGCCAGAGGGGACGGTGGAGATCAAATTCCGGAAGAAAGACTTGGTGAAAACAATGCGGCGAGTGGACCCCGTGTACATGAGCCTGGCTGAGCGTTTGGGTGTGTACAATTTAATTTCTATCCCTGTCCCCACTCCCACCCCCCCCCCCCAAGTTTCATATGGATTAATGCTTGAACCTGTGGAGAGCCTTCGTATGGATGGCTGGTCTCGTATTTAAATGCATTCTTTTGATTCATTAACACACTGTAGCTTTTATTTATTATTTTAAATCAGTTTTCTCACAGTTTAATTTGATTACAGCCTGGAGGTGACAGGCCTTAGGCTCAACTTGAGGAGCTCATTTGTGAGATTGTGATCTGTATGATCTACCGTCATGGTTACCAAATCTAAATTAACAAGCAATTATTTTTTTTAAACTCCCCAGTTAATTTACTTAGCTTCACCTCTTTAGAGCGTTACGTATCTTTGGAGCCCTGTTGCCCGAGCCAAAAGGTTGTAAAAGGTGATGCTGCCAGTTGTCTGGCAGTACAGCTGTTGAATTCTTGTAGATGTGCGAGTGAATCCCCAAAGCATCAGTTGCTAATTCTTCTCTCCTTTTTCATATGGAAACGACTAGACTCCTTCAACTTGACCGAGATCATGGAGGGGTGGCCTAGTGGTATTATTGCTAGACTATTAATCCAGAAACTTAGCAAATGTTCTGGGGACCCGGATTCAAATCCTGCCACAGCAGATGGTTGAAATTTGAATTCAATAAAAAATATCTGAAATTAAAAATCTACCGATGACCGTGAAACCATTGTCAATTGTCGGAAAAACCCATCTCGTTCACTAATGTCTTTTAAGTACTGGAGTACTGTGTACAGTTTTGGTCTCCTTACTTGAGAAAGGATATACTGGCAGAGGAGATTCACTAGGTTGATTCCGGAGTTGAGAGGGTTGGCTTGTGAGGAGAGACTGAGTAGAATGGGACTATACTCACTGGAATTCAGAAGAATGAGGGGAGATATTATAGAAACATATAAGATTCTGAAGGGAATAGATAAGATAGAAGCAGGGATGTTGTTTCCACTGGCGGGTGAAACTAGAACTAGGGGGCATGGCCTCAAAATAAGGGAGAACAGATTTAGGACTGAGTTGAGGAGTAACTTCTTCACACCAAGGGTTGTGAATCTGTGGAATTCCCTGCCCAGTGAAGCAGTTGAGGCTACCTCATTGAATGTTTTTAAGGCAAGGATAGATAAATTTTTGAACAGTAAAGGAATTAAGGGTTATGGTGAGTGGGCGGGTAAGTGGAGCTGAGTTCACGAAAAGATCAGCCATGATCTTATTGAATGGCGGAGCAGGCTCAAGGGGCCAGATGGCCTACTCCTGTTTCTTGTTATGTTCTGAAGGAAGGAAATCTGCCGTCCTTACCTGGTCTGGTCTACATGTGACTCCTGATCCACAGCAATGTGGTTGACTCTCAATTACCTCTGAAATGGCCTAGCAAGCCATTCAGCTCAAAGGAGACTCGGGATGGGCAATAAATGTTGGCCAGCCAGTGATGCCCACGTCCCATGAATTTGAAAAAAAAACTCCCCTGGAAACCTGAGCCAGTGATTCATTAAGCTCTGCAGATCAGGAGGGCCTCAGGTTTGACTCCCCAAGAGCACTGCTTGCTCTCTGTAGGTTAGCTTATTGACAGGTTATGTCAAGGCTTATATACAGATGATGGATACTCAGAAGAAAATAGAGAGGGTAATCAGTGCAATGAAACTGTATTCCAGTAAGGAATCACTGCTTTGAAGGAGGAGTTGGTGAGAATAAGAAAATGTGGTGGTCCATGTTCCTACCATTTTGTGACTAATATAGCCAAAGCTGCAGTTGTTATTAGGTGAGGACAATGTTCAATACTTTGCACAAATTGTCGGATGCTGAACCAGTCCATGCCTGTGTGCAGCAAGATTGAGACAACATTAAGGCTTGGGCTGACAAAGTGGCAAGGTAACATTTGTGCCAGGCAATGACCATCTCAAACAAGAGAGAACCTAACTATCTCCCCCTTGGCATTAGATGGCATTACCATCACTGAATCTCTCACCATCAATGTCCTGGGGGACACCATTGATTGGAACTTTAACTGGATCAGCCATATAGCACTGTGGCTACAAGAACTGATCAGAGGCTGGGAATTATATGCTATGTAACTCACCTCCTGACTCCTCGAAGCCTGTCCACAATCTCCATGCACTCCAGTCAGGAGTGTGATGGAATATTATCAACTTAGATGAGTAAAAAAAAGAACTGCTCCAACAATAAAGAAATTCGGCACTATTCAGGACAAAACAGCCTGCTTGATAGGGACCTCATCCACCATCTTTAAAAATACCCTCCCTCCACCATCGATTGGAGCAGCAGATGCATGGAAGCACCACCATCTGCAAGTTCCCCTCCTAGCCGCACACCATCCTGTCTCTGAACTATATCGCCATGCCTTCACTGTCACTGGGTCAAAATCATGGAACCCTTTCCCAAACAAGAGGAGGCTGCCAGAATGTAACTTGACAGGTTCTCTCCATGACGTACAGACCCCCCCTCCCCCCCCCCCCCCCCCCCCCCCTCCTGTTCGGGCAACCACATTTGGGTCTTCATACAGGATGACCATTTGACCTTCTCTGACAGCTCAAACAGTTATTGGGGGGGGCAGGCCCACACGAATATGCAGCTCCACCACTCCAAACTGCCAGTGGACTGTTTTTGTACCTCCCTTGGTGCGTTACTAAAAAAATACCACTTTGAAGCAATCTATTCACGTGTACTCCTCTTTGGGGATGAATGCAGCGAGCTGGTTCAGAAGAGTATAGAAAAGGTTAATCGCTTTAATTTCTTTCAAAAAGTATATGCATTTCTAATAGTTCAAACTTTGAAACCAACCAATTATAGATAATATTTGAATGCAGAATCACATTGTGAGGTACTTTTATAAAATCGTGCTCTACAGGAAATCCAACATGGGATTACATTTTAAACGAGCATGATAAAGAAGCTCCTGGCACAACACAGGAAAACAACACCCCCATCAATTCTTCACTGTTTATTTATTTTGAACACACAAACAGAAGGAAAATGCTCAAAAAATGATAGCTGTCCTTTCAAACCACAGTTTAAGTAAGCGAAAGAGCTTGTCACTTTGAACAACTTGCATTCAAGAGCTGTAAAAGCATTAGCTGTTGATAAAGACCGCAGTTGGATGAGTCATAATTGCTCTCAACAAAGAATTTGATTGTTAAAAACCCGGCCTAATGGAAGGAGAGCAGCTACTGCAGCCCTGTAGAAGCTCTCTCGCACAAAGAATTGCATAATTTTGCTTTTATGGCTAATTTAAGATTTTTTCCAAACTCCTGGTTATTCTGGATCACTGACCTTTGATGTTTACCTCACTCCATTTGCTACAAACAAGCAGTTAGACCGAGGTTCCTGCTGAATCCAGTAGTGGCTCCATTTGTCTTTCACCACATACTTCAGGCTTTACTGTTTATTACAGAGAATTTCTGAGCCATTTAACCCCTTGAAAGACTGAATGTCTGTTGCAGATCATCTTGTCAAACTCTACGCTGGTAACCTGGCACCAGTATGGAGATGATGAGCGATGCGTTCTTGTGAGGAGACAAATGGGCAAGAACTTTAATCCTACTTGGGACCAAAGTGGTGATAATTCACGGGCTCAGGATTTCGGAGAATGTTGCTCCAGCTTAGCTCAGTTTGGGATTGGTTTGGTTCTCCCACTGAAACAGTGCCCTGAAAGGCCGCTTAACTGGTCGTTCGTCTTATTTGATGTGGATGATCTCTTATGCTCAGATGTTTGCCTACTTGACAACAGTGGCTACACTTCATTGAATGTGAAACATCTGAAGTTCCAAAGTTTTTATCCAGTTTGCAACATTTTATATTGACCAGTGCTTTAGTAGCACAGAGGGAGACCATTGAGCTCATCAAGTACATACTGGCTTTCTGTAGAGTAACTCAGTAGTCCCATTCTCTGCTCCATTCCCATAGCCCTGTAAGTTTATTTCCCTCAAATGTCTGTCTGATTTCCTTTTGAAATAATTCATCATCTCCATTTCCATCTCTTGCTAGGTTTAAAATAAAATCTTCCCCTCATACCCACTGCATCTCCTGCTTAAAACCGTAAAGCTCTCTTTCCCCCAGTCCTGGTACAATTAGCTAATGGGAACAGCTTTTTTTTGACTACCTTGTCTAACTAAACCTGTCATAATCTTGTGCACCTCTTAACAAATTTCCCCTTCAATCTCCTTCATTCCAAGCAGAAAAGTCCCAACTTCTTGAACCTAACTTGTAGCTAAATACCCTCATCCCTGAAGCACTTCCGCACCTTCTCAAGGACCCTCACATCTTTCCTAAATTGTGGTGATCAGAACTGGACACAATGCTCTTGTTGTGGCCATACTGGAGCTTTATACAGGTTTTAGCATAGCTTCCCTACTTTATGACAAGATTTGAAGCTGATTCTCCCCATTTACAAATGGTATTTCCATTCATTCCCTTGAGCAAATCCTACTTTTTTCGGCACCTTCAGTAATTCTCATTTATATTAGGGGGAATTCCTTGTCCATCATCCTCTGGCAACCCCACCAGCTCCAACTATTATCAAGGCCTAGAGCCAGAGGTCTTTTCGTTGACTGCCAATAAGTTTAATGAAGATAGTTAATTAAAATGGAGTGTTCCAATTGGCTGGCCAGCAGGCATCAATTCTCATGAGTGCCCCACACTCTTTGACGGCAATTTGAATATTTGAACAGCACGCCATGCATTCTTCAGGGACCACTTTAGTCTGAACCAACTACTAATCACTTTAATTTAGGAATGGGGAGTCTCAACCTGCTAAAAGCACTGAGCTCTCCAGCTTTCTATCTTCTCTGGTATAATTCCAGAAGGTTTTACAACCATAGATATTAAAAACCATAGCTGCTGGACAGACAATATTCTGAGCATCAACATGGTTTGGGATCAAGCTCCAATGGAAGCCCCTGTTAACATTATTTTTTTTCTCTTACTTGGCTTGTTGGTTGGGTAAAAAGAAAAAAGATAACGCTTCTGTCAGCGGGAGATGGTTATTCACTAAGTTCCTGCATGTTAAATTGTATGCGGCACAAAATTGAGTCATAAATGCCAACATTCTCAGTTGAGTTAGCGGAAGTCAGCTGGAGCAACTTTAAAGACACTGCAATTGACCATGTTGTCCCTTAGCCGGTGAGGGGATAGTCAGCCAGTGCTGCCTCTCCTGATTGCTATATTGTAACATCCGTGATTGAATATGCTTCTTGCACATGGATGGTCCAATTTGGTCAGGTTCCAAAGAGCAAGTGGCTTCACGCACAACTGAGAAACTGAACAGGGAAGAACAAAAGAGTTTTAAAAGTATATATTTTGGATTTAATAAAGTATTTCTTCTGAGGGTCCCACTGGAGTTTGGACTGGGGAACTGTCTCAAAGGAAAACTGTCTCCAAGGAAAATTGCGTGATATTTTTTAGTCTGGGGAAGAGGGAAGAATGTCATTTCATTATTGGAACATGAAATGTGAGTGAGGTAGTGATACATTTTAACACCTATATTAGTTTCCAAATAGAGCATTTATCAAAAACGCCATTCAGTTAGATCCCTTTAAAGTTTGTAGCCTGGAGAGTTCTAAAGACCCTGCAATGCTTTTTTAAATGTTTTGTTCTAATCTTGACAGAGCAACCTTTGTGCATTTCATTTAAATTAATAGCTGAGCACCAACCCATGTCGGTCTCCTGGGCTCCCCTGTGCAACATGGTGGTCATATTGTGAAAGACTGCAACCCATTTATTCCCTTGCACAACAAGAGGCATATGATACAACTGCAAATTTGTAGACTGGCGATTTTACCGGTTAGTGATGCCATCAGTTGCCCGCAGATCTGGCTATTTAAATACAGGATTTATCCAACAGAGATAAGATCATATGTATGCAGTCAGCTATCCTATTGTGATGTAGAGGTATATTTCTATCTCAATACAAGTTTCACTTGAGAGGTAGGAGATTTTGACTTTAGAAAATAGCATAAAACAGGTGATCGGATCAGCTATCTGTTAAATATCTCACTTGATTTTTCATTTCTGGTCCAAAATCACAAATACCCCCCCCCCCCCCCAGTTGTTTTAACCCCTTACTCTTGTTTTGAAACATTTCTGCAATTTAGTCTCTCCCATTTACCTGTGTTTTGCACAATATCATCTCTTTAAGATGCAGCTAATTGGTCATCTTATCAATTTTTTAATTTTTATTTGTTTTTGCTAGTAGTATCATCCATAAATTCTGGTCAGAATGATACAAATCGAGATTAATTTTATAATCCTGTTTAATTGACTGGCATATGGGATGACATGAAAATGTGCAGTTGCCGGTCAGATATTACTTGTGTCATTTAATTATTAGAATTATTTCAGTATTTATTTGGAGAAAATTTTAGCCAAGCCCTATATATTTGAAAATAAATGTACAGACACATTTTAGCAGAAAAATGGAAAGTGCTGTCGACTTGGCCTTTAACCCTTTGGAAAGCATTCACAGGGGAAATTTAACAGTCTCTGAAGGAGCTAGGATCAATCAATGACTGATTATGTTCTCATTCTGTGCTGGATTGATCTTTTACTGAACTGATGATAACAGGCCTTTGACTGCTTCAAGAGGCAACCTGAGATGGGCTTTGACAGGATTGGTTGTGACAGGGATCAATCTGAATCCTGCTAAGTGGTGTGAAAGGCAGGCACCCCAAAGATCTGAGAAAGCTACTGAGATTCATTGGGATGCACTTGGTGATGGTGAATTTGCTCTTTCCAAAGAAACCTTTTTTGTTTTTTTTTTTCTAACTGTAACAGAGAACCAATATCAGAATTCAGCGGGAGAACTGAGAAATCAGCAGATGCAGCCCTTGAACATTTGCAGTTGGTTGAAAACAAGAGAATGATTTCTTTATGTGGTAATGAGGGTGGCAAAGAAGAAAGTGGCAGGGCATATCAATACAGGAATGACAGATTAGAACAGACACTTCATTTGAAACAAAAAATACAGAAAACCACTCCTGTTTAATACAGTGCCTTATCAGAATTTGCATCATAATTTTCTGCTACTTTATAAAATTGCACCTGTGTAGTATTTTGTGTGTTATAAAAGAAAAATATTATTGAAAAGACATGCCTGGCACATGAGAGAGAGCCATGCATCAGACTGTTTCAAAGCACAACCATCATGATTACTGAGCCAAACGCGTCTGTCTCAGTTTGAAACTGGTATAAATGACATGGTAGCATATTGATCATTATGCCGATGGAAACTCACTCCTTCTGTTAGATACTTGCTGGTATGAAATCAAAATGAGCTAAAAAGAATAGCCTAGTCAGATAGCTGAACTGTCTCCAGGCAACGGAGGATGCTAACGTAACACCTGGGACGTGTAAGGAGAGGGTTGGGTTAGCACGTTGGACAGCTTTGACTTCCATTTGAACAGGCACCAAGTCAGTAGATCTTGAGACCTGAGCTACTTTCCAGACCCATTGCTCCAATGCAGCTTTCCATTTCTGAATTGGTAGGAATTCGACTGGCTCCAGTATAGAACAGTACAGCACAGTACTGGCCCTTCAGCCCTTGATGTTGTGCCAAGCTTTGTCCAAAACCAAGATCAAGCTATCCTACTCCCTATCATTCTGGTGTGCTCCATGTGCCTATCCAATAACCGCTTGAAAGTTCCTAAAGTGTCCGACTCCACTATCACAGCAGGCAGTCCATTCCACACCCCAACCACTGAGTAAAGAACCTACCTCGGACGTCCTTCCGGCATGGTAGCACAGTGGTTAGCACTGCTGCTTCACAGCTCCAGGGACCTGGGTTCGATTCCCGGCTTGGGTCACTGTCTGTGTGGAGTTTGCACATTCTCCTCGTGTCTGCGTGGGTTTCCTCCGGGTGCTCTGGTTTCCTCCCACAGTCCAAATATGTGCGGGTTAGGTTGATTGGCTATGCTAAAATTGCCCCTTAGTGTCCTGAGATGAGTAGGTTAGAGGGATTAGTGGGTAAAATATGTAGGGATATGGGGGTAGGGCCTGGGTGGGATTGTGGTCGGTGCAAACTCGATGGGCCGAATGGTCTGTTCCTGTACTGTAGGGTTTCTATGATTTCTCTATATCTCCCACCATAAACCTTATAGTTTTGCCCCCTAGTAACAGCTACATCCACCCGAGGAAATAGTCTCTGAACGTCCACTCTATCTATCCCCCTCATCATCTTATAAACCTCTATTAAGTTGCCTCTCATCCTCCTCCGCTCTAAAGAGAAAAGCTCCCTCAACCTTTCCTCATAAGACCTACCCTCCAAACCAGGCAGCATCCTGGTAAACCTCCTCGGCACTCTCTCCAATGCTTCCACATCCTTATAGTGAGGTGACCAGAACTGCACACAATATTCCAAATGTGGTCTCACCAAGGTCCTGTACAGTTGCAGCATAACCCCCACGGTTCTTAAACTCAAACCCCCTGTTAATAAACGCTAACACACTATAGGCTGCCTTCACGGCTCTATCCACTTGAGTGACAACCTTATGAGGAGAGACTGAGTAGACTTCAGAGATCTGTGGATATGAACCCCAAGATCTCTCTGTTCCTCCACGTTCCTCAGAACCCTGCCGTTGACCCTGTAATCCACATTCAAATTTGTCCTACCAAAATGAATCACCTCACACTTATCAGGGTTAAACTCCATCCGCCATTTTTCGGCCCAGCTCTACATCCTATCAATGTCATCAGCAAATTTACTGACCCACCCTTCAGCCCCCTCCTCCAAGTCATTGATAAAAATCACACATAGCAGAGGACCCAGCACTGATCCCTGTGGTACACCGCTGATAACTGGTCTCCAGTCTGAAAATTTTCCATCCACCACCACCCTCTGTCTTCTATGAGATAGCCAGTTACTTATCCAATTGGCCAAATTTCCCTCTATCCCACACCTCCTTACTTTCTTCATGAGCCGACCATGGGGAACCTTATCAAACGCCTTACTAAAATCCATGTATACGACATCAACTGCTCTACCTTCATCTACACACTTAGTTACCCCCTCAAAGAATTCAATCAAATTTGTGAGGCAAGACTTGCCCTTCACGAATCCGTGTTGACTATCCCGGATTAAGCTGCATCTTTCCAAATGGTCATAAATCCTATCCCTCAGGACTTTTTCCATTAACTTACCGACCACCGAAGTAAGACTAACCGGCCTATAATTACCAGGGTCATTCCTATTTCCTTCCTTGAACAGAGGAACAACATTCGCCACTCTCCAGTCCTCTGGCACTATCCCCGTGGACAGTGAGGACCCAAAGATCAAAGCCAAAGGCTCTGCAATCTCATCCCTTGCCTCCCAAAGAACCCTAAGATATATCCCATCTGGCCCAGGGGACTTATCGACCCTCAGGTTTTTCAAAATTGCTAATACATCTTCCCTCAGAACATCTACCTCCTCCAGCCTATCAGTCTGTATCACACACTCATCCTCAAAAACATGGCCCCTCTCCTTGGTGAACACTGAAGAAAAGTATTCATCCATCGCCTCTCCTATCTCTTCTGACTCCATGCACAAGTTCCCACTACTATCCTTGACCGGCCCTAACCTCACCCTGGTCATTCTTTTATTCCTCACAAGAGTAAAAAGCCTTGGGGTTTTCCTTGATCCGACCCGCCAAGGACTTCTCATGCCCGCTCCTAGCTCTCCTAAGCCCTTTTTTTTTAGCTCATTAATTGCTACCTTGTAACACTCAAGCGACCCAACTGAACCTTGATTTCTCATCCTTACATACGCTTCCTATTTCCTCTTGAACTGGTCTAAAGTGCCTGGGTGAGAAGAAGGGACAGTTGTGGGGTCTGTGGGCCTCAGATGAGTCAATTAATGACCTGTGTATGCATCACCAAAAATAAAGTTCCCGGGCCATCTCTACCAATGGTCTCTTTAAGGACTGCTGGTTAGGACGCACACCACTGGGCACAAATGGGCATGATTGCGCTCTGTCCATTTGTACCTGAAGATTGCAATTGGGGTCTGACAACTGCATGGGACCCTGATATGCTTCTTTAAGTCGCAATACCCTTGTTTAAGACAGGAAGGCTTGCTTATCTGTTCACAGACTTGTATCAGACTGGCCTTAACCATGAATGAAGTGCTGACATGTCTAATTTTCCTCCTTTTTCCTTTGAAATTTCCAGTTGCTGAATGCTCATTTTTCTGAGAAACATCATTCTATAGAGTTTGTTACAGAACTTGAGGTTTACCCTGGTGAGGCTGAAGGAACTCAAAATATGTTTCTCTCCGCATCAAACAAAATAGTTAATCCCCTTAAAGCCAGACTGCTAACTAATGCCTGTGCACAGGAAGGAGCATCCTGTGAGCACACCCCCTTCACCTTGTTAGGTTTTACACCTGTACCCACCATGGCCCTCTATTCAACCATGTCTTCTGTCCCCAACAGCTCTTCAGCCTGCATTCAATCCACTATTCTTTGTCCAATTTGTAAAGCATTTTGTAACCTTTTTCTGTCTGCAGGGCAATATAGAAACCTTAATAGTTATTGCAAAATCATAACTCCTATTCCTGATGTACTGCTATTCCATACAATGGGGGTTAAACAATAGTGAAGCCTCCTGAAACACCAGAACCATGGCAGATTACAGCCTTGCATAAGGAGTGAGATTGGTCTTTGATGATGGGTGCAAAAACAATGATGGTGAATTGGCAGCCCGTTCACATCCCGTCCCATTCTCTACTGAAGTCGATCAAAAATTTGGCATGACTTAATCAGGCTGCTGATTTGCTTTATGTTCCTTTCATGCTATTGTTGAAGACTAATTTTTACCCGCATTAGTTTTTATTACACACATTCTTCCAATATTTGTGTTTCATTCCTTTTCAATATTTGTTGTTTCTACAGTGTTCATCTTCATTATTATTTTAAAGTATTACTATACCACTATTACTAGACCACTGTAGGGATCTTACTTTTGGATGACCTTTCACTGGTATTGCAGATTTTTTTGCATTTGACCACTCCATTCGGTGCAACTAATTCCCCATTTCCCAGAAAGTATTTTTCCTCACTAACATCCGTGCAAAAATTCATAACGTATCTGGGAAAGAAGCAGAAAAGCCTTTGCAGATTATAGCTATATTATCCAATTCTTTTACCAGACATTCATTATTTTTGGAAGACACAGAATAGCAATGTACAAGATGTTAACTGCCACCACAACTTGTATTTATTAATGTAATAAAATGTCCCAAGGCACTTGGCAAGAGTGTTATCAAACAAAATTTGACACTGAGCTACATAAGGAAATATTAGACAGATCACCAAAGCTTGGTCAAAGACTTGGTCAAAGACTTGGGTTTCACAGACTGTCTTAAAGAAGGGAAAAAAAGGAAAGATTAAGGGAGGAGATTCTTGAACCTGTTCTCTACAGCTGAGAGCAATGAGGAAACTTAAAATTCTGATGATCTAGAGACCTGACGGAACGCAGCTATCGCAGAGGATTTAAATTTATTTATTCGTGTCACAAGTAGACTTACATTAACACTGCAATGAAGTTACTGTGAAAATTCCCCGGTCGGGTTGTGGGACTGGAGATTACAGAGATGGAACGTGGCAAGACCGTGGTGTTGCTTAACCAGGAGCCAGTGAGGATCAGTGAGTACAGGGATGGCTGAATGGGATTTGGTGCCCAAGTCATGGGCAGAAGACGGTGTTAGATTTGGAAAAAACAATTACTAAAAAGTATTAAAGCAGTTGATTAATAGCAGTAACTTATTTTGATTGTAATTGTTGAACAACACCATCTCCTCGAGCACAAAGAAAAATACGCTGGAACCACTACAATACACTAAGATTTTTCTAACACACTGCTTTCTTTTTCATACTACTTACAGAATTTATCTGGCTTGGTTGATCCTTTTAAGAGGTTCTAACAAGCTCACTTTAAAGGCTACATACAGATTCTCTTTGAAGACCCAAGATAGATTCTCACAATTGAAAATAAGTAGGCTATTTATATTGTAACTATCCATGAAGTTCAAAAAGAACTGCCAATTAAGTGCCTTTAAACAGTCATTCAGAATCATTGTATTTAAACTTGAGTCACTTCATACTCAGGTTCGCAGGTTCATGCCTACAAGACAATACCTCTGGATAACTGATCAAATGGTGAAATAGTCCATGCCTGTTTGCAGCAAGACCTGGACAATATTCAAGCTCTGCTGATGCATGGCAATTAATGTTGCCTGGCACTTATAACCAAACGTTGTCTGGCACAAATAACCACCTCCAAAAATAGAGAACTTGGTAATCTCCCCTTTGTAATCACTGATATTACTATTGCTGAATCTCCATGATCAACATCCCAGTGGTTACCATTGACCAGAGACTTAATGAAACCACCCATAGAAATGCTGTAGCAAAAGAGGATGTCAGAGGCTGAGAATTATGTGATGGGTAAGTCTCCTCCAGGCTCCCCAGGGCATAAGTTAGGATATACTGAAATACTCCCCACTTGTCTGGGTGAGTGCAACTCCATCATCACTAAAGAAGCCCAGCTCCGTCCAGGACAAAGCAACCTGATTAGATGGCACCCAATCAACATCATTGCCATTCACTCCCTGCACCACCAGTGCAGGGTCGCAACAGTGTACCATCTACACATGTATTGCAACAACTCACCAAGGCTCCTTCAACAGCATCTTCCAAACCCACAACCTCTATAACCTAGAAAAACAATGACAGTAAATGCATGGGAATATCACGACCTGCAGATTCTCCTCCAAGTCCCATACCATTTTCACTTGAATAGTTCTTTGACTGTCACTGGGTCAAAATGCTGGAACACTCTCCCTAACTGCACAGTGGGTATGTCTACAGTAGGGCAATAGCAACACAAAATGGTAGCTCATCACCACCTCACAGAATCATAGAATCACTGCAGTGCAGAAGGAGGTCATTCGGCCCATCGAGTCTGTACCGACTCTCCGATGGAGCATCTTACCCACCCCATTCCCTTAATCCCATGCATTTACCCCACGAATCCACCTAACCTACACATTTTGGGACATGAAGGGGCAATTTAGCATAGCCAATCCACCTAAACTGCTCACCTTTGGACTGTGGGAGGAAACCATAGCACCCAGAAGAAATCCACGCTGACATGGGGAGAATGTGCAAACTACACACAGGTAGCCAGCCACCAAAGGCTGGAATCAAACCCTGGCACTGTGAGACAGCAGTGCTAACCACTGTGCTGCCCTTATCTAAGGCAATTGGGGATGGGCAATAAATGCTTGCCTTGCCAGCTATGCCCACATCTCTTGAATCATTTGAAGAATAAAACCTGAGATATATTTTTATTGTAAACGCTAAATAGCACTCAGTAAATGGTACAAACGTAAACTTGCTGTTATAGCTGATCAGGTAGTCTATTGACCCCATTAATCATCTGCAAATGAAATTACTTGAATTTGGATTGCACCATTTACATTCTTGTGCAGCTTATCTATATCCCTCTGTAACCTGCCACTTCCCTCCGCACTGTCTACAACTCCACCGACTTTAGTGTCATCCGCAAATTAACTAATCCATCCTTCCACGCCCTCATCCAGGTCATTAATAAAAATGACAAACAGCAGTGGCCCCAAAACAGATCCCCTGCAGTTTCCTTCCCCAACCTATGCCAGCTAAATCTCGCCTAATCGCATCATAATTTCCTTTCCCCCCGCTATAACTCTTGCCCTTTGGTATATACCTATCCTTTTCCATTGCTAAGGTAAACGTAATCGAATTGTGGTCACTGTTACCAATGTGCTCACTTACCTCCAAATCTAACACCTGGCTTGGTTCATTACCCAGTTCCAAATCCAATGTGGCCTTGCCTCTTGTTGGTCTATCTACATACTGCGTCAGGAAGCCTTCCTGCACACATTGGACAAAAACCGACCCCTCTAAAGTACTCGAACTATAGCTTTTCCAGTCAATATTTGTAAAGTTAAAGTCCCCCAGTACAACTACCCTGTTACTTTCGCTCCCATCCAGAATCATCTTTGCAATCTTTTCCTCTACATCTCTGGAACTTTTTGGAGGTCTATAAAAAAACTCCCAACAGGGTGACCTCTCCTTTCCTGTTTCTAACCTCAGCCCAAACTACCTCAGTAGACGAGTCCTCATCAAATGTCCTTTCTGCCACCGTAATACTGTCCTTGACTAACAATGCCACACCTCCCCCTCTTTTACCACCACCCCTGCACTTACTGAAACATCTAAACCCCGGAACCTGCAACAACCATTCCTGTCCCTGCTCTATCCATGTCTCCGAGATGGCCACAACATCGAAATCCCAGGTACCAACCCATGCTGCAAGCTCACCCACCTTATTCCGGATGCTCCTGGCATTGAAGTATACACACTTCAAACCGCCTTCCTGCCTGCCAGTACACTCCTGCGACTCGGATACCTCATCCATGACCTCACTACTCTCAACCTCCTGTACACCGGAGCAACAATTCAGGTACCCACTCCCCTGCTGAATTAGTTTAAACCCTCCCGAAGAGCATTAGCAAATTTCCCCCCCAAATTCCTCCCCCCCCCCCCCCCCCCCCCGTGGTTCAAGTGCAGACCATCCTTGTACATGAATCACAGAAAACGAGTCAGAGGTTTACAGCGTGGAAACAGGTCTTTTGGCTCAACTTGTTCCATGCTGCCCAGTTTTTACCGTTAAGCTAGTACCAATTGCTCATGTTTGGCCCACATCCCTCTATGCCAATCTAACCCAAGTGAGATTGATACCCAGACACTCACCACCCTCTATGTGGAAAAAATTGCCCCTCTGGACCCTTTTGTATCTCTCCCATCTCACCGTAAACCCATGCCCTGTAGTTTTAGTCTCCCCTACCTTTGGGAAAAGATGTTGACTACCTGACTTATGCCCCTCATTATTTTATAGACCTCTATAGTATGCAGGTAATAAGGAAGACAAATAAGATCTTGGCATTTATTGCTAAAGGAATGGAATATAAAACAGTGTTTTGTACAGCTGCCATTGTACAAAACATTAGTGAGACTTCACTTAGAATATTGTGTACAGTTTTGGTTCCCTTACTTGAGGGATATAGTTACATTGGAGGCGGTTCAGCGGAGGTTCACTAGATTGATTCCAGAGATGAGGGGTTTGTCTTATGAAGAGAAATTGGGCAGTTTAGGCCTATACTCCTCGGAGTTTG
Organism: Mustelus asterias; assembly: GCF_964213995.1. Taxonomy (NCBI): domain Eukaryota; kingdom Metazoa; phylum Chordata; class Chondrichthyes; order Carcharhiniformes; family Triakidae; genus Mustelus; species Mustelus asterias. The sequence continues at coordinate 21,487,012 of NC_135812.1, forward strand.
GAAGAATGAGAGGAGATCTAATTGAGGTTTGCAAGATGATAAGGAGAATTGACAAAGTAGACGTGGAGGGGATGTTTCCTCTTGTAAGGCAATCTAGAACAAGAGGTCATAGTTTTAAGATGAGGGATGGCAGATTTAAGACAGATGAGGAGAAATTACTAAGGGTCATGAGTCTGTGGAAGTCACGACCCCAAGGTGTGGTGGATGTGAGGACATTGACTAAATTTAAGGAAGAAGTGGGCAGACTTTTAATTAGTAAGGGTTTGAAAGGCTATGGAGAACGGGCAGGAAAATGGAGTTTAGGCCAAAGTGAAATCGGCCATGATCGTGTTAAATGGCAAAGCAGATTCGAAAGGCTAAATTGCCTAATCCTGCTCCTTGTTCTTGTGTTCTCTGTTGAATACTAGCTTCCTTTGCCCTCCTGTACTAAGATACAATTCTTGTTTTTAAAAGAAAATTCAGTCCAGTTCCCAGTTGGCATGACCCACAGCATAGGAAACTGCCTCTAATTCATCACTGGGTTTACACTATATCTTAGCTGTGCTTTATAATTTAAGGTGAATACCTACTGTTAACATTAGTTGTTTCCGATGGGAAGATGTCAGCCTTTGATATCGTGGCACCTTGATGAGCCCAAACATCTCTGGGGTTGAATGTAGTGAATTGAAGATGCATGCATGATGGAGGCTGGAGCAGGCAAATGTGTATTCTGAAATGCAGATTGATTGAAACTGCTCAAATCCAGTAAATATCATTTTAAAATGAAAATTAATGAAACCAGTCAGGATTGGTAACTGATTTGGGAAACCATACCCAAGCTGAACCATCGTAGGAGAAGCTTTAATGTTTCCCTCATTGTAATGAATCGGAGCAAGTTTAAACAAATTTGTTTCAGGTTGGACTTGAGTAAGATACTCTTTCGGAGAGTCAATGCAGGCTCGATTGGCCGAATGGTCTCCATCTGCACTGTAGGGATTCTATGGACTCAACGCGGATCGGGGATCAAAATTTGGACCCTGTTTGACTGAGCGGCCCAGTTTCAGATTGCACCAAGTAGTTTTCCACTTTGTCATTGAGGTAATGATATGAATTATTTTAAATTGTGTTCTAACTCTTGTATTGAAGAAATACAAGTGCACTTGGACTGCTGCAAAGAAAAGCCAGTGACCAAAGAGTTAATTAATCAAATGATGTCAGTGTCGACTACTGGGGTGTGTTGATTAGTTGTTTAGAAGTGCTAGCATGAAGCGGGGAAGATATGAAACTTTAGTGACTTAATTGTAGACTCGTTTCTGTGGCTGATCAAGAGTTTAGTTTTACAGTAGTGAATGTGAGCAACAAATAGTCTCAAAGGGGATCAATCATTGCATAATCGTTCTCTGCCTTCTCCTTCACTGCTGTTTATTTTCCAAGAGAACAGGGTTGGAGCAGCAAAAATCTTTAAAGCAGCCCAGTTTTAAATTGAGCAGAAAATAGTCATCGACATATTTGTTAATATTACCTAAACCATTAGTCTGGATGGTTGGGCTGCTTCTTCAACAAGAGAAGTATCATTAGGAGCATAAAATACATTCAGTCCAGTTTGCCCTGCTGTACATTTACAATTCCTGATGCATGTTCAAGTACCTGCATCTCAGGCTTTCCTTTCCTTATGCATCCATTCACATTCGTCAGTGCTATACTTGACGTGCTGTTCTGTGTTAGGGCAGGGTTGTGGTCAATCTTTTTCGCAGCCGCACTTCTCATAGTACGATGATGAATTTCAGCAGAAGTGAAAGACTTGTCACTAGAAACCCTTTTATCTCCTTTCATTTTCCAGTTATAGCACCTCGTTTACAGCATCAAGTGCTCCTGATCAAGTATAAATAGAGCAGATGCAGGTCAATCTGCCTCTGCTCTTCAACAACCTGCATTATATCCAAAATGAAAAGAGCCTCGCCGCACCAAAGTGAACTCTTCTTTAAAGATTGAAAATGCCAATTAGTGTGGAATTGTTTTTTGTTATGCACTTTGAACCTTGCGCCATCCTGGAGTTGAGTTAGGACTCCGTGTAAGTTCACTGTTAAAGATCTAAGTGGCCACAATGATTTTTTTAAAAAATAAATATTTTGTTCATCATTTTGTGGCATCATACAGGCACTCGGTATTCTGCAAGTTCAGTGCTCTCAGGCAAGATCTGACCCGTTTTAAAGCAGATGTCTTCCACTGACTTGGTCACAGCCATTAACTGGTAGTCCTTTGTCCCCAGAGATGATTGTGACAGCTTTGGGGAACTGATGGCTAAAATCTTGTATACTGGGTAATTAGCAACATCTTTGCAGGAGAACATTTTGCATAATACGTTAACATGAAAAGATTTACTTCTGATAACAATCAGACATGAACAGAATTTCCTCTTCAGTGTTAGTGGTTAACCTACAATCTGCTTGAAGAAGAGATCAGGACATTTGAAACCAACAGTGCAAGTAGATTTTCCATGTATTTCCAAATGAGATGAAGGGAAAATCTAAGGGTTAATTTTCAACTTTGCTGTTGGGCAAAGTAACTCTATATTAATATTGATGGAATGAAATTCAATTTGGTTCTGTAAAGGGTGGGGGATCTGTTCAGTCAGGTTGCTGTCCAGGTGACAGAGTTGCAAATTATGCCTTCAGTCAGTTGCGTGAACAATCCCTGCTCCATTAGCCTGACGGCATTGTAGACCGATGGAAATGAGTAAACTGGCACTTAATATTTGCTCTGTGACTTTCATTTAATTTGGATTCTAGTTGTACTGCTACATCGGGCTTCCTGACCTCTGCAGTCTGCTCTCAGAGTTTGTTTCTGTGAGGCAGAAGGATTTGGCAATGTGAGCAATAGCAGTGTATATCTCAGACTATGAAGGTCATAAGAGCAGCTTGTGGGTCTCAGTAAAAGGAGGGGTCAGTGTGCTGAAGGGGACCAGCTCTCCACTCTGAATGTAAAAGCAGATGTTTTTGCTGCCCTTAAACTGGATGAAGCTTTGCACCAATAGATATGAAAGTAAATTTCAATGCGATGCAAGCGTGCAAAATCTCCTGGGAGCAGCATGCTACTGTACTGAGCAGCACTCGGCAGATGCTTTCTACTGTGTGGAAATAAACCAAACTGAAATTTGTTTCTGTTTTCAATGTGAGATCGTATAGAAGAGCACAAGATTCAGGAGTGTTGTACTTTTCTTTGAGATGAGAAACCTAAGGTTTGAGCCCCATAATGCAGAACACAGTCAAAGTTGAGAAGAGTAGAACAGATGATTAGGAAGCCTGTACGCTGCATAGACAAGGCGCAGTTCTGTTATTTGGATGGCAATGCAAGAGAACTGAGTTTAATAATGCAAACACACTTAGCGCTATGAGGCTCCATATAAAAATTAAACCCACTGCTTGTCAGTAGATTTTTTTTTTTTAAAGTGAGAGAATGTGCTTGGTATCACCAAACTCGGGTGTTTAAAACTTATTATAGATGCAAGAAGAAAGGTGGTTTGAGGGAAATATTTGGAGTTCCTGGATAAGATGAGCAGTCAAGTCTGAAAAGTCTTGATCTAAAGACTTTTGGTTCTCGCAAAATTAAAGTGAGATCCTAAAGGAGCATAAAAGATCAGGATGGAGAGCCCAGAGAGAAAAATTATGAAGTTCAGGCGGCTGATTATAAAAATGAGACAAAGTGTCAAATATGAATTCGTGGAACATTATTTCTGTCTATTTTGCATATTGATGTTTTTTTTCCCCACTGTTCCTCAATTAAATCCAACAGAATTCTTTTGAAAATGGGAGTGGAATATTTAAGTGCTAATTTTGGTTAATAGTCTCTAAGTGCTCGATAGTCATCGTCCCATATTGTGGTGTCATGCAGCTTTAAATGAGGCTGATCATTCTGTTTGCAAACGTTGCACAGCTGCGAGGTGAAAGAATTGACATCTCGTTGCTCTGTTATTAAAGGGAAACACGGTGGAGACACTGAGAATGTCAACTGTATCACACAGAGAAATTAATTGCCAAACTTTTCATCAACTGAATAGGACTAAATATAGTGGCAGTATTTGTTTTGACTCTCTTGGCAGCTCAAAATGACATAAATTATACTTGATGTCATCAGTTAAACCCATTCTAATCTCTTGATGCAGGACCTCAATGAATGGTGATCAGAATGTGGTATTGTTAAGTAACAGATTTACGGAAGGGCACCTGATATCTTTTTGTGTTGCATGTTGAAGTGGCCATATTACTATGATTCAGGATAGTGCTCGCATCATTGTTCACTATGAAACATTAAAGGATAGGGTCTAGTGGGTGCCAGTCCTGTCTGTCCTGTTACTAAGCTGTACAGGCTGAGGCTAGAAGCTTGTGTGACAACCTTCGACCCGGAAGCAGTAGAGGAAGGAAAAATTGTATTTATTTTTAGAAGGTTTGTTGAATCTGTAATTGTTTTTAAGAATGTTTTAAGAGGTCCATAGTATCATAGAAATCCTATAGTGCAGAAGGAGGCCATTCGGCCCATCGAGTCCAACAATCCCACCCAGGCCCTATACCACAACCCCACACATTTACCCTGCTAATTCCTCTAACCTACACATCCCAGGACAATAAGGGGCAATTTAGCATGGCCAAACAACCTAATCCGCACATCTTTGGACTGTGGAAGGAAATCGGAGCACCCGGAGGAAACCCACGCAGACACGGGTTCATGCAAACTCCACACATATGGTGACCCAAGCTGGGAGTCGCACCCAGATCCCTGGAGCTGTGAGGCAGCAGTGCTAACTACCGTGCCACCGTGCTGCCCAATTGCATCAATTGTAAATGAATCATAATCATAGAAACCCTACAGTACAGAAAGAGGCCATTTGGCCCATCGAGTCTGCACCGACCACAATCCCACCCAGGCCCTACCGCCATATCCCTACATATTTTACCCACTAATCCCTCTAATCTACACATCCCAGGACACTAAGGGCAATTTTAGCATGGCCAATCAACCTGCGGACTGCGGGAGGAATTTTAGCATGGCCAATCAATCTTTGGACTGCGGGAGGAAACCCGAGCACCCGGAGGAAACCCACGCAGACACGAGGAGAATGTGCAAACTCCACACAGATAGTGACCCAAGCCGGGAATCGAACCCAGGTCCCTGGAGCTGTGAAGCAGCAGTGCTAACCACTGTGCTACCGTGCCGCCCCAAAAATTGTAATTTTCTTGGATAATAAGAAATACTGCTCGGTGTGACCAAGTAGTGACTTTGATCTGGAAGCAGTATCAACAGGAAGGAAGTTAAGAAAGAAGCTGAGTGGCTGCAGAAACTAAGGGAGCTGGAGAGACAAAAGGAGAGTTACAAGCAGAGGAGCAGGATGGTGAAGGTGATCAACATGCAGACACAAACACAAAGGGAAGGCAGACAGACAGAAAGAGGAACACCGAGAATTAATATGCAGATAAGAAGCAAGTTACCTTCAGGAAAAGGTCTGCTTTTCTGTTTGGTAGAAAAGGAGATCAGAGTCCTTGGAGGTACTGAGAGCTGTGCTTTACCCATAAGTGGCCAAACTGTGAACCATGATTATATTGATTGGTCTGTTGAAAAGCAACTTTGGAAATCTACACCATTAGGACTTTCCTGTTGAGAGAGAGAGAAGGTTCATAGAATTGTGTCTTGCTGATGATAATCATACCTGTGAAATTGGAAGCTGAAAGCTGATGTCAGTAAGAGCTCCTGACCTACCCTGCATGAATAAAGAACAGCATATTGTGAAGCTATGTGGTGTCACATTTGAGTGGGGAGTAATGGAGGTGTTAGCAGTTGTGTAAGACGTATCTTTGTTATGTAGACTATTTAAATTGAAGTTTACCTGTTTATTTGAAGTATCATTTGCCTGTTAATGTACCATTTGCATTATTTTGATTTGCTTTAAAGTAAAAGCTACAAAAAGCGGAATATTTTTCGGTATTGCTTCATTTTGGGGGAGTTATTCATTAAATTGGGTTATTTTGATTTACTTGCCCTACTTGCAAGAAACCTTGGCCTGTGCCCTGTTAACTGAACCCAGCAGATCAGGATCGCAGTTGGCCGTGGCTCCTACAGGGCTCCCTGTCCAGTGACATCAGGCAAGAGCAGCATTTCAGCTTTGACCCTGCAACCCGACTCTTCCTTGACGCAGTTGAATAGCCAGTCTAGGCTCCGATGTGAAGAATGACGACCTGTGCGAGATGGTATAGAGACCTATGTCCCATGTGGAGAGTCGCGCTTTCAGGAGAGGACAGAAGTAATGGTGTAGCAGGTGGATTCACAAGCGCTAAAAGGCTGTCAAATTGATGTCTCTAATGATTGTGTGTTCAGAATTTGCAGAGTTTTTATTGCTGTGTTTTAAGTAGAAGTATTTATTTCGTTGCAGGCACCCCAGAGCTGAGTCCAGGTGAGCGAAAGGAGCTGGAAACAAAATTGAAGGAAAGAGAGGAATTTTTATTGCCCATATACCACCAGGTTGCTGTGAAGTTTGCCGATCTTCATGACACACCAGGCCGCATGCAAGAGAAAGGGGTCATTACGGTTAGTGAGCTAATCTACTCCACTTGCTCTATACTTCAGGGTGATGCCCTTTTGAAAACTGAGCACCCCACTAGTGCCACTATCAGTAGGCCAGCATATTGCCGAGGCTTGCCATCGAAGTAGGAGTCAGAACGTTCTCTTGTGGTACAATCCTCTTTTGATTGGAGCAAATTGAAAGTAGTTACTTAAAACTTCATTCATGGGATTGCACATCACTAGCAGCATTTGTTGCCCATCATTCATTGCCTTCGATTGGTGGTGAGCCACCTTCTTGAACTGCTGAAGTCCTTGTGGTGGAGACACAGTCACAATACTATTAGGAAGGAATTTCCAAAATTTTAGCCTAGTTACATTGAAAGAGCAGTGATTATTTCCAAGTCAGGATGGCGTGTGGCTTGGAGTGGAACTTGCAGTCTACAGCTCCTGTTCTCCTAGGTGGTGCAGGTCATGGATTTGGCATGTACTGTTGAAAGAGCCTTGGCAAGTTACTGCAGTACATTTTGTAGATGGTACACTGCTAGTACTGTGCACCCTTGATGGAGGGAGGAAGCATTTACAGTGGTGAATGGGGTGCCAATCAAGTGGGCTGCTTTGTCCTAGATGGTGCCAAGCTGCTTGAGCTTTGTTGGAGCTGCATTCATCCAGTGGACAGTATTCCATCACACTCCTGACTTGTGCCATGGGAAGTCAGAAGGTGAGTTACTTGTTGCAACACTCCCAGCCTCTTGTATCTGCACTATATCTGTTTGTCTCATTAAGTTTCTGGTCAGTGATAGCCCCTAGGGTTTTGATGATGGGGATTCAGCAATGTAAAGCTGTTGCACATCAAGAGGAGTTGGTTATTGTTGGAGGTGGTCATTGCCTGACACCTATGTAGCATAAATGTTACTTCCCTCATTTGCTCGAGGAGGTGCAAATGAAAATGAACAGTGCATTATCGTCAGCAAGCATTCTCTCTTCTGAGCTTATGGTGGAGTTCAGGTTACCGATGAAGCAGCTGAAAATGGATGAGCCTCGGACACTGTCCTGAGGCTGAGACAATTTGGCCTCCAACAACTGTAACTATCTTCCTTTTGTGTGAGGCACAACTCCCTTGGAGAGCTTCTCATTGATTTCAATTTACTCATACTCCCTGATGCCACACTTAGTCAAATGCTGTCTTGACTTTCAAGGGCAGTCATTCCCCCCTGTACCCTTCTTGTCCACATTTGGACCAAAGCTGTAATGAAATTTGGAGCCAAGTGGTCCAAACTGAGCATTGATCAGCAGGCTATTGCCGAATAAGTACAGCTTTTGGTGCCGTTGACAACATCTTCCATCACTTCGCAGAAGATTGAGAGGAGGGTTACGGGACAATAATTGCTCAGATTGGATTTGTCCTGCTTGTTGTGAACAGGACACTGCCGAACAATTTTCTGCATTGCCAGTGTAGATGCCAGTGCTCTAACTGTACTGCAACAGCTAGGTTAAGAGTGTGGTGAATTCTGGCGCATTTAATATCCCAATATAGAGCTGAAGATATCAGGAGTATTGCTGTGCCTAGTGCACTGAGGAGGTTCTTTATCACGTAGGGTGAATCAAATTCATTGAAGACGAGCAACTGGAGACCTCAGGAGGAGGCCAAGATGAATTATCCACTTGGCAAATATTTCAGTGTTATTCTTTGCACTGAGATGCTGGGCTTCAACATCATTCAGGATGCAGATGTCTATGGACCCTCTTCCTTCTGGTCGTTGCTTAATTGTTCACCACCAATTGTTCACAACTCAATGTGGCAGGACTGCCACAGGACTCCATTGGTTGTGGGATCACTTAATTCTCTGCCTGTAGCAGATACCTTTTGCTGTTGAACATGTTTGTAGCTTTGTGCTGTAGCTTCATCAGGTTGGTACCTCATTTTAATTATGCCCTGGTACGACTCCTGGCATGCTTCTTTACACTCCATTGAACCAAAGTTGGTCCTTTGACAATATCGTAATAGTAGATTGTAGGATATCTTGAGACATGAGTTGCAGATTGTGGTTGAGTACAATTCTGGTTGTCAGCACCTCATGCGTGCCCTGTTGACTCCAGTTTTGCTTGGTTTCCTTCATACCATACTCGGTCAAATACTGCTTTGATGTCGAGGGCAGTCACTCACCCTCACCTCACCTCACCTCATGATTTCAGCTCTTTTGTACATGTTTGGACCAATGCTATAATGAGGTCAGGAGCTGAGTGCCCCTGACAGAACCCAAACTGAGCATCAGTGAGCAGATCATTGCTGAGTAAGGGCCGCTTGATAGCACAGTCGACAATACCTCCATCACTTTGTTGATTGAGAGTAGACTGACGTAACAGTAATTGGCCAAGTCTAGCTTTGTGTGGACAGAAATGCTTAGTGTAATTTTCCACCTTGGCAGGTAGGTGCCAGTGTTGTAGCTCTACTGGACAACTTGGCTAGGAACACAGCTAGTTTTGGAGCACATGCCTTCAGTACCATTGCCAAAATGTTGTCAAAGAGCCCATAGCCTTTGCCGTATCCATTGCCTTCAGCCATTTCTTGATAAATACGTGGAATGAGTTGAATTGGTTGAAGACTGGAATCTGTGATTCTGAGGACCTTCCAGCAGCTAATTTGATTTATTATTGTCACATGTATTAGTATACAACGAAAAGTATTGTTTGCGCGCTTTACAGACAAAGCATACCGTACATAGAGAAGGAAAGGAGAGGATGCAGAATGTAGTGTTACACTCATCGTGTAGAGAAAGATCAACTTAGTATGAGGTAGATCCATTCAAAAGTCTGATGGCAGCAAGGAAGAAGCTGTTCTGGGGTTGGTTGGTATGTGACCCCAAACTTTTGTATGATGGAACATCCACCCAGCACTTATGACTGAAGATTGTTTCAATACTTCAGCCTTGTATTTTGCATGCATGTGCTGGACTCCCCAATCATTGAGGATAGAGAGATGCGTGTAGCCTCCTTCTCCAGTTAGTAGTTTAATGATCACTCTAATTCGTGACTGGATGTGACAAGACTGCAGAGCTTAGCTCTAATCCATTGATTGTGGGAGTGCTTAGCTCTGTTGCATAATTCTTCTGCTCTTTGGTAAGTAAGTAGTCCTGTGTTATAGCCTCACTTTAGGTATGTCAAGTGGTGCTCCTGGAATGCCCTCCTTCATTGAACCAGGGTTAATTAACTTTGGCTTGATGGTTATGGTAGATTGGGGGATATGCCAGGCCATGAGGTTACAGATTGTGGTTGTATGCAATTCCGCTGCTGTTGGTCCACAGTGCCTCACGGATGCCCAGTTTTGAGTTGTTAGATCTGTTCGAAATCTATTCCATTTAGTACAGTCACACAACACTATGGACGGAATCCTTAATGAGAAGATGAGATTTTGTCTCTGCAAGAACTGTGCAGTTGTCACTACTACCAATACTGTCATGGACAAATGCATCAGCAAAAGGTAGATTGGTGAGTATGCGATCAAGTAGGTTTTCCCTCTTGTTGATTCCCTCCTCACTTGCCGTAGACCCAGTCAAGCAGCTTTGTCCTTCAGGACTTGGCCTGGACCAGCTCAGTCAATAGTGATGCTACTGAGCCACTCTTGGTGATGGACATTGAAGTCCCCCACCCAGAGTGCATTCTGCACCCTTGCCACCCTCAATGCTTCCTCCAAGTGATGCTCAACATGGAGGAGTTTTGATTCATCAGCCAACGAGGAGCAGTACATGGTAAGCAGCAGGGGATTTCCATGCCCATTATCGACCTGATTTCATAACACTTTATGGAGTCTGGAGTCAAGGTCAAGAACCCCCAGGGCAACTCCCTCCCAACTACATACCATGGTGCCACTGCCTGTGGTCTGTCTGTCCTGTTGGTGGGACAGGACATATCTTCGGATGGTGATGGTGGTGTCTGTGACGTTGTACGGTATGATGATAACTATATCAGTCTGTTGTTTGACTAGTCTGTGGGACAGCTCTCCCAATTTTGGCACATCCCCAGATGTTGGTACGGAGGAGTGTTCTCGTTTCCAGTGCCTTGCTGGGTGGTCCATCTGGTTTAATTGCTTTTAAATTTTGTAGCAGTTTAATACAACTGAGTGACTTGCTACGACGTTTCAGAGGGCAAATGAGCAACATTGCTGCATGTCTGAAGTCACATGTAGGCTTAACTAGGTTAAGGATTTTCTTCCTGAAAGGATATTAGTAAACAAGACGAATTTGTGAGAACCCCCCCTCATAATTTCATGGTCACTATTTCTGAGAAAAGCTTTTTATTGCAGAATTATTTAATTAATTGAATTTAAATTCCCTCAGCTGCCATCATGGGACTTGAACTCTCATCTCGAGAGCATTAGTCCAGGTCTCTGAATTACTAGTCCTGTACCATTACCCCTGTGCTACTATTCCCTTTAGAGTCTAATGCATGTTGGCATGTAGATTGTAAAAAGGGCATCCTGCTGAAGCCGCGTGGTGCACCGTGCTTCAAGTGGGCATTACAATTAAATTGGTATGGTTTCGGGCATGATCCAGGGAACTACTTGGAAGGAAACAGTGAAGAGTTTTAAATGTTCAGCCATGTTCATTATGGTTACTGATATTGGAACTGCAAGGGAATTGAAATATGGAAATCTACAACAAAAACAGAAAAATGCTGGATAATCTCAGCAGGTCTGAAGGCATCTTTGGAGAGAGAGTAGAGCTAACGTTTAGAGTCTAGATGACCCTTTGCCAGAGCTCTGACGAAGGGTCATCTAGATTCGAAACGTTCGCTCTACTCTCTCTCCACAGATGCTGTCAAACCTGCTGAGATTTCCAGCATTTTTCTGTTTTTGTTTCAGACTCCAGCATCCGCAGTATTTTGCATTTATCTTGTGGAAATCTACAGTCTAGTTGGTGGAAATGGAGGGACAGGATGGTAGGGCGTTGCTTGGATGTTGCTCAGTGCTGTTTTCCCCCCCCCGCCCCCAACCTATATCTCCCTCAGCACAGGCTGATTACAACATGGGATTAGATGAAGTTATGATTTAATTCTGAAATCACAAATGTAATTACCTTACAACTTGTAGTTCTTAGCATGTGTTATAAAATTGAAGACAAAACCAAAAGAAAGTGAAGACAACAGCTAGTTGAAATGCATCTTTAAGAATGTTCTGTGTTTGCAAGCTCCTGTGTGAACTGCATTAACACTTATTGTGTCCACTCCAGTTTGATGCAAGACAAATTCACTTTATTTAATAAATTGTCACTTGGCATGAAAAATGTAGCAAGCATTAATTTGGGGAATCAGGTTGCCGTGTGCTGCTTAAAACCTGTTAATGACACAAATAAGCTTCTGAAAAAAGTTAACCTGATTAATAAAATGCTTTAATCAGCATTTTTATATACATATCTGTCTCAGCTGTTTGATCATTCTGTATGTTTGCTGATGTATAAACAATGGTGCTTATCCTAGTTTTAGAAGAAATCCTGAGAAAATGATTAGGAAGTGTTACTGAGATGCAGTCCACTCCTCAGTCTGACCTCCAACGCGTGCCTTGCCATCAGATAACATTGAGGAGTGGACTGTATGGGCCGTGCACCGAAAACCTATCTGCTTGGATCAGGATCCATGAGTCTGAATGAAGAGTTTGAAGTTTTGAGATTTAACGAAGTGTACTGAAGTTTTCTAGTTTGGAATTCTGATTGTTGAAAGTAGCATAAAGTTTGGTTTCTCATTTAATGCACAGTAAGAAGTCTCACAACACCAGGTTAAAGTCCAACCAGGGAGCGGCGCGGGCTAATTGTTCCTGGTTTCTCGTTTCAAGGCTTCATTCTACGATCATCTTGCTGGTGCCAGTACAGAGTGAGACTGCGGATAGTTGGGAACCTGTCTCGGGGGCAGGGGATTCATATGGTATTCGTGGAAGTGGAAATGACTAGGGTTGGGAAGCATTTTCCGATCGGGGCCATTGTGATCTCCTGGACTCGTTTCGATCGCCTCAGGGGGTCGGAGAGGAATTTCCCAGATTTTTTTTTCCCCATATTGGCCCTGGCGTTTTTCACTCTGGGTTTTCGCCTCTCCCTGGAGATCACATGGTCTGGAATGGGGGGGTGGGGGTAAGTTAATAGGTTGTAATGAACAAAGCATCGTAGCTGTGAGGGACAGCTCGGTGGATAGGATATTGGTATGTAGATAGGCTGGAAAATTGGGTGGGGATCCTGGATTCAGGATTCAATCCTGGACCGGGGAGCGGCGCGGGCTTGGAGGGCCGAAGGGCCTGTTCCTGTGCTGTATTGTTCTTTGTTCTTTGTTTATTTGGTAGCAAATACCATAAGCTTTCGGAGCACAGCTCCTTCGTCAGATGGGGTGGATATATCTGACCACCATTCTCATTTAATGACAGGATATCTTGGATTGGCCAACGTCACGTACGTTCTTCTACTGGCGCCTGCGCAGATTGCTCCTGGAAGATACCGTGAAGAAAAAGATTCTGCATGCAAACTCGGAGCTGACTGACGGACAGATTCAGGCAATGCTGAGGCGCTGGTTTGTTGAGGCTGAAGGAGCTGTGAAGGTAGGTTTCTTGGGAGCTGTGACTCATTACCTGTGATTTGTGCTGTCTGTTACAACCTGCTACAAGAGTAGCTCTGCACAATAAGAGCCAACCAAAGATGCACAGCAGAGATGCTGAGCATTAATTGTCCTTTCCAGGAAGGATGTATTTTGAGAATTGAGTTATTGCATTTTGATCGCATGCTCTACCCTACATCCCTACATGTTACCAGTGTAGCCCATACAGTTTAAAAATTCTGATTTTGTATTTTACAAGACCCAGCCAGGAATTCAGCAATTTGTTTCCTGAATCAGCTGAAAATCAAATAATCCGGCAATCAATGAGAAAGAGTTTTAAAAAGTCAAGCATGTGTGTAACAGGGAGGGAAACAACTTCCATGGTACTCATTACACAGAGACAAATTTCAGAGTGTTTCACAGGATGGAAGATGATGGTGATGAGTGTCTGAAGCCGCAGAAACCCTGTTTGTACACCTAATACCGGATTTGTGCCATCAATTGTGATCAATTTCTGGTGGCAGAATGGGAACTGATCCAAGGAGAGTAAAAGCCTGGGTAAAGGTCTGCAAGGAGAGTGTTGAGGAGGTTTTCGAAGGCCAGGGTGGTGGAGGGAAGAGGTTTTGGAGGGTGGGGCAAGGCAGCTGAAAAAGCAGAAGAAATTAAAAACAAGTAAACCGGCAGACCCTACAAATAAAGCAAATTGGAACTAAATACAAGTGCACATGGCCCCCTGTAGACCAGTGGGGTGGGGGGCGGTGTTGTGGTAAGTACATTTTCTTTGATGGAAAATAGGCACTATCACACCAAAAGCAAAAGACTGTGGGTGCTGGAAATTGGAAATAAAATGGGAAATACTGGAAACAACTCAGCAGGTCCAACAACAACTATGGAGGGAGAAACAGAGTTAATACATCAGGTTAATGAATTTTCATTAGAGCTCGAACTGAATATAATAAAGTGAGGAAGAAGAAGGGGGACCCACACAATAAAGTATGAAATCCAATGACAGATTAGATCTAGGGCATCTGAGGAATTGCTTTATCTGTCAAGGGACAGCACAATAGCAGTTCCCTGGGACCACAGCCTCCCAAGGTATAATACAAGGTGCTCCCAAAGGAGAGAAATATAATTATGAAAAGACCGAGTTGATTTTAGGAATGTTTGTGCTTATCAAGGCAAGTAATGCGAGTCCTTGGGAATGAACCATTTGTAACATTTCGCATTGCGAGCCCTTGTATTGAACAGCTAGGTGTAGGTTTAAAGATAGTGTGGTTAAGCTTCAGGATATTTGTTTCTGTCACACAGCTGAACTTTTCCATTTTATGCATTAACCACTCATGTAGGGAAATGTGTTAAATTGTCCAACGTTGTTACTCTAAAAAAACAGTCAAAACACACTTTTTTTAAAAATGCCAGAACAGAGTGGTGTGCAGGAGTGCTGACATATTCAGGGTCGAAGGTGCTGAATTATTTGGCAGGATTAGTAGGTATCTGTTACCACCAGGAATTACATAGACAAGGACAGGAACTGTATACAATCTGCTCCTCTTAATTTGATTTGAGTCAAATTATCTGATCATTCAATTTTTTAAGCACTTAAGTTCCCACTGTGCTGTTAATTTATGTTCATTGGATAATTTGAGATTTTGATGCAAAATATCAACTTCTAAACGTTGGCGTCACATTCGATCATTGAGGTGTAAAAAGACATAGTTAAATAGATGGTGAAAGTAAAAGTTCAAAAATAAGGAACAAATAGTTCTAATTTGTATTTTTCTATGATCTGACAAGGATGTCAAAACCAGATCCATTACTTAAAGTTTGATGAGAAAAGGGCTGACATTTCAAGTCCAGATGACCCTTTGTCAAAGCTAAATCCAGTTAGAATCTTTCATTCCCTCACTCTATAGTATAAATATCTCCCACTTTCTATGCCTTTCAGCTTTGACAAAGGGTCATCTGGACTCAAAACGTCAGCTCTTTTTTCTCCTTACAGATGCTGCCAGACCTGCTGAGATTTTCCAGCATTTCCTCTTTTAGTTTCAGATTCCAGCATCCGCGGTAATTTGCTTTTATTACTTAAAGTTTGATATTGTTTATATTATTTGGATGTTCCTTAAATGCTAACGGGGTTTGCTCTGTGCTCTTCCCAATACAGTCTCAAATTATTCAGGAGAGTGAGACTTTATACCAATGGAAATTCTTTGTTTCTATGAGGTTCTCTACAGTAGAGCTGCAAGTGTCATTGGAGCACTCGAGACACTTTAAGAGTCAGTTGTTTATATATTTTTTTTATATAGTGTTTGTGCTTGCAAGCAAGTAAACATCAGGATTTTAGCTTGACATTGAAGGCATGAAAAGCCTTCCTAAAAATCAAAATTTGCAAAGTGGGGCAATTTCAGTAAAAAAAATAGAACTAGTTCCAATTAAATTTAATAGAAAAGATCAAAGGGGCCAAGTCAAATCCAGAGTGCTCTCTTATCCTCACACTGCTCCAGTAGCTCCTCCAGGGACTAATAACTGATGAGGTGTTTGACATAAGCAAAATAAGAAAATAAAGTTCTAAACTTCAGGAACAAAAGAAAAGACTGTCCCAACCTTGCTCTTAACATTGCTTCAAATGTCCATTAACACACAAAGCAAAAATACTCTGGAGTCACGCCAACCTCCCCAGGTAGAAGGTGCTCTCGATGCAGGCGTTTTGTTAACTAATACTTACAATAATCAACTCTGATTATATTAAGCTACAATTAATCTGCACCCTGGAATGTGTTGATAGGAACTGGCATGCTGTTACTTAATTAAAACCAAAAGGATTAAAAATATTAATGGTATTAAATATTCTCCTAAACCACAAGCGCTGGAATTCTTGGCTAAATCTGCTCTTCTAATGCAAGCTTAAAATGAACAGTCATTTACATCCTTTGAATCTTCAACCTCACATGCCAAGTATTACTTTGTTTAAGCTTATGACAAGATCGCACCATGAATATGCATTTTAGCATTAGGAGCTGTCAAAAAGGCATGGGGAAGCATTTTTGTGAAGCAAGTATGGTTTATGTAGCCAAAATTAAAAAATAAGATACCAAAGAAGCTGATCTATATAAATTAGCCTCCAGATTTAAGCTGCTAGTAAGATAGCAGGATAGGTAGTCACAGCAGGCCCTTGGAAACATAACCTTGCATTTGGAGAATAACCTTTATGTGGGGTTGGGGGAGGGGGGGGGTGGTGCTGGCAGCAGGAGATGGTGGTGATTTGGGAGGAGAATATAGGGGTCTCTTTAGTTTACTTTACCTTTTTGTTCCTTCCGGTTCTGAAGCACTGATTGTCAATATATTGAGACCTTGTATGTGCCAGCAATCAAGAAATCCTAGCTGATTTTTGTTCTTTTCTACATCTCAAAACTTGGACCACTTGCTGTGCTCCAACTCTCGCCGAACCTGATGTAAACATAAACCAGGGATTGAAGTTGAGATTCTGCGAGGTTACTGCCAAGCCAAAAGCTTCTATCTACCCACCAAGCCATTAGAAGGCTGTAAATTTGTTTTTAAATGGCCAGATTTTTCCGGTAACTAAACACAATGGCAACCTCCAAGAACCACTTGAGCGTGGTTAACCATGCTAATAAGTTAGTTGCTATCTGAAACAAAAACGGAAAATGCTGGAAAATCTCAGCAGGTCTAACAGCATCTATGGGGAGAGAATAGAGCCAACGTTTTGAGTCTAGATGCTAGATTCGTCAGAGCTAAGAGCAAGGAGAATCAGCAGAGATTTATACTATGAGGGTGTGTTTGGGGGGAGGGGAGGCAGGGGTGCAGAGGTGGAATGGAAGAAAGGGAATGTAAGTGAGGATACAGAATGCTGAGAAGGTGCTAAAAGTGCCCATTGAGTGATCAGAATGTGTGAATGGCAGAACAGAGGTATAGATGGTTAAAGGACTGCCTGGGGATTATGGCTGTTGCCCTGAAGGGAAGTGGGGGGGGAATGGAAGCGAGAAAGAAGGATGATGAAATGGATAAATGAGATGAAGCAAAATGAAATAAAATAAATGGAAATGGGGTGAATGTGGAGGAGAGAATTCATGCTCTGAAGTTGTTGAACTCCTAGGCCGAGGCAGTCCCTTAACCATCTATATCTCTGTTCTGCCATTCTCGCATTCTGATCACTTAATGAATGCTTTCAGCACTTTCCCAGCCTCCTGTGTCCTCATTTACATTCCCTTTGTTCCATTCTCCCCCACCCGAATAGCATAAATCTCTGCTGATTCTCTTTGCTCTTAGCTCTGACGAAGGGTCATCAAGACTTGAAACGTTGGCTCTGTCCTCTCTGCACAGATGCTGTGAGACCTGCAGAGATTTTGCAGCATTTTTCTGTTTTTGTTCCAGATTCCAGCATCCACAGCATTTTGCCTTTATATAGTTGCTATCTGAGTTGCTGGGCGGCACGGTAGCACAGTGGTTAGCACTGCTGCTTCACAGCTCCAGGGTCCTGGGTTCGATTCCCGGCTCGGGTCACTGTCTGTGTGGAGTTTGCACATTCTCCTCGTGTCTGCGTGGGTTTCCTCCGGGTGCTCCGGTTTCCTCCCACAGTCCAAAGATGTGCGGGTTAGGTTGATTGGCCAGGTTAAAAATTGCCCCTTAGAGTCCTGGGATGCGTAGGTTAGAGGGATTAGCGGGTAAATATGTGGGGGTAGGGCCTGGGTGGGATTGTGGTCGGTGCAGACTCGATGGGCCAAATGGCCTCCTTCTGCACTGTAGGGTTTCTATGATTTCTCCAAAAGCTGCATAAAAATGATACCACGCTGAGACACTTGCCATCGAGGTACATGGAACTGTTGCTGTAGATGTCATAAATGCCCAATAAACATACCAGAAAAAAATCTCTGGGACAGTGAATGTTTATTTATTAGTCACAAGTAAGCTTACACTAACACTGCAATGAAGTTACTGTGAAAATCCCCTAGTTGCCACACTCTGGCGCCTGTTCGGGTACACCTGAGGGAGAATTTAGCATAGCCAATGCACCTAACCATCGGACTATGGGAGGAAACCGGAGCACCCGGAGGAAACCCACGCAGACATGGGGAGAACATGCAGATTCTGTACAGACAGTGACCCAGGGAATTGAACCCAGGTCCTTGGTGCTGTGAGGTAGCAGTGCTAACCACTGTGCCACCGGGATATGTCTCAGTCACTGCCAGGCAGCAACACTGGCACGGAACATTAACTCTTTTTAGTGTCATGTCTCATTTCTTCAATTTATAATTATTGTTTGAGGTTTATAAGAAGAAGTAGTCTTTTCTTTAGATCTCTCTTATTTCTATTTCTATTAATCCCATTATCCCCACTTTATTTTGCTCTCTGTATTTGATTTATCAATGAATTAAATATTCTAATTTACAGTTCCTGGTTCAGACACTCAGCGAAGAACTCAATCTGGTTGGTTGAAGAGTTTGTCCCATTCACACAGGTCCCAAATCCCCTGCAGAGGGCTCTTCACTGAAATGAATTTAGAATCATCACAGCTTCCGGTGCAAAATCCCGTTGAATGTCTGTGAACCAGTGCAAGCATTATGACACCTGGTGCCATTCATTTGCCACTAACTGCAAAATCTGGCCAGTGTTCTGTAAACATGCCTCCAATTTGTCAAATTCTTTAAGTGTACACTTGTACCACAGGCACAGCTTGGACATCTGTAGAGGAGGTCCATCAATCTGTCCTATTACTTTAAAACTGTTTAGTGTGCCTTTGCGAGTGGCGCTGGAGCTAATGACACAAGATGCACAGAGTATGTATGCATAGAGCAATGCTTCACGGACAACTAACTTAATGTTAGAGGAGCACAGATGTGAGTGCCAGCTATCTATTAGCATTGAAATCATTCTAAACTTCTTTACCCTGTGGACTGCCTGAGCAGTTCTTTATTGCAGCATTGCACCAGCAGTGCTGCTGGAAAAGCAAGCCTAAAATATAAAACGAAAGCCTGCAAATGTTGGAAATCTGACTTAATAACAGAAAATGCAGGTCTGTCGGTATCTGTAAAGACACACCACTGTTTCAGGATGTATGCCCTTTGTTAGAACTGTATTTCCAGTGTTTACTATTGTGAAATCAAACCAGTTAGCCTGCAGACGGGGAGGGACCTGATAGCTCTTTTGTTCAGTCAGGAATCAGATTGCTGATGAGTTACATTGTCACTTTGGAGTTGAATGTCACCCTGAATTGAAGTGGCAGCATCCAGTGACAGTCTCAAAGATGATTTTGGCAAACCACATGCTTGAGCTGAATCAGGATGTGTGGCCGCTGCAGCATCGTCCGCCCCGATACTCAATTGCTGACTTTGCATCCTGGACGTCCCCTAATGAAAACCTACCTTGCAAAGCTCCCCAAGATGATGACCTTGCCACTTTCAGTCGGTCTCTGAGGAGCTTGTAGCAAAATGGATTCACGGAGTGCACTTAAACAAAATTGGAAGAAAATTAAAAAGAGTCAGCCACCTGACCAACTCAGCAGTGAAGAAAATACAGAGTCCTGTTAAGCGCAAGATTCTGTCCTGAGGTTGTAAAAGGCTCAGCGGTTTTACTTTGTAGTGTCTATATGATAGATGAGGGCCAAATCAAAAAAGGTATGCTCTTCACCGAAAGGCGCCCTCTCACATTTGACTTCAAGCCATGTGTACGAGTTTGTGCTGTTTTCCAGTTGCTAGTGGGAAGAACATCCTCATAAAACCAAGCGAAAAGGAGGTTATTTGGTACGCTGACAAAGATCTTGTACTTGCTAGACTCCAGGGCTACATATAGCTCATCTGATGCAGCTGGAGGCGTGTGGTAGTTGAGGACCAAGGCAAGAGTAGGAGAGAACCAATCCATCAATTGACTGCTTACTGCAAGGGCTCTACAAGTTAACTTCTGTATCACAGCACAGCTGATTGTTCATTGTCTTCGAATGCCTCCTAATATGTTTATAACACAGGTAAAACCATACAATTTGTACAACTTGGTTGAATCACTATCGCAGTGATAAGACAGATATGGACATAAGAAAAGACCTTCAGTGGGCAACCTCAGATGCTGCAAACTTGCGCGCCATTCTCCCCAGTTAGTTAATGTCAACTCATTCCCATGGGAAGCAAAAACTCTACGGCCAATGTCACGAAAAAATTAATTCCTCTGCAAGGCAAGCTGTCTACAAGGTGCATTGTTAAAAGTGCTTAAGTAGCAACCCCTCCTCAGTATGCCTCATTTTCCTTGAGAACTTGTCTTTTGTAAATCGCTATCGGCACAAAAAGTTCTGCAAGATTCTTGTTTCTAATCCCCAATTTCTCCATTCCTCTCCTGAAATTGTTGACTCCTGCTGCTGTTCAGTTTTGTGGTTGCAGGCAGCCCTTCACTGCCTTATCTAAAAGTGGCCCCTTATCATGTGAAGCCAATAAGTGAGTGTAAGCAGGCTGTTTAACCATGGAGATGCCAGAGCCATGACAAACGCTGTCATCCGCTGATGTACACATGCATGCATGCACTTTGCAGTTGTCACTGGATCCCATTGAGAAGTAGGAGAATTCTTTCTCCGGGTGTGTTAATTCCATTGTAACTAAATGCTGTTCAGGCCAAGATGAGTAGACTGAGAATGGAGCCTGGAATTTCTATAATGTGATTGGTTTAAGATAGTAATGACGATAGCTGTACCCAAAGAGCCATTGGAAAACTTGCTGATTAGCTGTTGGCTGGTAAACAAAGTTTTTACTTTAAACCATGTAGTTTTATACATTTTAAAATATCCATACAGGAAGTTAACATTGACATGTTGCTATATAAAGATATTAAATATCTTGGCCTCCTTTTGAAAGGGGTCTATTGTACAGGAATTTCTAAAGGGTCTGAAATCGCAAACTCCATTAAGATAGCTTCCTAGATCAAAATAAAGTAAAGTTTATTTACTAGTTGCAAGTAGGCTTTCATTAACATTGCAATGATGTTACTGTGAAAATCCCTTGATCGCCACACTCCGGTGCCTGTTTGGGTACACAGAGAGAATTTAGCATGGCCAATGTATCTAACCAGCATGTCTTTTGGACTGCGGAAGGGAAATGGAGCACTCAGACGAAACTCACGCAGACATGGGGAGAACGTGCAGACTCCACACAGACATTGACCCAAGCCAGGAATCGAACCCAGATCCCTGGTGTTGAGAGGCAGCAATGCTGCCCTACCACGCCGTTGTAAAATTATCATATTTGGAATTTATTTTAAGAGCCAGAAAAATGCTTTATGTTTGGATCTATGTACATAATGTTTCACATGGAGTGACAACCTTCCTTTACAGTTTTAAGATTTTAAGTTGTTTCAGATATATGATCTTGTTTTCTTTCAGTCACTAGACTTGGGTCTCAGTTCAAGTGCTGGAAGAAGCCTTAGGAAGATCTTTATTTTGACAACAAACATAGATAAAATTAAAATTTTTGGATATTTGCTGAAATGGGCTGACTCCAGACGCTGGCAGGACCCAATTCTTGGATTCCCATCCCCATTCCCAGTGACAGCAATTTTTGCTGGCGTGGGATAAGGGTGCAGGCAGCAAGCCCAAACCCTGCAATGCTAAACTAGCCGGCTCCATTTCATGGGTAGAAGGATACCCCCTCACAATGGAGTCAGGCCAACTCCTGGGTGGCTTGTGGTTCATGATCCCTCAGGAGAGCTGTGAACCATAGTCAGGATTTGGGAAAATTGAGGCGTGACGAGTCAGAAAATTTGCCAATTCGAGCTAGCTGCCTCGGCAGCCCATTCATTTCCAGAATTAATTCCCATCTCTACAAGAACAACTATGTAAACTGGATAAAACCCAGTGTCAATGGACTTCTTCATTGTAACTGTCTTTAAACTTCATTGTAACATAATTAGAGTTGAACCTGAAGATTGTCACTCACTTCTGGTAACGTGTCAAAAATGGATCACTGAAAATCTCTCCCCTTTCCAGGCCTACCTGTGGGATGACAATAAGGATGTTGTAGAATGGCTGGAGAAACAGCTACTGGAAGAAGAAGGAGCTCGCTCAGTTATTGATGAGAACATCAAGTACATCTGCAGAGATTATATTCTCAAACAGATCCGAAGGTGAGACTCGCACTGATTTTGCTCTTTACAGAATTGTTTTAAGATTACTGATATTGCGGTTTATAAATCTCTCTCTCATATATTAAAAGTGGCCTTTTCAGCATTAATCACACTTCGAATAGAAAGAAGGAGCACAAAACTAATTAGTAACAGGGGATAAAGGTTCTTCGTGCTTTTATAGGTGTCTCAAATTTTCCAGGAAACAATCCAAAAGCTCTTTACTGCTATCCAGTTTCTTTAGACCTCTTTCAAGCATTTACTCTATTCTCCAACTCACGGGCAACGCCACAGAAGATCCACCAATTTGGGGTGAGGGTGTTGGAATTGGGCAATGTGTACTTTACTGACTTTTTTTTTCACCTTGTACAAACTGTAACTTGTTCAGTATTTTGTGTGCGTAAGTGCTACTGAGTACGCATTTATCAGGAACCCTCTGCAGGCAGTGCAGAGATAAACGCACTGTCCATTAAACCTGTTCCCAAACGTTTTTCCAGCATATCTTTGATTCATGGACGGCCTTGCAGTTTGATTTTCTTTTCTTGGGACCTCACACAGCAAGATATTAATTTTCAGTTGGATTACAGGTGTGTTAACTGAATTGGACAGTGGAAAATCAGAAAGACACAAGAGATAGAGAGGCAATCGAGAGGAATCCCAAAGTGTGCTGATTCCAGTTCTTGCAGATCTTCACCACAACCCTCACCCACCCGCCCTAGGCAGACCTCATCGTATTCTGGGGCGGGTGATGCACCATTTGAAAATCACTTCACAGTTAAACTAAAAGCTGGCATTAAGTTGTGACAGCCGCTGGCAGTTGGGAGGTGATGGTGATTGCATCGTGGACTTAACCGGATGGTAAAATGCTGCAGATGTTAAAATAGTGTTGTTGAAATAGGCATTCTTGGCTGTTCTGGAACCTCACTATAATAATGATAGCTCCTTAAGAGCAAGCAACTCTGGTGTAATGCACAGTCCGTTCACAGCACAGCTGTCCACTGTTGCTCTTGAGGATTTCTGGGTTCCAAATGTATTCTGATTTAAATCACATCACTTGTGCTAATCGTACGTTTTATGTCCTGTTGTTTTTAATCTATTGTAAGTAAATTAAGTCTTTTTTTCACTGCAATTGTAATTGTCCCATTTTGTAATGTCAGTCAGAAGATGATTGCTAAGCTCACAGAAAGCAATGGTTTGATTGTACTTTTGTCTTTGCAGTCTGGTGCAGGCCAATCCTGAAGTTGCCATGGATTCTATTGTTCACATGACCCAACACATCTCACCTACTCAGAGAGCCGAAATTGTCCGCATTCTGTCAACAATGGATGCCCCTGCTTCAACATAGAGGACACGCAGAGTGGATTCTGCAAGGAGCTGGCTGTTCCACCACAACGGCCAAGGATAACAACAGACAAGGATGTGGAGGACGTTCCGGAGTGCGGATACTCGAGCACAGAAATATGGACACTGCCACACAGATACAACCATAACCGTTTTTTAAATTTGTATCTGAGATGTAAGGAAAGGAACAATTTAATTTGACCAGATGTAGATTTTTGATGTGATAAGAAAAATGTATGCATTCCTGGCACTGGTTTGCACCCTGAACTCTAGTCCTCATGAAAGGTACTGAAGATGCCTTAAA
Organism: Mustelus asterias; assembly: GCF_964213995.1. Classification (NCBI taxonomy): domain Eukaryota; kingdom Metazoa; phylum Chordata; class Chondrichthyes; order Carcharhiniformes; family Triakidae; genus Mustelus; species Mustelus asterias. The sequence goes on from NC_135812.1 coordinate 21,510,869, forward strand.
GATAAAGTTTTCACACTTGCTGGTCCATAAAATTCTCATCAAGCTGCCAGCAATCGGATCTATAAATACTGTTCTCTGTTCTTTTGCAGGCATAACATGACGGCACATCTCATGAAGGGCATGTAGTACATTGTGGTTTGCAGTGCTAGTTAATTATGCAATTGATGTTGAGTGGTTTGCAGAAATATTTTAACATTTCTTTATGTAATCAGCTACCTTCACCAACCTGAACTGCTGCTGTAATTTATTTTTAAAGAAAAATTAAAAATAGGGACTGACTCGACAGAATAGTTAAGCAGCCAAGTGAAAGTTACACCCACCCCCACAATTTGCCATTGACTTGAAAGTCTCTGAGAAAAGTTGTGCAAATATGCAGAGACAGAGGGGTAGGGTCGATTATGCCAGCGCAGAAAAGGTGCCCATTACATTAAGCCTCATAACTCTGAATTAATGAATCAGTGTGTACACCAGAAGGTGAAGATGTGAGTATTTGAGATTCTCCCATTAAAATTAAAAACAACATCAGATAGTTTGTTTCCAACTATGTTGCAAATTGAAATTTCATTGGTGCACACTGCTGGTTAAGTGGCAGGTAGGTCCAAAGGTTGCTGATATAGATGGGCCAATTTTAGGGGAAAGGATTTATCGAGGGAGGAGCAGTGGACATTTTCAGCGCCAGCTATTTTAATTTGATTTGCAGGAGGGCAAAATTACAATTTCATATTTACCTTGAGCCCAATAATTGCCAAATCCAACACGGAGACTTGAGAATAACACCAGTAATGAAATGTCAGGAGGAATCTGTGAAAGAAAAGCATCAGCATTTTCTCCTTGGCCTGGGTGCTGAAAGAAGGTTTTGCGGTTTGAATGTGCACGGGTGACGGCATGAGGAGGACTGTTTAAATAGAGAAAATGTTGTTCACTGCAGCATTAATAAACACTTCAGTTTAACCCTTTCCTCCGTATTCTCCTAAAGGACTTTACAGTGCCCCTAGAATCAGTCCAAAATAATTGGTGGCTTTAAATCACTTCCCACCATTCGTAATATTTTGTAGCCACGGTAAATGTTTCTATTGTCTGGCAGTGTGTGACTTTAGGGAAACAGAAAATGTACATTTAATAAGAGCTTAAATATTTAGTTTGCACTATGTAACATGTCTAAAATAACAGTAACCAGGTCTGGAAGAGCTCCTGTAAAGATCTGCTGCATAATCTATAGCCGGGGTCTTTGAGCAGTTTTTAAGCATGTTGGGTGGGGTGGTCATTAGTTACCTTGCTCAAGGTAGGACAGCAATTGTTTGCATTTTCACCTCTTTTACCTGGCTGCTTTTAAAATTGATACAACTGCACAAACTACCAAAGGCCAGTCAAATAAAGTTTTTGTGGCAGCAATGTAGCAATAGGGGGCATCCCCAGGTTCAGTGGCCCCAATTTCCTGACCTCACCTGACATGCTCTGTCTACACAAGGGAGAGATAAAAGCTGGAGGGTCATGGCTGGCCCATTTAAGGAGCAGCTCCTTAAATCTCTCAACCACAAAAGGACAGGAACGACTTGCCTTTATGGTACGGCGCTTTATCTCTCAGTTCAGAGCAGTATGTAAGTGCAGGCCGACCTTAGGAGTTGAGTGACCAAGGAGATCAGAGAAGCCGGGGGATAAAGAGGGATTCACATCTTCACTAAACAAAGTGAAGATTCAGATTTACGCAGTCTGAGGATTTTGAGCCTTTGTGCAAAACAAGATAGTGGTTCAGACCGAAACGTATAATCTCTGTCTTTCGCATATTCTGTTCACACTCTTATAACCATCCAATTTAGGCACCAAAAAAAGGCTGTGCTGACCTCCATTTAAAAGACTGCCTGCTGATATCTGTTAGGATGATGCTTTTGAACACTTGCTGGAGGAAGATCTTTTCTGAGCAATTGGAGCAAAATCGGAAACTTATTTGAAAAGAATGGGTTTACGATTTTAATGCAGCTAATGTTTAGAGAATATCTTTCCCAGTATTGTCAATGGGTCAAATGTTCACTGGGGCCATTTCTTTGAATGTGTTCCTGTAATTTTAACTGCAAACAGCATCTGTTCAATTTTAGACAGCTTCATAATGAATTACTTCTTTTACAGAGCTTTTTTTTTCTTTGCAGTAATGCCCAATGATTTTTGCTTGGGCTTTGTAACTAATTATATTTTTTAAGTGTATTGCATATGTAGAGTACTAACTATGTGCATTGAATGTCCCCACTGATTTAACTCGTGGTTAGGTTTATAGAGTATTTTTAATGCCACATGTGTGTGCAAGTTTGTAGAATTTGTTTCTTAGAGCATCCTGTCGCTGTGTCAACAATTTCTAAGGCCCTCCAGCAGGGATTGCTACAGAGAGAAGTCACCTCCACACAATTCACGTGGTAGAAATAGGATTCCTTGGTCTTCGGACAGGTGGCACTGTGGAGGTAAAGGTAGACCCAGCAATTACTTCATCCAATTAGTTTCACGTTTTGTACGTGATGCAACTCAAGTTATTGTCCTTGTGCGAGAAGAGCAGTTACAAAGCACAGTTCCTGCCTGTCTTTATATCCCATAGTGGTGGCTATGGTAAAACAGTGATTGTGCCTAACAGACAGATTACTCTATGTTAAGAAACTGTGGTATGTAGAATTTCATTTGTAGCCTCAACAAGGATTAACTGTTGTAGTCAATAGGTGCCATGATGTGATGGTTGGAAACAGCCTGTGGGTTACAAGGAAATAATAGTGTCTAAACAATTAGAAAACTCTTCAGCTACCATTGCGCACAATCACAACTGGAGTGAGTAAAGAACTACAGTGCTGCCTCTCTGAATTTTACCGTATGATTAGTTTAAATCCAGAATTTGTCCTTTTAAGGTCTGGGTGGTTTCATGGAGTAAATTCTAAATACCATGGTCCTGTTACTCTGTTTAATTTATACTTCTAATTCATTATTTTTCTAGTGACGTTTATATTTCTAACCTGTGCTCTTTGATCAGCATTCAGACTGTCCTGGAATTTCAGATGTGTAAAGATGAAACAAAAAAGATGAAAGGTTAAGTAAGTTGAGCAGTTTTGGGGGTGAAATTCCTGACATTACTTCTCCACTTAAAGGCCATGCAGATAAAATGGCATCATCAGAAATTGCACATTCCCGACTTGTGCCGCTGCTGATACCTTATTCAGGGTTATTGAACACTAAGAATTAACACTATTAACTCTCCCGTCTTTAAGAACATAAGAACATAAGAAATAGGAGCAGGAGTAGGCCATCTAGCCCCTCGAGCCTGCCCCGCCATTCAATAAGATCATGGCTGATCTGACGTGGATCAGTACCACTTACCCGCCTGATCCCCATAACCCTTAATTCCCTTACCGATCAGGAATCCATCCATCCGCGCTTTAAACATATTCAGCGAGGTAGCCTACACCACCTCAGTGGGCAGAGAATTCCAGAGATTCACCACCCTCTGGGAGAAGAAGTTCCTCCTCAACTCTGTCTTAAACCGACCCCCCTTTATTTTGAGGCTGTGTCCTCTAGTTTTAACTTCCTTACTAAGTGGAAAGAATCTCTCCGCCTCCACCTTATCCAGCCCCCGCATTATCTTATAAGTCTCCATAAGATCCCCCCTCATCCTTCTAAACTCCAACGAGTACAAACCCAATCTCCTCAGCCTCTCCTCATAATCCAAACCCCTCATCTCCGGTATCAACCTGGTGAACCTTCTCTGCACTCCCTCCAATGCCAATATATCCTTCCTCATATAAGGGGACCAATACTGCACACAGTATTCCAGCTGCGGCCTCACCAATGCCCTGTACAGGTGCATCAAGACATCCCTGCTTTTATATTCTATCCCCCTCGCAATATAGGCCAACATCCCATTTGCCTTCTTGATCACCTGTTGTACCTGCAGACTGGGCTTTTGCGTCTCATGCACAAGGACCCCCAGGTCCCTTTGCACGGTAGCATGTTTTAATTTGTTTCCATTGAGATAGTAATCCCATTTGTTATTATTTCCTCCAAAGTGTATAACCTCGCATTTCTCAACGTTATACTCCATTTGCCATATCCTCGCCCACTCACTCAGCCTGTCCAAATCTCTCTGCAGATCTTCTCCGTCCTCCACACGATTCACTTTTCCACTTATCTTTGTGTCGTCTGCAAACTTCGTTACCCTACACTCCGTCCCCTCCTCCAGATCATCTATATAAATGGTAAACAGTTGCGGCCCGAGTACCGATCCCTGCGGCACGCCACTAGTTACCTTCCTCCAACCGGAAAAACACCCATTTATTCCGACTCTTTGCTTCCTGTCGGATAGCCAGTCCCCAATCCACTTTAACACACTACCCCCAACTCCGTGTGCCCTAATCTTCTTCAGCAGCCTTTTATGGGGCACCTTATCAAACGCCTTTTGGAAATCCAAAAACACCGCATTTCCTTGAAAGGAATTTCACTTGCCCCATATAAACGATGGAAGGAGGAGTCACATTAGCTGTTGAACAAGTTACGGAATGTATTGGCGACAAAGAAAGTGGTGTGCTGTGTTGAAACAGAGGGGCAGCATTTTCCAGCCAAAGAATCCTGGGATGCAATCTGTTAATGGAACAATTGACAGCTTATTTATTTCATGCGTTTTTTTTAAAAAAATAACTTCTGTTAGTCATGAGTTTTTTTTTAAAAAGAAAAGTTTTCGATTTAAAAACTTCCAAATCTTCACCCTAACCACTTAATGTGCTCGTTAAAAGGGCTAACCGTAGGTATGAAGGGCTGAATGATCTCCTCCTGTGCTGTATAATTCAATGTCTTCCCTTGTTCCCAGATTCTGCTCCAGCTAAAAGAGGCGGCGGCATTTGGGCACAATACCTGTGCTGCTACCTGTCAGCTGCGGGGAAGCTTTCACTACCCCCTACCCCCTCACCTCAAAGTCCATTTATCCAGTTGGTGAGGAGCAGAAATTTGTCCCTTTGTTAAGAATGGTCTGCTGGAAGGGCCTTCAAAAATTGAAAATGGCAAGGATAAGAACAGGCTGTCTGCTGACTTTGGGTTCTATTTGAATTCTGCACACTTAGGGGAGGGTATGGAGTACAGTCAATTCAAATATACCTGGAAGAAGAAGCAGACAAAATGGCAGGGGCTTTTCTGTGAGCATCATTGCACTTCATTTCCATAGATTAGAGAATAACTAGAGGCTGGTGCATAATTCGTGTGCAGTCCAATATTTCATTTCATGGAAAGGCTGTCCCTGCCTTTCTTGGTTTTGAAGCAGGAAGCGGTGCACCTTTATGGTGTCTATGTGGCAAAGACCAAGGCCGGAATTCTCCGGCCGTACACCTCAGCGGGACCAGAGAATCCCGCTGATGTGAACAGCCGGAGAATCCCGCCCAGAGAAACAAAAGCTTCCAAATGCTGTACAGAGGGTCAGAGTGATTTGTGCGAACAGCAATGGAAATGCTGTGAATCTGGCCCACATCCTGCCATGTCAACACAGCATAATCACTTGGTTTAACAGAAGCAATGTTGAGATATTGACACAAGCAGAGAATGAGCTACGTAACTCACCGTGGTGGTTTCTTGCTCTAGTTTGAAGATTTCAGGCAGGGTAGTACATGGACCAGTATTATTGGCCTTGGTGCTGGGGAAGGGGAAATTAACTAGAGTTCCCACTTTTACTGACTATTCAATGATCTTTGATGGCACATTCAATGTTTGTTGTGAATCGCCACTGGGGTGAGGAGCCAGTGACCACAGACTTGTGTATCCCACAAGAAAGGTGGGGGTGGGGGTGGGGGGGGGGGGGGGGGGGAACGGGTAAAATTGGGTTTGAAAGCAACTCCGCATTTCGATTGCCAATCCACAAAGGTACTTGACAGAGCGGGAGAAAAAGCAAGGAAACTGGTCACATTACGGTGTAAAAAGAAATTTGTGCTCTCAGAAAGCTGAGGATCAAAGTAGTAACATTTTCTAATTTAAGGCTTTTGTAACTTCTTCAATCTCGAGAGTATTGAAAAGATCAAAAATAAAAAAAATAATAAATTGAGTCTTTGCAGTTTGTGTTGTCTGATTCTTCATCTAGGCCACGAGGATAGGTCGGATTCATTTCCAATCAGACAGTCCCACAAATATTTAAAACAAATTGAATTGCACACCAATACCCATCACAATTACACTTGGTGCAGTAACTGAATTAGCAATTCAACAAAATAATTGGAAATGCGACATTCTCTACACAGAAGCCTCCCTCGAGGTTTTTTCGATCTGTGGGGGTACTCGGCTTCACTAATTCTGCAGCTAATTAGTGCTGCACTTGGAAATGAAGTTGTTTAAATGTAGAATTTCTCTTTGGTGAAAAATACATCACGACGTAGAGCAAATGTGTCCTAAATTGGAAACCCAACCGTAACCCTTGAAGTACCAATCTTTACTGTTTGTTCACTGAGTTGTTTGCTATACATGATTTTCTTTTTTAAATTTTGTTTTCCATTGCCATGTTGGGTTTTTTCTTTTCATCAACTCTTGGGCTGGCACAAGCTTCCATCTTTGCTTATAGCGATGCAGTTCCCACTGCTCCAGCAAGTAGTCAGATGTCAAGTCTTTCTTCTGGACAGTGAAATTTAATATGGAGAGGAGAATTCTTGACCCAATCAGCCTGGACTGCCTCTTCAGGAAGAGGGTGACATAGACCCTTTCCTTCTGCAACCGAGACCAAACAGATTGGTTTAGAGACCTTTTTTTGCAAATAAACACGCCATTCATAAAATACCTGAAAGAGCATTGCAAACATTCTAAAATGAGGAGAGAGCAATAATCAGGTTTCTACATAGATCATGTTACAGCCTGAGGTGCTCCAATGTGACATTTTCAAATGGTCATTATAAAATCCTATGGTATTTAAGTTGTGAACTTTGATCATGTTGCACATTGTGATGCTTCAATACAATTGTGATAATGTAATATTCACTATATACATTCAGTGAGTCATACAGGCTGAGGGGTTCTATACAATTCCAACCTCTCAGTTCACTATGGCTGAAAGATCTTGGTAAGAGTTTTAACAACACCAGGTTAAAGTCCAACAGGTTTATTTGGTAGCAAATGCCATTAGCTTTCGGAGCGCTCCAAGTGGAGAGGATCTCCAAGAAGATCGATATCAACACAGACATCAAGTTTCTACAAACGTGCAAGAAAGCAGACAGTATTCTGTAACTTGATTTTGTGTCTCTGTATGCCCTGTTTGAGAGCAGATTTCCACTCCATCTGATGAAGGAGCAGCGCTCCGAAAGCTAATGGCATTTGCTACCAAATAAACCTGTTGGACTTTAACCTGGTGTTGTTAAAACTCTTATTGTGTTTACCCCAGTCCAACACCGGCATCTCCACATCATGAAAGATCTTAGACAGTGACCTTCCCCCATTGCGCCTCTGTGGTCGCTGCTTCAAGCTTTAGTGTGTCCCTCAGCATGTCGTCCTGGGCTTTGAAATGCGCCAATCTGCAACACTCAGTCGAGGACAACTCTTTAAACTGGAAGATCAAGTTTTGGGTAGATCAAAAAGCATTTTGCACCAAGTTGATGACCGGCAGTTGATGTTTATCTTGGTGTGTGGCCTGGGAACAGCCCGTAGAGCACGGAATCCTGCATCACAGCTGCTCGAGATGAACCTCAACAAAAACCACCCCTTTTCTGTTCAGACCTATGCAAAGGCACATTCCACAAGGAGGTAGGTAACAATTTCTTGCCTACCACAACAACCTTGAGGGCAACATGCGGAGAGGGTGAGACTCTGGGCATGTAAGAAGGATCTCACAGGGAGGGCCTCTCTCACCAGCTTGGTGCTTGTTGGAAAGTTCTGGTGGTGAGGTATTCTTCCAAATGACTTTTGACAGTCTGCTCAGGGAATCATCCGATAGGACCCACCATCTCCTTTGGTCAAAAAGTACTTCTCTGCATAATATTTTTCACGAGGGACAGGTGGTATGTCACAATCCAATAGTGTTCCACAGCAGTGTGGCCAGACCCATCCTTCATAACATTGGTAGAACCTCAGCACATAATCACAATTGGTGCTTGCGTACCAAGAGTTGATGCACAGCTTGATGCAGCCACACGCAAAGGTGGTCATCAGGATTAGGGGGATGTTGGGCATGTATTTTTCCCCCTTCGCCTAGTGGTTTGCACATCATATCTCTGTGAACATAATCTAATTTTGACCTCCAGATAAAATGAAAAATGGCTCGGGTAATTGCCACAGTGCAGGATTGAGGAATGGGTACAGAAACACCAAGAGTGTCTCACACCTGTTGACTAAGCTCTTATCCACAATGCGGAGGGAGCGTTGCTCCCACAAACCCAGTTTTTGTTTCATTGTCAGTTGTCACTCCTTCTAGTTGCTAACACATGCCTGGATCCCTCCAAACCATATCCCCAGCACCTTCTGGCAGTTTGACCTGATGCTAAAGAGGACAAAGGATTGGTCAGCCCAGTTTCCAAAGAAAATGGCTTTGCTCTTGCCACAATTTGCCTTGGCAACCCAGGTCAGTTTGAACTAGCCGCTTCTTTTGACCAGTCTGCACACCAACAGGGGATCTGAACAGAAGACAGTGATGTTGCCCATGTACAGGAAGACTTTGACCTAAGTACCTCCACTGGTGGGAACATCTCTCTTATGTGCAAATCCTCCCTGATGGACTCAGCAAAGGGATCTATACAACAGGTGAGCAGGACAGGAGAGCGCAGGCAAAACTGCCTGACTCTAGCTTTAATTGGAAAACTTTTTGATCCCACCTATTGATTGAGATTGCACTACTGATGTGTGGAGTAGTTGGATCCAATAGAGGATTCCCTCCCCAAACCCCATTTTGGAGAGCACATCCATAATATAGGTGTGTGATATTCTGTCAAAGGTCTTCTCCTGGTCCAGACTGCTGAGGCAAGTGTCCACCCCACTGTCCCATACATAGGCGATCATCTCCCTGAGTAATGTGAGGCTTATCAGATATAATTCTGCCAGGAACAGAGTAGGGCTGGTCAGGATGAACAACAGACCCCAGAGAAGACATGACCTAATTGGTGATGACCTTGAATAGAATTATTTAGTCCAAATTCAACAGTGAAACGAGCTGCCAATTTCTAATTTCCTCCCTTGCCTTCCCAGTTGTAGATAAGGGTTATTATGCCTTTCCTCATGGATTCTGACATGCTCCCGGCCAGAAGCATATTCTTGTATACCTCCAGCAGGTCAGGATCGATCCAGTCCCACAGAGCCAAATACAACTCGGCCATCACGTTTTACCCTTCACAAAGGACCCCAGGACCATGGCAAACTCGAGCAGAGTTAGTGGTCCAGGCTCTCCTGCTTACTGCTGTCCAAGACTCTGGTTGAGAGACTTTCTCCAGGACAAGGGTCCCAAGTGAGTTTGTGATCACAAACGCCTGTGTACGTGAGCCCAAAACACATGCACCTTGTACTTCAGAGTGAGCACAACCAAATAGCAATGTAAAAATTTCATTTATGACGCAGCTGTAGATAAAACCAAAATATCAGAAATATTTTACTTTTCTATTGCCCAATGCAAGGTTTAATCAATGAAACATTTTTGTTGGCTAAAATGTTAATCATTCCCTTCACTCTGCTTGAATATTGACGTTTTGAAAAAAAACACCAGGCAAAATATTTAAACTTTTTAATAAAATAGATATTACATTAAAAATTTACAGAGAAAATATTACAGTGATGCACAGAATACAAACTCATAAGTGAGTTCTTAATAAACAGTTGGGTATGCGTAATATACAGAGAAAATCTGTTCCAATTAACTGGTGATAAAAGCTGTAAAGAAATATTTTCAAACTTTCAAGATTGGCCTTGTTTAAAGTTAAAGTTTATTTATTAGTGTCACGTGTAGGCTTACATTAACACAAATGAAGTTATCGTGAAAATCCCCTGGTCGCCACACTCCAGCAGCTGTTCGGGTACACTGAGGGGGAATTTAGCATGGCCAATGCACCTAACCAGCACGTCTTTCGGACTGTGGGAGGAAACCGGAGCACCTGGAGGAAACCCACGCAGACACGGGGAGGACGTGCAGACTCCACACGGTGACCCAAGCTGGGAATCGAACCCTGCTCCCTGGCACAGTGAGGCAGCAGTACTAGCCACTGTGCCACCCTGTTAGAAGGGGGAACCAGTTACTGTTCCCTGCCCAGTGAGCAAGCATGTATGTGATTGTCTGCCCTACCTGAATCATAGAATCTCTACAGTACAGAAGGAGGCCATTCAGCCCATCAAGTCTGCACCGACCACAATCCCACCCAGGCTCTAGTCCCGTAACCCCACATATTTACCCTGCTAATCCCCCTGATAGTAGAGTCAATTTAGCATAGCCAATCAACCTAACCTGCACATCTTTGGATTGTGGGAGAAAACTGGAGTACCCGGAGGAAACCCACGCAGACACGGGGAGAATGTGCAAACCCCCCACAGACAGTGACCCGAGGCTGGAATTGAACCCGGGTCCCTGGCGCTGTGAGGCAGCAGTGCTAACCACTGTGTTGCCCAATGTGCAAATGTGATTTTAATATTGAACTTAAGTTGGACATATCTGAACAAGGGTTATTACAATTTCTTGTATGCTCTCAGGGGGATCTCACTGTGCTGTATGGTCACCATTTGCTGTTGGCACACGTTTAGCCAATTCTTGTGTTATGTTCATTACAACCTATTAACTCACCCCCATTGCTTTGTTCATTACAACCTATTAACTCACCCCCACCCCCCTATTCCAGACCATGTGATCCCCAGGGAGAGGCGAAAACCCAGAGTGAAAAACCCCAGGGCCAATATGGGGAAAAAGAAAATCTGGGAAATTCCTCTCCGACCCCCTGAGGCGATCGAAACGAGTCCAGGAGATCACAATGGCCCTGATCGGAAAATGCTTCCCAACCCTAGTCATTTCCACTTCCATGAACACCATATGAATTCCCTGCCCCCGAGACAGGTTCCCAACTATCCGCAGTCTCGCTCTGTACTGGCACCAGCAAGATGATCATAGAATGAAGCCTTGAAACGAGAAACAAGGAACAATTAGCCCGCGCCGCTCCCTGGTCCAAACTAGACCACTCTTTTGTATCCCTCCATTCCCACTCCGGTCATATAGCTGTCTAGATAAGTCTTAAACGTTCCCAGTGTGTCCGCCTCCACCACCTTGCCCGGCAACACATTCCAGGCCCCCACGACCCTCTGTGTGAAATATGTCCTTCTGATATCTGTGTTAAACCTCCCCCCCTTCAAAGAACAAAGAACAGTACAGCACAGGAAACAGGCCTTCGGCCCTCCAAGCCTGTGCCGCTCCTTGGTCCAACTAGACCAATCGTTTGTATCCCTCCATTCCCAGGCTGCTCATGTGACTATCCAGGTAAGTCTTAAACGATGTCAGCGTGCCTGCCTCCACCACCCTACTTGGCAGCGCATTCCAGGCCCCCACCACCCTCTGTGTAAAAAAAAAAAAACGTCCCTCTGATGTCTGAGTTATACTTCGCCCCTCTCAGCTTGAGCCCGTGACCCCTCGTGATCGTCACCTCCGACCTGGGAAAAAGCTTCCCACTGTTCACCCTATCTATACCCTTCATAATCTTGTATACCTCTATTAGATCTCCCCTCATTCTCCGTCTTTCCAAGGAGAACAACCCCAGTCTACCCAATCTCTCCTCATAGCTAAGACCCTCCATACCAGGCAACATCCTGGTAAACCTTCTCTGCACTCTCTCCAATGCCTCCACGTCCTTCTGGTAGTGCGGCGACCAGAACTGGACGCAGTACTCCAAATGCGGGCTAACCAGCGTTCTATACAGCTGCATCATCAGACTCCAGCTTTTATACTCTATACCCCGTCCTATAAAGGCAAGCATACCATATGCCTTCTTCACCACCTTCTCCACCTGTGTTGCCACCTTCAAGGATTTGTGGACTTGCACACCTAGGTCCCTCTGTGTTTCTATACTCCTGATGACTCTGCCATTTATTGCATAACTCCTCCCTACATTATTTCTTCCAAAATGCATCACTTCGCATTTATCCGGATTAAATTCCATCTGCCACCTCTCCGCCCAATTTTCCAGCCTATCTATATCCTGCTGTATTGCCCGACAATGCTCTTCGCTATCCGCAATTCCAGCCATCTTTGTGTCATCCGCAAACTTGCTGATTACACCAGTTACACCTTCTTCCAAATCATTTATATATATCACAAATAGATGTGCGGGTTAGGTTGATTGGCCATGCTGGATTGCCCCTTAGTGTCGGGGGACTAGCTAGGGTGAATGCATGGGGATGGGGCCTGGATGGGATTGTGGTCAGTGCAGACTCGATCGGCCAAATGGGCTCCCTTTGTACTGTAGGGATTCAAGAGGCAACTAGATAGATACATGAATAGGCAGGAAATAGGGATATGGACCACACACAGGCAAGAAAATATTAGAGAGGCATCTGTGTCGGCACAAACTTGGGCCGAAGGGCCTGTTCCTGTGCTGTACTTTTCTTTGTTCTTTGTTCTTGTCTTTATTATTTCTTTAGTCCTGTTCAGTCTGAGAAAATGCAGAAACTGGTTTTATCCCCGCGAACAACGATTTAGTTTTAAGTGACGTGTCATAAGTGGCAATGAATGAGGAGCAGCCAGTGTGGTCTGCCACTCCTGACCTTTGCAAAGGGAAGTTTGCCAATGCCTGGCAATTCAGAACCACAACTTGACAACCTTCCCTCTTCTTCACTGTTTGCGGGTGGGGAATTTGGACTTGCGTCCTCATTGAAAGCCTACCTGTTTAGTTCCGAAAGGTGGCTGATATCACTGTTTGCCCCACAGACGTACAGTTAATTGCAATTACAAACCTCGTCGCTGCAAGTGAACAAGTACCCTGTTTAAGCCGACAGAAAAAGATTCCATTTCAAAAGAAACATTTTTCCCTTTGGTGGCGGTGGTTTGTTTACTGTTTTCCGACGCTGCTTTTTCCAGCTCAATGCTTAAGATTGCCTTCCAAACAGATTAATCCTCAAGTCTGGATGTTTTCCAGTCTGGCTTGTTTTCTGTGGATTTAATTAAATTAATTACTGCATTTGTGTTGGATACTGGGCCCAGCCATAAAGCTGCTTTATTGTTTCTGTTTGTTGGCTTTCATAGTCTGTTTGATAGCATCTAAAAGCAAACAACTAACCATTTTGTAGTGAGGTTGTCACACTGGCTTTATTTTAAATAATACTCAGACATATTTGCAGCTCAGAGGAATGATAAAATACAGAACAGGGAAAACCTTCTGCTGATGAGGTGCATGTGATCCATTACTTAAATCACTGCATTATGTTTATTTTGATCTTTTCGGCTGCTAACTTCTGCCAAATTTGAAGACACAACGTTTCTCAGCAGTGGACCTCAGGTGGTGGCACATTTACAGGAGCAGCTTCATATTAAAGTATCAGACAGTGTGGGATATTGTCGTAGGAGCATCTTCAGACTAAAGCTGATACCAAACCACAGAAAGATTTATTCGGAGGGAGGGAGTAATTAAACCCTGGTCAAAGAGACAGGTGTTTGGGTATCCCTTATTGGAGAGGGCAGTGGAGATGATTAGGGAATGAAGTCCGGGGCTTTAGCCCAGCTGGTGACCTTTGGTGCTGGGGAGAAGGAAAGGGGGAAGTACAAGAGGTCAGAGTTGGCTGGACGCCGAGTTCTCAGGGGGTCAATGGACTCTGGGAAGTTACAGAGATGGGGAAGGTTGAAGCCACTAGGATGGGTGGTTGAACGCAAAGATGAACATTTGAAATCAATCCTTTGGGGGTTCAGGGGTTAATGTAGGTTGGTAAGCACAGGGGTGATGGAAGAATAGAACTTGGTATAAATTAGGATCTGGAGGATTAGGATGGATGTCAAAGAATTTAGTCAAAGATGTGAGTTTAAAGGGGCGTGTCTTAAATGGGAAGCGAGAGGTGGAGAGACTGAGTTCCAGGTAAAAATTACAAAGTTTGGGGCTTAGTCTTAATCTTGCCATTGTACAAAGCAGAAACCTGATTAGAGAGACTCAAATGTAGAATTCTGGGAAAGATGGACTTGCGTTTGGAAGGTGAGAACACGTATAAGAACTTGTGGATAAAGGAGGTGGGAACTGTAGTTTGCAAGGGGCAGGGAGGCTTTGTTAGCTGATCTTTTTGAAAGTGAGGAGGATATTCCCTGAGGAATATCCCTAGCGTAGGGACCAGGAAAGAAAGTTGGATGTTCAGTGGTTTAGTGGGAAGAAGATATGTTTGGGAGAGGGCAAAAAGGGAGCGATGGGAGAGAAACTAGAGAAAGTCACTAGTTAGGGCAGGAAAGAGCCTCACCTGAGATTTGGGTTGCTTGGCAAGTGTATGGATAGACAGCAGAGGCAACTGAGTGGAAGGCCTCATATCTTATGAACAAAAGAGGGGCTCCTCAATCTGATTGATGCTTCTTAACAAGTTATATTCTAAGGACAACTGGACTCTGAAATATTTTTAACACATACATAAACATGACAGGAAATTTGAAAATTGATTCTTCAGAAAATCATGAACTTCAGTAACAACTGATTTTTTTAATGTCACAGTTCCATTACTTCGAAAAATATATCTTTTCCATTGCTTTGGAACATTAAAGAGGTAAGTGATACGTTTAACATCCAGTAGTTTCAAGCACCTCATGGCCAAGTATTGCACAATGTATGATAAAGTCATCCCCAACCTACCCCCACCATCCAAATCGAAAGGGGATTTTGTTTTGAACACCAGCTCACCATGGCCTCACACGTTTCTTGGCGTTTTATGCAAAACTGTCCACTGGGAACTGTGTTGAAACTGTTCAAAATAATTTATATTGCTGCCTTTCGAGATGGGCAAAATGACCTTTTAGCGCATTGGTTTGGATTGCTTTCTAAACCACGTCCTGGCAGAAGGTGTTTGACCTCACTGCAACCTTGTTATCAGAGCAGGCCAAACCACCTCTCGGATGACTACACATCTCCCACCTTCTTTCTACCAAGACCATCTTTTCACCATCCAGCAGGTTAAAAAGCTTTACAATTAGTCTCCCATGGTTCTTTCTATTTGATTTCCAATTGTCTCATCTCAAAGCTGTGCCCTGAAAATAAGAGGATTAGACCATCAGGAGGAACTGTGAAAGGGGGGGGGGGCGATAATGATCAGTTTTAGGATACCTGCACTGTGGTAGAACTCCTAGATACCTAGTTACTCCTTTTACTGCTTATTTTCCTTCCTGACTACCTGCTTTCTCATAGAATCATAGAATCTTGACATTCCAAAAGGAATCCATTTGCCCCATCAAATCTTCACCAACCACATTCCCACCCAGGCCCTATCCCTGTAAGCCCACATATTAGCCCTGCTAATCTTCCTGACACTAAGGGGCAATTTAGCATGGCCAATCCACCTAACCCGCACATCTTTGGACTATGAGAGGAAACTGGAGCACCTGGAGGAAGCCCACACAGACACAGGGAGAAAGTGCAAAGTCTACACAGTCACCCGAAGCTGGAATTGAACCCGGGTCGCTGTAAGGCAGCCGTGCTAACCACTGTGCCACAATGCCACCCTATTGTTCAGTTCCTTGAAAGTCACTCGGCCTCCAGAAGCTCGGCTGCATGGTTCTGAGGTTTGGAAGTGAACATTGGCAGACTAACTGACAGCAGGAGATATCACAGTTGAGCCTGATTCTGCCTTCAACTCTAATATTCACACATGCAGCTGGGACTGCCCAACAGCTTTCAGGTCTGAGCCTTGACTGATTTCCCCTTCACTAATCCAGGAACACAGAAATCATGGGGCTGGGCTCAGCTGACCCACCACCTCACTTGGCAGCGCATTCCAGGCCCCCACCACCCTCTGTGTAAAAAAACTCCCCCTCCCCGCACATCCCTCCTTAACTTGAACTTGTGCCCCCCTTGTAATTGTCATTTCTGCCCTGGGAAAAAGCTTCCAACTGTTCACCTTATCTGTGCCCCCCATAATTTTATAAACGTCTATCAGGTTGCCCCTCAGCCTCTGTCTTTCCAGGGAGAACAACCCCTCTTAGCTAACACCCTCCATACCAGGAAAAATCCTGGTGAACCTTTTCTGGCATCTCTCCAAAGCCTCCATGTCTTTCTGATAGTGTGGCGACCAGAATTTGACACAATATTCCAAATGTGACCTCACCAATGTTTTATATAACTGTAACATAATTTGCCAACTTTTATACTCGATGCCCGGCCGATGAAGGCAAGCATGCCATAAAAAACCTTCCTGGACACATTTAACAAATTCCTCACTATCCGGATCCCTAGCCCTAATGGATTTCCAGTCAATATGAGGAAAATTAAAGTCTCCCACTACAACAACACTATTATTTCTATATCTGTCCAGAATCTGCTTAAAAATCCGTTCTTCAACTTCCCATCAGCTGTTGGGAGGCCTGTAATACACCCCATCATCGTGACTGTCCCCTTCCTGTTTCTGAGCTCTACCCTCAGTGTCTCATTACATGATTCTTCCAAGGTGTCCTCCCTCTATACAGCTGTAATATGTTCCCTAACCAGTATTGCAACTCCCCCGCCTCTTTTGTCTTCCCCTCTCACCTAAAACACCTATATCCCAGAACTTTTAGCTGCCAGTCCTGTCCCTCTTTTAACCAAGTTTCCCTTACCACAACCACATCCAAGTTCCACTCGTGAATCAAGGCTCTAAGTTCATCTGACTTACCTGTTATGAGCCTTGCATTGAAGCAGATGCACTCCAGACCTCCAGGCCCACTGAGTTCGATCTCCCCCAGCCTGCTCTTCCTCTTAGCTAGCCTGGCCTTGGTCCCATGTTCATCACCAGTCTCTACACTTGCTGACCAATTGTTCTGATGCCCATCCTCCTGCCACACTAGTTTAAACCCACCTGAGCCACACTAGCAACCATTCCAGCCAGGATATTGGTGCCCCTCCAGTTCAGGTGTAACCCGTCCTTCTTGTACAGGCTCCACCTGGAAGACATCCCAATGATCCACAAATCTGAAGCCCTCCCTCCTGTACCAGTTCTTTAGCCACATGTTCAGCTGCACTATCTCACTGTTCCTAGCCTCACCAGCATGGGGAGTAATCCTGAGGTTACTACCCTAGAGTGATTAGCACCGCTGCTTCACAGTGCCAGGGACCTGGGTTCGATTCCTGGCTTGGGTCACCGTCTGTGTGGAGTCTACACGTTCTCCCTGTATCTGCGTGAGTTTCCTCCCACATTCTGGAAGATGTGCTGGTTAGGTGCACTGACCCGAACAGGCGCCGGACTGTGGTGACTAAGGGAATTTCACAGTAATTTCATTGCAGTGTTAATGTAAGCCTTACTTGTGACTAATAAATAAACTTATAAACTTTAGAGGTCCTGTTTTTTAATGTTCTACCTAACTCCCTAAATTGCTGTTACAGGACCTCGCTACTCTTTCTACCTATGTTATTTGTGCCAATGTGAACAATGACATCTGTCTGATTTCCCTCCCTTTTTAGGATGCTTTGTACCCGCTCAGAGACATCCAGGATCCTGGCACCAGGGAGGCAAACAACCATCCTGGAGTCCCTTTTGAGGCCACAGATGTGCCTATCTGTGCTCCTGACTATTGAATCCCTTACCATTACTGCTTTATTATATCAGAGTGGATTCGAACTCTACGCTAGAAATCAGAAACAGGCAGTATTGATTGCTTTCACCCACTAGCTACAATACCCTGAGTCTAATTTATTTACTTTTATTCGCAGATTCTACCTTCCCCTTGGCAGAGATTCCCAGATGTTATTTGGGAGAGTCACATCACAGAGACAGTCCCCTCTTTGAGAAACAGGGTACCTTTTACAAATGACTACTCTCTGTGTATAATCGCACCCAATGCTGGGAGTGGAAGATGATTAAGAATTTCTGCTCACTCTCTCTGTCCTCTCGATGACGTTCTATCCAATAATTTAATGAGCCGCAATTATAGTATTTATTGTGCGTCATCTCTGAGTAGCGAGGAAATCTTTTTGATGGTGGACTTTTTGGTCTCGATCTCTCTCTCTCTCTCTTTGGGTAAATGGGAAAAGGACAGAAACATAGAAAATGGGAGCATTCGGCCCTTTTAGCCTGCTCTGTCTGCCAGTCAATATGATCATGGTTCACCCGTGATCTCAACACCTTTCTCCCGTGCTTTCCCATGCCCCTTGACACCATTAGAGTCCAGAAATCTATCTATTTCCTTCTTAAATCTGTGATCAAGAATTCCACAGGTTCACCACCCTCTCTGAGTGAAGAAATTGCTCTGCATCTCAGTCCTAACTGGCCTACCCTGTTATCCTGAGACTGTGACCCCTTGTTCCAGACACCCGCCCAACCCTTCAGCCAGAGAAAACATCATCCCTGCATCCAGTCTGTCCAGCTCTGTCAGAATGTTATATGTTTCAATGAGATCCACTCTCATTTTCCTAAACTCCAGTAAATACAGGCCTAGTTGACCCATTCTCTCTTCATACAACAACCCTGCCATTCCAGGAATCAGTCTGGTGAGCATTTGCTGCACTCCCTCTCTGGCGAGTGTGTCCTTAATTAGATGAGGAGCCCAGAACTGCACACAATACTCCCGGTGTGGCCTCATGGCCAGCAGAGAGAGAAAACACTGGAAATAGTCTCCAACAGCCAGGTGCTATTTTATCAAATAAAAATAATACTTTTACTTACAGGGTAGAGTTGTTATATCTCATACAATAGCTTAAGAGTACAAGTTCTTGCAATGGTGATCTATTTTCAGTCTTATTTTTACTGAAATGCCAACAGAAAAAACAACCTTGCTCCAATCATTCATAAAGGGCATTGAAAGTAATTGAAGGTCATTTGTCAAACATACACTACTACCCAAATCCGATGAAAACTTCTTATAAGAAACATTTTGGTTTGTCCTGAGACCCAACAGCATAATCTGATTCTCCCGAACCCTGCACCTTATTGCTGCATCCTCCCACGATGCTTTTGCTCTTTTCTCTGCAGTAACAGTTAAGCACCATGTCTAGCCAGTCCGCCTCCATTGCCACAGACTCCCAATGTGCTTTCCCTCCTCAATGCTATGAGCTCGTCTGTCCTCCTTGTAGTCCTGATAACATCCTCTCCTCGCACTTCTCCCAGTTTGGAAATGCCCATCCCAGATCATTCGCGTCAGTCAGGTCTCTGGTAACCCTGCTTGAAATGGACAGTTGGAAAGTGGGAGGGAGCAACTACGCCATATTTCCACAGCATGATTCACCTCCTTTCTTAGAGGTCGTTATAATTGTGGCATTCCTGAGGTCATGGTTGTGTGTGTGTGTGTGTGTGTGTGTGGATGGGTGTGTGGTTGGTGGGTGGGGGGTTAACCCTTCACTTCTTTTTCCTTCCAGATTTGTAGGATGCATGCAAGGAGACCTGATCTGAGAAAAAGTTCACCAACTTTTTTGTTCTAAGTTGGAATGCCATTGGGGCCACAGACTGTGGTGTTTTTCATCCCTTTGATTGCTTGTTGCCACTCTCCCATCGATGGTGGTTCACCCATGGATCCGACCACAGGGTAACGGGATAGCCTGCGCAGTATCAGCTGCCACTGTGGATTCACAGTTGCGGAGTTGTTGAAAGTGTCCTTTCCACAAAATCATAGAGTGCAGAAAAGGCCCTTCGGCCCATTGAGTCTGCACCAACATGCGGGAAACACCTGGCCTTTCACCTAATCACATCTGCCAGCACTTGGCCCATAGCCTTGAATGCTATGATGTGTCAAGTGTTCATCCAGGTACTTTTTGAAGGATGTAAAGCAACTTGCCTCCACCACCCTCCCAGGCAGCGCATTCCAGACCGTCGGCACCCTCTGGCTAATAAAGTTTTTCCTCACATCCCCCCTGAACCTCCTGCTCCGCAACTTGAACCTATGTCCCCTCGTGACTGACTCTTTAACTAAGGGGAACAGCTGCTCCCTATCCATTCTGTCCATGTCTCTCATAATCTTGTACACCTCAATCACGTTGCCCCTCAGTCTTCTCTAAAGAAAACAATCCAAGCCTACACAACCTCTCTTAGTAACTTAAATGTTCCATCCCACGCAGCATCCTGATAAATCTCCTCTCTCCCCCTCCAGTGCAATCACATTCTTCTGATAATATGGTGACCAGAACTGCACACAATACTCTAGCTGTGGCCTCACCAAAGTTCTATACAACTTCAACATGACTTCCCTGCATTTGTAATTTATGCCTTGATTGATAAAGGCAAGCGTCCCATTTGCCTGTTCCACCACCCTATTAACATGCCCTTCCGCCTTTAGAGATCTGTGGACAAACATGCCAAGGTCCCTTTGTTCCTAAGAACTTCCTAGTGTCCTACCATTCATTGAATACTTCCTCGTCAAATTACTTCTTCCAAAGTGTATCACGTCACACTTCTCAGGTTAAATTCCATCTGCCACTTATCTGCCCATTCCATTTATATCTTCTTGTAGCCCAAGACACTCCAGCTCACTGTTAACCACCCGTCCAATCTTTGTGTCATCCGTAAACATACTAATCCTATCTCCCACATAGTCATCTATGTCATTTACATAAATGATGAATAATAGGGGGCCCAACACAGATCCCCGTGATACGCCACTGGATACTGGCTTCCCGTCATTAAAACAGCCTTCTGTCATCATCCTCTGTCTCCTACAACTGAGCCAATTTTGAATCCACTTTATCAAATTACTCTGTATCCCATATGCATTTACCTTCTTTACCAGTCTCTCATGCGGGACCTTGTTAAAGGCTTTGCTGAAATTTATATAAACTACATCAACTGCATTACCCTCATCTACATACCTGGCCATCTCCTCAAAAAATTCAATCAAATTTGTTAGGTATGACCTCCCTCTGATGAAGCCATGCTGACTGTCCCTGATCAAGCTTTGCTTCTCCAAGTGGAGATAGATGCTCTCCTTCAGAAGTTTCTCCAATAGTTTCCCTACCACTGACATGAGACTCACTGGTCTGTAGTTCCTTGGTTTATCTCTACAACCCTTCTTAAATAGCAGAACCACATTAGTTGTTCTTCAGTTGTCAGGCACCTCCCCTGTGGGCAGAGAGGAATTGAAAATTTGGGTCACAGCCCCTGCAATCTCCTCCTTTGCCTCCCACAGCAGCCGAGGGCACAATTCATCCAGACCTGGAGATTTATCCACTTTTTAAGGCTGCCATCACCCCTAATACCTTGTCCTTCCCTACGTCAATTTGCTGAAGAACCTCATAGTCTCTCTCTCTCCCTGAATTCCATACCATTGTCCTCATTCTCTCGGGTGAAGCTGATGTGAAGTATTCATTCAACACTCTACCAATGTCCTCTGGCTCCACCACAGGTTGCCCCTTTGGTCCCTACTCTTTTCCTGGTTATCCTCTTCCTATTGATATACATATAGAATATCTAGGAATTTTCCCTACCTTTACCACCTGGAGCTCTCTCGTGTCCCCTTTGCTTTCCTAATTGTTTTCTTGAGCCACACCCTGCACTTTCTGTACCTCACTAATGTCTCCATCAATTTGCTCCCCTTGTACTCTTTAAAAAACATTTTTTTCCCTCTCATTGTAACCTGAATATCTCTGGTCATCCATGATTCTCTGGGCTTGTTACTCCTTCCTATCATTCCAGAGGGAACATGCTGGGCTTGCATCCTCCCCATTTTCTTCTTGAATGACCCCCACTACTATAGGGTTCATGGTGGGAGATATAGGAAGGATATCAGAGGTAGGTTCTTTACGCAGAGAGTGGTTGGGGTGTGGAATGGACTGCCTGCAGTGATAGTGGAGTTAGACACTTTAGGAACATTTAAGCGGTTATTGGATAGGCACATGGAGCACACCAGGATGATAGGGAGTGGGATAGCTTGATCTTGGTTTCAGATAAAGCTCGGCACAACATCGTGGGCCGAAGGGCCTGTTCTGTGCTGTACTGTTCTATGTTCTACTACTCTTCTATAGATTTCCCCGTTAGCAGCTGTTCCCAGTCTACCTTGGTCAGATCCTGCCTTATTTTACTAACATCCTCGCTCTCCCAATCCAAAACTTTTTTTTTTGCAACTTGTCTATTTCCTTGTCCATGACAAGCTTAAATTGTACCATGTTGTGATCGCTAAAATGCTCCCCTACCACCACCTCAACCACCTGTCCGGCTTCATTCCCCAGAATCAGGTACAGCACAGCTCCTTCCCTTGTTGGACCCTCCACATATCGATTTAAAAAGTTCTCCTGTACACATTTCAAGAAATCTACTCCATCCAAGCCCTTAACACTATGTATGCTTCTGTTAATGTTGGGAAAGTTGAAATCACCTAATATAATAACCCTATTGTTATTGTTTTTACACACCTCCACAAACTGAGCACATATTTACTCTTCAATTTCCTTCTGACTATCTGGGTGTCTATAATAAACACCTAACAATGTGGCTGCCCCTTTTTTATTCTTAGACTCTACCCACAAAGCTTCATTTGATGCCTCCTTCAAGATACCATCTCTCCTCTTTCCTTACTGCAGTAACTGACTCCTTAACTAATAATGCAATGCCTCCTCTTTCACCTCCTCCCCTGCCTTGCCTGAAGATTCTATATCCCGGAATGTTGAGTTGCCAATCATGTCCTTCCTTCAACCATGTCTCTGTGATGGCTACTATATCACACTTCCAATCATTGCCTTCAACTCATCAATTTTACCAGCAATTACCTGGCATTAAATAGAGGCCACCCAGCTTGGCCTTACTCCCTTGAAACTTAATACAGCTTTTTTTGATTTGATTTGATCTGATTTATTATTGTCACATGTATTAGTATACAGTGAAAAATATTGTTTCTTGCGCGCTATACAAAGCATACCGTTCATAGAGAAGGAGGGAGTGCAGAATGTAGTGTTACAGTCATAGTGTAGAGAAAAATCAACTTAGTGCGAGGTAGGTCCATTCAAAAGTCTGATGGCAGCAGGGAAGAAGCTGTTCTTAAGTCGGTTGGTACGTGACCTCAGACTTTTGTATCTTTTTCCCGATGGAAGAAGGTGGAAGAGAGAATGTCCAGGGTGCGTGAAGTCCTTAATTATGCTGGCTGCTTTTCCGAGGCAGCAGGAAATGTAGACAGAGTCAATGGATGGGAGGCTGGTTTGCGTGATGGACTTGGCTACATTCATGACCCTTTGTAGTTTCTTGCAGTCTTGGGCAGAGCAGGAGACATACCAAGTTGTGATACAACCAGAAATAATGCTTTCTATGGTGCATCTGTAAAAGTTGCTGAGAGTCGTAGCTGACATACCAAATTTCCTTATTCTTCTTGAAGGTAGAGGTGTTGGTGGGGCTTTCTTAACTATAGTGTCGGCATGGGGGGACCAAGACAGGTTGTTAGTGATCTGGATACCTAAAAACCCGAAGCTCTCGACCCTTTCTACTTCGCCCTCATTGATGTATGTTCTCCACTACGCTTCCTGAAGCCAATGACTATCTCCTTTGTTTTGTTGACATTGAGGGAGAGATTATTGTCATCGCACCAGTTCACCAGATTCTCTAGCTCATTCCTGTACTCTGTCTCATCAGCTGCACTCCCTCTGACTTGTTTGTTTTACTGCATAATTCTGTGCCCTTATTCTGCTAACAGTCTGTGTCCCCTCCCCCTGCCAAATAAGTTTAAACTTCTCCCAACAGCACCAGCAAACCCACTGCAAGGATGTTAGTCCCGCTCTGGTTCAGATGTAGACTGTCCCGCTTATACAGGTTCCACATTCCCAGAAATGGTCCCAGTGATCCAGGAATCTAAAACCCTCCCTCTTGCACCAACTCTTAAGCCATGCACTCATCTGCACTATTCTCCTATTTCTGTGCTCACTGGCACATGGCACTGGGAGTAATCCAGAGGTTACAACCCGAGAGCCTGCTGCCTAACTCCCTGAATTCTTGATGCAGGACCTCATCCCTCTATCTATGTCAGTGGTATCAACATGTGCCATGACCTCTGCCTTATCACCCTCCCCCTTCAGGATGCCCTGCAGCCAGTGACATCCCAGACCCTAGCACCAGGGAGGCAACATAGCACCCTGGAGTCACATTGATGGCCACAGTAGCGCCTATCTGTACCCCAACTCTAGAATCCTCTATTACTATTTCCCTGCCTTTCTACCACCTCCTCCTGTACAGACAGGCTGCTTGTGGTGCCAGAAGCTTGACTCTGTCTTCACTCCATGGAGGAACTACTGCCCTCATCAGCCTCCAAAATGGAACTGCGATTTGCGAGCGAGACCCCACTGAACCACCTGCCTATATCTCTTGGACTGCCGGGTGGTCACTCATTCCCTTCCTTCCTTAAGTCCCTTCAACTGCAGTGTGACCACCTCCCTAAATGTGCTATCCACAATGCTCTCGGAATCACGGATGCTCCAGTGTCCCCAGTCACCATTCCAACTCCGAAACCAAAGTTTCCAGGAGATGCAACTGAACACACCTCCTGCAAACATGCTAGTCCCAGGCACTGGAAGTGTGCCCAGCCTCCCACATGGGGCAAGAAGAACAAACAACAATTTCGAGCTCTGCTGCCATGACTAAACCCTTTTAAGTTTTAAAAACTTCATCAGACTTTTTAAAAAAAGAAATAAATCAAATAATTCCCTATCCTTGCCTAAACAATCAGTTACAATTTAATATGGTTTGGAAATACCAACCATGACTTACTCACCAATCAGCTGCGTCGGTTGGTCTCACGTCAGTTTCGGACCTGTAATGTCTGGTCAACTCCTGCCCCCACTGGACCTGTGGAGGTAGCAAGGGACACAAGAAACAGCAATACCTCCCTTCCCC
Organism: Mustelus asterias; assembly: GCF_964213995.1. Lineage (NCBI taxonomy): Eukaryota > Metazoa > Chordata > Chondrichthyes > Carcharhiniformes > Triakidae > Mustelus > Mustelus asterias. The sequence continues at coordinate 21,535,751 of NC_135812.1, forward strand.
ACTTCCCTAAACTTCAACACTTACCTCAACTCCCAGTGTCTCACTTTTGCAGCTTGCACTTTGTGCTGATCTCCTTAAGAAGAGAAACACCATCCTGTGTGTGAGGAGTTTTTGCCCACTTGACCTTGATCTATAGATAACCCTGGGGTATATTGTTGAATCTCTTGGACTTTCTCTTCCACCATATATCCTTCAACGCCTTCCTGCCAAAGTGGACAACCTCACATTTTCCCACAGTAGACTTCATCTGTCAATTTCTTTGCTCCCTCACTTAACCTATCTCCACCTGTATCTCTCACAGCTTGCATTCTTATCTATCTTTGTATCATCAGAAAATTTGGTTACAATATAGTCTGTCCCTTGATCCAAGTCATTAATATAGATTGCAAATAGTTGAGGCCCCTGCACTGATCCCTGTGGCACTCCAAACTAGATAGTCTGTAGACCTGAAAGTGACCCACTTATCCTGACTCTGTTTCCTGTTTGTTAGACAATCTTCCATGTTAATTATATCACCTCAAACACCATGTGCAATAATCTGTTATGTGGCACCTTATCAAAAGCCTTTTGGAAATCTAAATACACTACATTTACTGGTTCCCCTTTATCCACTTGCTTGTTACATCCTCAAAAATCTACAACAAATTTGACAAACACATTTTCGCCTTCATAAAGGGCAGCTGACTCTGCCTGACAGTATTATGATTTTCTAAATGTCCAACTACTATTGCCTTTTCAACTAGTGTTTTCACAATGACAGATGGTTGACTGATGGGTCTATAGTTTCCAGCTTTCTATCTTCCTCCTCTTGAATAGCAGTGCTATCTTTGCAGTTTTGGGAGAGACCAGAACTATGGGCCATAGTTTGAGGATAAGGGGTAAACCTTTTAGAACTGAGGTGAGGAGAAATTTCTTCACCCAGAGAGTGGCAAATGTGTGGAATTCACTACCACAGAAAGTAGTTGAGGCCAAAACATTGTCTGATTTCAAGAAGAAATTAGATGTAGCTCTTGGGGCCCAAGGGATCAAGGGATATGGGGGAAAGCAGGGTCAGAATATTGAATTTGATGATCAGCCATGATCAAAATGAATGGCTCAAAGGGCTGAATGGCCGACTCTTGTGTCTAGTCTCCATGTTTCTTTCCAATCCATAGGGACCTTTCCAGAATTTAAGGCATTTTGGAAGATTGTGGGGTGATCTTTTGCTTCATCTCCACTTTCCCGCTGATCCCCAGATCCCTTGAGGCACCAAAATTCAGTCTAACTCAGCCTTAAGTTCGAAGTCCCGGCCATTTTATTCCCCATTATTTCGGATGAGTATCCACAACCCTCAGGAGTGGCGGATTCCTAAGAAGCACAGCCGCTCAAATGAAGAAATCATTCCTCATCTCAGTCCTAAATGCTGGTTAGGTGCATTGATCTGAACAGGCGCTGGAATGTGGCTAAGGGAATTTCACAGTAACTTCATTGCAATGTTAATGTAAGCCTTACTTGTGACTAATAAATAAACTTTTTTATGAGTGGCCACTTATCCTATTGCAGTTCCCCATGTTCCCGATTTCCCAGCCTCTCAGTGTCTACCCAGTCATATAATTTCAGGATCTTGCATGTTTTAATGAGATCACCTTTCATTCTAAACTCCAGAGAATATAGACCCAATTTACTCAGCCTCACATCATAGGACAATGTCGCATCCCAGGTACTGGCACCTCCAGTGTCGGTATATCCTTCCTTAAATATGGACCAAGACCGCACACACTACTTCAGATGTGACCACTCTAAAGCCCAGTACAATTGCAGCAACACTTCTTTATTTTTAATATTCCAATCCATTTTCAGTAAAAGTTGGCAATCCATTGCCTGTGAAGTTGCCTCCAAAGACATGCGGGTTAGGAGGATTGGCTATAATTGTCCCTTAGTGTCAGGAGGATTAGCGGGGTAAGTGAGTGGGGTTATGGGGATGGAGCCTGGGAGGGATTGTTGTCGGTACAGGCTTGATGGGCCAAATGGCCTCCTTCTGTACTGTAGGGATTCTATGATCTTCTATGATCTATGGGACATCCTCACCACGTACAGTTTAAGTGAAAAGAAATGAAATTTATGCATTGTTCAAATTTAAAATTTTTGTACCTTTTTGAAGTGACATTTAATGTGGATATTAATGAATAAAAGTGATTATAGTCAAGATAAAAATATGTGGTATATATCCTTAAAAAACTCAAGGGTGAAAGATGAGACATTTAAATATTCTCAAATTAATTTTTCCTGAAACTGAAATGAAGTCCCATGTTTCTGTTAAACACAACTTGGCAATTTTCTTTTTTAAAAAAGTCCACAGGAATTATGAAATTATCCAAGCATTACATTTCTCAGCATGAACCGTACCTAAGTGTTGTATCGACTGCTGCAGGTTTTGAAAGATTTGATTGGTAGAGAATGATCAATAGTCATCCACTATATTCTGAGTAATAATCATGGGTTGTCAGATTCTTTGAAGCAAATATTTAGTGCTCCAAAGCTGAGAGTTTTCTCCAAAGTCCATCACACACCATTTAATTCAGCCTGACTTCTTCTACCAATATACTGCTTTTATTGTATTTCATAATATTGGAAAAATAGTAAAACAAAATAGCAGTAATCCAATTATTTTCTGATAAACTAAAATTAAGCCAAAGTTTGAGAACGTTTCTTGTTCTTATAGGTAGCATAGGGTTTGGAAGGTGCTGTCGAAGGAGTCTTTGTGAGTTGCTGCAGTGCATCTTGCATGTGGTGATGGAGGGAGTGAGTGTTTAAGATGGTGGATAGAATACCGATTGTGCAGGCTGCTCTGTGCTGGATGGTGTTGAGTTTGTTGATTGTTGCTGAAGCTGTACTCATCCAGGCACATGGATATCCCATAGCACTCCTGACTTGTGCTTGTAGGGGGACGGACAGGCTTTGGGGAGTCAGGAGGTGAGTTACTCACTGCAGAATTTCCAGTCTCTGACCTGCTCATGCAGCCACAGCATTTATATGGCAGGTCCAGTCAATGATAACCCCCAGGATATTAATGGGGGAGGGAATTGAGTGATATTAATACCGTTGAATGTCAAGGGGAGATGATTACTCTCACTTTGGCAGATTTGATTTGATTTATTATTGTCACATGTATTAACATACAGTGAAAAGTGTTGTTTCTTGCGCACTATACAAAGCATACCGTTCATAGAGAAGGAAAGGAGCGTGTGTAGAATGTCGTGTTACAGTCATAGTGTAGAGAAAGATCAACTTAGTACGAGGTAGGTCCATTCAAAAGTGTGATGGCAGCAGGAGCGAAGTTGTTCTTGAGTCGGTTGGTACATTTCCTCTGACTTTTGTATCTTTTTCCTGACGGAAGAAGATGGAAGAGAGAATGTCCAGTGTGCATGGGGTCCTTAATTATGCTGGCTGCTTTTCCGAGGCAATGGGAAGTATAGACAGAGTCAAAGAATGGGAGGCTGGTTTGCATGATGGATTGGGCTACATTCACGACTTTTGTAGTTTCTTGCAGTCTTGGGCAGAACAGGAGCCATACCAAGCTGTGATACAACCAGAGAGAATGCTTTCTATGGTGCACTTGTAAAAGTTGGCATTTGTGGCTCAAATGTTACTTGCCACTTATCAACCCAAGCTTGAATGTTGTCCAGGTCTTACCGCATGTGTGCATGGGACAGCTTGGTTATCTGAGGAGTTGCAAATTGTACTGAACACTGTAACAATTAACAAATATCTTAATTTCTAACCTTATGATTGTCATTAATGACGCAGCTGAAGATGGCTGGACTTAGAACCCTAGCCTGAGGAACTCCTGTAGCAATGCCCTGGAGCTGAGGTGATTGGTCTCCAGCCCAGCAATCACAAACATGTTCTTTAGTTGGAAGTATAACTCGAAAGGAGAACTTAACCCCCCTCTGTCCAGTCCAATTTATTTTAATTTTACTGGGGCTCCTAATGTCATGCTCGGTCAAATGCTGCCTTGATGTCAAGGGCAGTCACTCTCAACTCATTGCTGGAATTCAGGTCTTTTGTCCATAAGGCTGTAATGAGATCTTAGGCTGGAAGAACTCAAACTGAACAATTAGTGAGCAGATTACTGACGAGTGAATGCAGTTTAATGACACTGTCGGGGTAACCTTCTATCAATCACATTGCTGATGATTGAGTGGCCTGATTGGTTGAATTGGATTTGTCCTACATTTTGTGGACAAGGCATACCTGGGCAATTTTGTACTTTGTTGAGTTTGGAGGCTGTAACAGTTTGACTGGGGTGTGGCTAGTTTTGGAGCACAAGTCTTTAGCACTATAGCTGGGATGCCTTTGCTATATACATTGCATCCATTTCTTGATAATGATGTGGAGTGCATTGAAATGGCTACAGCCAGGCATCCGTGATGCTGAGCTCCTTAGGAGAAGGCTGAAATGGATCATCCACTGGTCTGTCTAAAGATGGTTTTCTGCCTTGTCCTTTTCATTGACACACTGTCCTCTTAAAGCGAGGAATGGGGATGCTCATAGAGCTTCCTCCTCCTGTTTGTTCTTTAGTTATCCTCCACCACTCATGACTGAATGTTGCAGGACTGCACAACTTTGATCTAAGATGTTTCTTGTGGGATTACTTTGCCAGTGGTTCCTAACCACTGTGCCAAGGCACACTGGTGTGGGGCAGATTCTGAGCCCCGACTTCATTTATTTCCCCTCACTCACTGTTAATTTCCCGAGGTTGGCTCGGTTTTCCCGAATCTCAGCCACTTCAGCTTTAGGGGAACTGCCCTCCTGAGCACCAGAGTCAGGAAGAGCCCCTGACTAGCAAGTGTCTGTGGGCTGGGGTGTGCTACGATGGAGCTTGCTGCTTCAGTGTTATGTGGGCGCTATGGCTTTGAGCGGGGTGGGAGATGCGCTTGGTCACTGGAAGGGCCCCTGGAAGTTCTGCATGACTGCGGAGGACATCCACAGCCACCTCTGGGAAGTGGTGGCGGTGGCGGTTCCATGACATCAATGTGTCTGGCTGGAGAGTGAGCGGCGACACCTTCATGCATCTAGCCACAGCCCAGGCCCTGGTGCACACCAAGGAAAACATGGAGCAACTGTTCAGGAGTTTGGCTCGGGGATAAAAGAGCGTAACTCAGTGGTTGTGGGACGGACTCAAAGTCCCAGTGGTCTGCGAAACAGCTCTTCAGATGGTTCCCACACTTATAAAAGGCGAGCATGTCACAACTTACTTACCCGGTTCCAATGGAAAGTAAAGGGGATCAGTTCTCTTGATATTTGTTATATTGTCTCTGTTCAGGAACATTACTGTTGTTTGACTGACTCTCATTCTGAGTGCGCTCAGCTGCTGTCTGCACCATGTTCAGGGAGTCGAGCCTGGGCATCAGAGGTACGTATCTCTTCTCACCTCACGGCCAGCTATGCACAGATTGTTGGATCTTAAAGTTGTGTGGGAACACATTTTTTAGAAACAATGTTGTGGAAAAAAATTGTGGTCAGTGCTTACCGCTGCTAGCACTCGAACGAGTTATTACCTCCTTTAAGAACACAAGATAACCTGGAACAAAAATATGCTATGTTGGACCACTGAGCCCAATCTTTACTGCAAACCATGTGTAAGGTGCACTGACATGATCTTGATAGATGTTATTTAATCTCCCAAAGGATTGATCAATGATGTAGTTCAACTGGTTAGCTGTGATTGACACTTTGGGCACCTCTGGGTTAGTGACTGTGTTAAACAGAGCAAATTATGGAGCCAGGTTGAGTGTGCCCTCTGCGAGCTACATTTTCAACATTGGCATGCTTAAAAAAAAAGTGTTGTATTGTCTCCGTTCAATAATATTACTGGTGTTTGAGTGACTCTCGTTCTGAGTGTGCTCAGCTGATGTCTGCATCATGCTCAATCCCATGGACTCACCTTTTGAAGGAGCAGCGCTCCGAAAGCTCGTGATTCCAAATAAACCTGTTGGACTTTAACCTGGTGTTGTGAGACTTCTTACTGTGCTTAAAAAGCAACAGGAGGGAGTAGTCGTCAGTGAGCAAGATTCACGGGTAGCCCCTCTCTTCAATCCCTTCCCAGATCAAAAGGCTCTGCGCACACCAGCAGCCCCAGGTTTGCCACTAACCTGGCAAGTCATTATTTACTCAACTTCATGTTTTGCTCTGATCCACTGAATTTCAATTGAAAGTTGAAAACCTCTCTGGTAAGACTGTAACCATAGTAAATGTAAATAAATGTGACATTTATGAGCAATTGATTCAACTGAAAGAAAGTTGGTGTGCCGTGGAATTGTTTTGTCTCATTGAAGTGTGCCGTGTTACTGAAACCACTGATGTACAGCAAGCTGCTTCTGCTGCTTTGCATGGTTGTGGGTTTTTTTGTAGCTTCATCCCGGCTAGCATCTCAAATATTTCTGCAGGTGATAAAATATTAAATTTCTGTGCAGGTGAAAGGCGCTCTTTTACCTCCTAAGCAAACTTTGCAGTCTGCTAGAAAAATTAGTGCACTATCCAGGCTGGTGATGTGGAGCAACAGATCGTTTATTTCAACCATTTCAATGTAGCTTCTGCAACAAGTCAACTTGTGCCAAGTTCACTTTATTCCCAGCATCTTCTCTTAACAGCAATGCACTTTCAATCATTCCATACTTTAAGATGCAAGGGAGAGACTTTGCAAACATAACACAAGGTTGGTGAAGTAGTCAGTTAATCACTCCCTGGTGCATCTCACTCGCCTTGTAGCCTGTGCTCCAAGTTTTGAGAAGCGTCATTAGCTTTACAAGTGTATTCGTAGAAAACATGTCACGAGTGTGAGGATATCAATAACTTGTATAAAAAGTCAGCCCTGCTGCTCTCACAATAAACATTTCAATTTTTTAAACAAAGAAGGAATAAATATGTTATAATGGCAATATGATTTCTATCGGGAAAGAGAGAGACCTGGTTAATCTGAGGGGGAAATACTATTTACTTCTCTTTAAGTACACAGAAGGCTGGGCAAATGTTTTCTAATTGCTGTAACCTGTGCTCCAATGCCCCTTTTTCCTCCAAAAGAAAAAAATAATAAAAATGTCCAAGTTACAGAGTGGGGGCATTGAGGACAGCAACTCTTCCCGACATTTATAAAAATCTTTATCATAGATAGAATCATAGAATCATAGCCAGAACAGAATTCGAATGGGAAGTAGGTGTAATCCTGCCTTGCAGAAAATGGGTAACAATTTTTTTCTGGTGTATTTACAGCCAATGTCCAAAGATCCGGTGGCGATGATCACTGCTCATCCTCAACTTGCTTGATTTTTCCAAAGAGAGATCTGTACAGCTCTGTCCTGAATGGGAGGAAAATAAAACATTGAGAGTAACTGAAGTCGAAACAGTGCACCTCTACCGCTGGTTAGCCTGCAATGGCCTATCTCTCAATTCAAGAAAGGGTTGCTTAACAGTTAGACAAGCTAAGTAAACTCGAGTACTAATGAATCTGCTACCCATCGACTCTAAGAAAGCGTTAGCGGAAACTCAAGAACAGGTCACCTGTCTGTGGCTCCAGTTGGGTTCATGGAGCAGGCCAGGAATCAATATGGACACACTGGTAGAAACAACACATTTTTGTTGCAAGTAAACGATTCACTTTGCGGACATTTTTCCCTTACTTGCATCAGGCTCAAAATGTCGGAGATAGCCAGTCCAAATTGTAAATTTGTGCTTGCAACACAAGGCATTGCCAGAGGAGAGGCAGACATTAGCACACACTTGCCCAAGTCCTGCTTGCAATTTCTGGCACTACCCGTGTGGCACAGCTGGACACAAACAAAAAACCAACACAATCACTAAGTGGGCTTCAAGCAGACACACAATTTTAATTAGGGTCAACTTTCCTCTACAATATTCAACAGAACAAACCAGATTACTCCTCATGGGGATGGTAATAAGGGAAAAATAATCTCCTGTCAGTAACTGACATTAATTGCCTTTGTTCTGCAACAGACCAAAGTAAAGTCAAATTCTTCACACACACACAAAAAAGAGAGGCTTTAACATTGTAGTTGCAACTGTAATAATAAAGTGTGGCATCGAACCCACATTCCATGCTCAAGTATTATTCCCTCCCCATAAACCTACAGGATATTTTCCGATAAATAGTCCTAATAAAGTAACAGAAAAATCTGGCATTTAAACAGTCGTCAAAATATCTCAAAACTATTTTTCTAGCTTAACGCAAGAAGTGTAAAAGACTGCAGCTGTCTTGAGCAGCGAGCGGTTCACTCTTCCAGGTTGGAAAACCGTAGCTACTGCAGCATGGAAACAGCGTGGAGTCTGAACGCCAGAAACTTGAAAAACTTTTTTTCTTTAAAAATGAAATCTCATTTTTGCAAAGCTATTCATTATTGATGCTGCTTCTTTTCAATTTTTTCTAAAGGCAAAGCCACCACACCGACTTTGCCAAGAACCTTGTCAAATTAAATAACAAATATTCTAAAGGTGCACCCTGACTGGCTATCATGTTCTGAAGCAATCATGTATTTTTTGGAGGTATGTCCCTTTTAGCCAGGTCCTTCAACTGGGGAAACTTGATGGAATATTTTAATAGGACAGACAAAAATCACAGGCACTGAAAAGATTTGAGGCGTTCAATCAAACAGGCAATAAGAGTTCTGGATATTTTGGACTGAAATAATAATGCTTCAAAGACAATGGAAGCAACCCTGACATTGGATTCCAATCACTCGCGGCCATTCAACAGCTTAGTCTGCTGAGTCCTTCCTTTGTGATCTATTTCTGGATTGCTTGTTCGGAATACAACATTCTGTTTCTGACGGAAAGAAACAGCAAAAGGAAGATTCATGGAATCAGCCACAAGCAGCTTTCAATGAAAACCCACAAATAATTTATCATTGCTGATTCACCTACTGCCATTGAAACAAAACGTTACCCCATTTTGTTGTCACTGGATCGGGTTAAGTCTATAGTTGAGGCAAACCTTCATACCGCCCCGTGTGATAGTTTCAAGAATGCTTTACAGTGGTAGACAGTAGCTAGTCAGAAATTAGGGTGGGATGTCCTGTTGAGAATAATTCAGGACCAGCTGGCAAATATTTCAATCTCCCTTTCTACATAATTGATAAAGCCCACCGACTCACTTTATTTCAATGCCCTTTCACTCTTTGGATTGATTTCTTATGGGGTCACGGAGACAGGAACACTGGCTGCCTCCGAGTACTTTGCACAAACAATCGTTACTCGCATGTATGGCTTGACCAAGTGTCTGCAGAATATTTGACTACAGAAGGGCTGAGCTTGATGCTGCCTCTACTCAACAGCCACAGCTGAGATAGCACCATGTAGTCGTAACCCCTGACTTGATGCTTTATTTCAAATCGTACCAGTCTTACCACTGCTTTGATTGAGATCACCTATCTCAACATACAATTGAAATCAAATCTTTGCAGCTGAATTGTTGAACTACCCGAGTGCTCACAGTTCTCAATACTAGGTGCACACCACCTTGGCAGCGAGGGTCAGATACACATGCCACAAGCAGTAGGTGGGGTGGAAATGGTTGCACAAAAATGACAAAACCCTGTAAACAAAAATTGGAGGCTCTCCCAATTTAATTGGGTTGCCTTCTTGCATCTCACTCACCCTTTGGGACTTTCATCAACTGCACTCTACTGCCTTGGTTGATCCACATGTATATTGGGTTTGGTGGCACCTTAATAAAAATGCTAGCAACCTTAAATAAACACACCTGATTTCTAAGAGGTGGCAACTGGATATGCCATTTTCTTTTAACTCAGTGTGTTTTACTCGTGATAATTTAAGAATCAACTATCCTTTACATGCAGTAGGTTAGCCCATAATAAACATTCAGAAAATGGGACTCGTTGGTCATTACTGTAAACAAGATGGCTCCGAACACCTTGCTGAGGTGTTCGAACCTCTAAGATGTGGTTTAAAAAATAGTTATTCCTGTCTCAGAGTTACAAAGCCAATGCGCAGAGTGAATCGGACAAGCCCCTAATCCTTGCTTGTTCCAAATAAAAAATCAAATTCAAATTGAATCCAATTCTTAGTTCCCACAAGAGAGACATTCAAGATTCAAGCTGACAAGAACAGGCATTAAACCTGAGCCAGCACTTGATCCTATGCTTGAATTTGCTGTGGCGCAGTGGTATTGTTGCTGGACTAGTAATCCAGAGATCCAGGGTAATCCTCTGGAGACCGGGGTTTGATCCCACCATGGCAGATGGTAAAATTTGAATTTTAAACAAAAACTGGAATTAAAAGTCAAATGGTGACCATTGTCGATTGTTGTAAAAACCCATCTGGTTCACTAATTTGTCCCTTTAGGGAAGGAAATTGGCCGTCCTTACCCGGACTGGCCTACATGTGACTCCAGACCCACAGTAATGTGGTTGACTCTTAAATGCCCTCTGAAATGTCTTAGCAAGCCACTCAGTTCAAGGGCATCAGGAATGGGCAATAATTGCTGGCCCAGCCAGTGGTGCCTACATCCCATGAATTTAATAAAAGGCCGAAGATGTGATTTCCACTTTTAGGGTCATACACTGGCAATGTACATGTTGAAAGCCTGGAGGAACGGCTTGTGCTTGCGTCCTCTGGACTCATTTGTGAGTGCATATGACTGAGCCAAAGGGCAACAAAGGCCCACTGCACAAAGTTTGGAATTGAGTTTATAAAGGTCAGGCTGATCAGTGACTTGCTACATAAAAGTTGATTAAAAATTATTTGATTTCTATGTCTGGATAAGCAGAAGAATTGGAGGAAATCCACATGAAATTAAGAACTACACACACAGATTATGTTTGTGTAGTAGGCATTTGTCACCCTTTAATGTCAGCTTAGCTCAATTAGTTGCACTCTTGTCCGAGTGAGGAGATCACAGGTTTTTAAAAAAATACATTAGTCACAAGTAGGCTTACATTAACACTGCAATGAAGTTACTGTGAAAATTCCGGCACCTGTTCGGGTACGCTGAGGGAGAATTTAGCATGGCCAATGCATCTAGCCAGCACATCTTTGGGACTGTGGGAGGAAACCAGGGCACTCGGAGGAAACCCAGGCAGACACGGGGAGAATGTGCAGACTCCACACAGATAGTGACCCAAGTTAGGAAATGATCCCAGGTCCCTGGCGCTGTGAGGCAGCAGTACTAACTACTGTGCCACCATGCCACTCTGTGCCACCGTGCTTGCAAGCCCCATTCCAGGGGGTGCGGGGAAGGGTGGCGGTACTCCCAAACACTGCGCTGCTAAAGCTGGGTGACATAAACGGAGGCCGTTTAACGGGCTCCTCGCTGGGCGTCATGGGCTCCCCGCATCTCCGGTGGCCAGCTCCATGCCTGAAATCGGCATGGAGCTGCTGTCAATATTTAAATCGGAATTTTAATCCCATTAGCGGGTCCAGGACTGAAGTTTCTGGGCCCTCTCGCCTCCGCCCCTGCCAGGAGTGTTTCAATTCAGTGGGTTTACAACTGCTCCCCACTAACAGGCTTAGGCTGAAGGCCTATGTTGAAAGAATTTTGACATTCCTGATCTAGCTCTCCTTACTCATCAGTGACAGGTCAAAATATTGTGAAAATGGAACACATTTCATTAGTTACTTAACATCACTTGTTACGAACAAGGAGGGAGATGGTGGGATCACTTTTCCCCTTTTTCCTCACCTCTTTTCTTGTCTGCAACACGATGTGTTTTAAACCTTGTGATTTTCAGTAACAAACTGAAAGCAGGTTTTCGGGTGAATTAAAATCCGTAGAAAGGAGAATGCTTATTCACTCAATGCCCCGAAATGTAAATGCAGCAACACACATTCAGTCCAGCATACACAGACATACACGCAGTCAAAGATGGGTTCCAGAGCCAAAGCGCACGTTTAGGTTATTAGCAAGAAGTACATCACGTGTCCAAGTTTCAGTCCTTTAAAAAATGCATGTGTCCAGGTCTGGATGGAGAACGATAGAATCCTACAGTGCAGAAGGAGGCCATTCGGCCCATCGAGTCTGCACCGACCACAATCCCACCCAAGCCCTATTCCCATAATCCCATGCATTTACCCTAGCTAGTCCTCCTAATACTAAGGGGCAATTTATCATGGCCAATCCATCTAATCTGCACATCTTTGGAGTGTGGGAGGAAACCGGAGCACCCGGAGGAAACCCACGCAGACACGGGGAGAACGTGCAGACTCCACTCACACAGTCAACCGAAGCCGGAATCGAACCAGGGTCCCTGGCGCTGTGAGGCAGCAGTGTTAACCACTGTGCCGCCCTTTGTGGTTCTTTGGATGAATGGAAGTTGGAAGCCTCTGGGTTTCCTGACAAGGTCGTGGAAAATTTTATAGAGGCAAGGCTTTGCAGGTGCAAACAAATTAGGCACTCACTTTTACTGCCGGGGTCGATTGGTTGTTAGGCAGAGTTCTGTTCTTCCAACTGGAGGATAGTCCCTCTTGTCCTGTTAGCTCGCAGGCTGATCTGTCCCTCTCTGCCTCTGGGAGTAAAAGAACTCATGATCTGAAGTTGGTTTCAATCTTGTGATCACTCCATGATAGATAGCTCCTTTGTCCACATAACTGATTGGAGGGTGGAAGCCACTGCCAGGCAATGGTGTTTTAATGGTGGCTTTTCCCACCTGCTTGAGATGAATTGGTTTCTCTGCACTCTTCTTTGTTAAGCATCAAGTTTGCAGACCCTGCATCGGGTGAGGTATTGATTTTGAGTTTTGGTAAATATCCTGGCAGTTCACAAGTTGTTTTCACATTGTGAATGTCTATTCAAGGGAGAGCATTCCACCCACTGTCATTTGCAATTTAAGAACCTTCTGGAAGCATGTTCAGACATGAGTTATTTCACTGTCCAAAAATCACAGGTCATCTGACTCTCGGCAGCCACCTTGGGCAGCACTCTGACCAATTTTCAAAAGTCCACAAAGTCTGTATCTTGAAAGTTAGGAATACAATATCCTTGCAGACATGACATGACCGTCACAACTTTCAGAACTAATCACTCTGATATGTAGGAAGCACTCTGCAGAAACTGGAACTCGGGAAGTTTAACTCGGTGAATGCTGTCGACACTGTTTTTGAACCTTAGTGAACAGAGCATAAACTCTGCACCAAATTTATACTATTAAGTAGTGTTTAGCAAAGAAGCATCTCTCTCTTTGCAGGTAGAGAAGATAGAAATACCTTAGAGCAGCCGAGATAACATGGACAAAAAACCGGTCACATTTCTTGGTAGTTATCTCAAGAGTTTGAGGAAGCATTGTGGCCCCAATTTACTGCAATAAATTGAGAGTAGGCAGTTCCTCTTTAAGCTACATTTGCTGTCTAAGTGAATCATCCTGATAGTCACCTCCACAGACATAGTCAATGGTACATTTGGCTGATAAAGCCAAGGGCATATTGATGTATTGTGGGGAGATAACTGCATGGCCAGTTCTCCCTCCCTCATCTGAATAACTCCACAGATGGGCGAACTTGCCTCCTTGGAGAGAACTGAACATGAATAATCAGCTGACATGGATTCGAGTTCAGACTTCCTCATTGATGATTCAGCACTGCAACTATTAGGTTTCTTAGCAATACAGAGCACTTAAGTACATAAGAAATAGGAGCAGGAGTAGGCCATCTAGCCCCTCGAGCCTGCCCCGCCATTCAATAAGATCATGGCTGATCTGATAGCGGTTTAGTTCCACTTACCCGCCCGCTCCCCATAACCCTTAATTCCCTTATTGATCAGAAATCTATCTACCTGTGTCTTAAACATATTTAACGAGGTAGCCTCCACTGCTTCAATGGGCAGAGAATTCCAGAGATTCACTACCCTCTGAGAGAAGAAGTTCCTCCTCAACTCTGTTCTAAACTGACTCCCCCTTATTTTGAGGCTGTGTTCTCTAGTTCTTGTTTCCTTTCTAAGTGGAAAGAATCTCTCTGCCTCTACCCTGTCTAGCCCCTTCATTATCTTATATGTCTCTATAAGATCTCCCCTCAGCCTTCTAAACTCCAATGAGTACAGGCCCAATCTACTCAATCTCTCCTCATAAGCTAACCCCCTCATCTCCGGTATTGTCAGAAGCTTCAGAAGTATAGATAGGCTGGAAATTTGGGCAAAGAAATGGCAGATGGAGTTCAATCCTGATAAATGCGAAGTGATGCATTTTGGTAGAAATAATGTAGGGAGGAGCTATACGATAAATGGCAGAACCATAAAGAGTGTAGATACGCAGAGGGGCCTGGGTGTGCAAGTCCACAGATCCTTGAAGGTGACGTCACAGGTGGAGAAGGTGGTGAAGAAGGCATATGGCATGCTTGCCTTTATAGGACGGGGCATAGAGTATAAAAGTTGGGGTCTGATGTTGCAGATGTATAGAACGTTGGTTCGGCCGCATTTGGAATACTGCGTCCAGTTCTGGTCGCCACACTACCAGAAGGACGTGGAGGCTTTGGAGAGAGTGCAGAGGAGGTTTACCAGGATGTTGCCTGGTATGGAGGGGCTTAGTTATGAGGAGAGATTGGATAAACTGGGGTTGTTCTCCCTGGAAAGACGGAGGATGAGGGGAGACTTAATAGAGGTGTATAAAATTAAGAAAGGCGGAGATAGGGTGAACAGTGGGAAGCTTTTCCCCAGGTCGGTGGTGACGTTCACGAGGGGTCATAGGTTCAAGGTGAAGGGGGGGGAGGTTTAACACAGATATCAGAAGGACATATTTTACACAGAGGGTGGTGGGGGCCTGGAATGCGCTGCCAGGCAAGGTGGTGGAGGCGAACACACTGGGAACGTTTAAGATTTATCTAGACAGCCATATGAACGGAGTGGGAACGGAGGGATACAAAAGAATGGTCTAGTTTGGACCAGGGAGAGGCACGGGCTTGGAGGGCCGAAGGGCCTGTTCCTGTGCTGTATTGTTCTTTGTTCTTTTGTTGGTATCAACCTGGTGAACCTTCTCTGTACTCCCTCCAAGGCCAATATATTCTTTCGCAAACACTTGGTCAGGATCCATGTTAAAAAAAAATCAAAGTTCACTTTTTCCAAATGTACTTTTGTGAAATGGCTTCAGGTTTATCATAGGCAGGATTTAAGACTGTCCACACTTGAGGTTTCCAACATTGGTGCCTGGACGGATGTCACAGAGAGGGGAGAGAAGGGAGGATGGTTCCCCCTTTTCTTTTTCCATCTCTCAAAGAAATGTTTAAACCCCTCGAGTGCTGTTGCTCCCAAGAATAGGCACAAGTAAGATTTTCTGGTGAGTAGTTAAAAAAAGATAAATGCTTATTTTCCAAAATCCAAATGTAATCACAACTGCACCTACTCACACAAGACACACATGCAAGAAAAGATGATTGCATAAGAGATAGCATCCAATTAGAGCTCCTAAAAAGAGTCCAAAGTCTTTACTATCATCCTTGAAGTGGAAGTTGAAAACATTGCAGGCCTGATGGTTTATTTTTGGTTCAAAGGAAGGGGTTGGATGTTTCTGGCGATGAATTCAGTGGTTTATTTCCTGCAACAGTAGTTTTCTGGCTTTGTTTCACTCAAAGTTATAGTTGAGACACTGTAGTGAAGAAATGACTTTTGGTTCTGCAAATCTGCAGGTAAAAGGATAGCCCCCACTTCTCTGCTAGTTAGTGAATTTCTAGGCAGCATTCTTCCTTCGCTGGGGGAGATCTCTATCCTTTGAATCTCTGTCTCCCAGAATGACTCACTCTGCCCTCAAGGTGTGTTAGTAAAATGTTTCTGATCATAAGCTGGTTTCTGTCAGGTGACCATAATGTTTGCCTGGTGTTCCCATTGCTCAAACAAATGGTCCCCGGCAACATTAGCACTGACACACAATGGGGTTTGAATCGCAGTAATTTGCAACTCGCAATAGAGTGGCTTTTTTTCAGACCCCTTCATTCCATTCTGCAGCTACCAAGTCTGTGCAGCCATCGTGCATCAGCTTTTGCAAACATTTAGATAATAGTAGCCGTTAAGGAGAGGTCTGTTGTATCTTTTTAATGTCTCTTCGTAGGAATGTTCCAAAACAGGCTGCTGTTTTTAACATCCTGTCCAGACAAGAAGGTTACTTCCAGCACACCTGCAGATGAGGGAGGTTTCCTGACCCCCTTCAACTCCATTTTGTTGCAACGAAGACTGTCCAGTCTCCATGCTGTTTTAAAGAAAAATAAAGTGTTCATTTTTCCACACATTCTTGGGTACACCCATGAGAGCCTGAGAACAGGACTGAAGTCCATGCTCCAGATGCAAAACAACTCTGTCTACAACCCATCTCCTTAACCATGATGAGTTTTAAAGTGGGCTGGATGAATTCATCATATCCAGGGCTGTAGATTCTAGCAATCACAGTAAGGAACATTGATGGCGAGCTTAGCATGGTAGCCTGGGTGGATCAATGATCTCCTGCCCCAAACATTACCAGGTCATCATGTTCAATTCATATGCAGTGGACAATTAATTGGCAATGACTTTATGGCATCCAGTAACATTAGGATGGAATCTCAAATCTTATGTTGCACACTAAACAACTGGGGGAGGGGAAGAAGGAGGACGACAAATAATGTGCTTCCCCAGCAACATGGTAACCACCCCCCCCACCTCCCCTTGCTCCCAGGCAAATTTAAAGAACTTACAGAGGTGGATTAATTTCTGGTCCACTAACAGCCTTGCTGTTAGCACTATTGTGTTTTCCAGCATCAATTGATTTGTGATTTACATATAAATTAGACAATTACTATACAAGACCGTATTTAGCATATAAAATTAATTTACAACTATAACCGTTCGTAAATCTCCGGCACACTTTAAGATGACACTGTGAGAAGATGGGAGCGGACCGCAGAACTGAAAACTTAGGGGACACGAATTACACAAGCAATTTCTAACGCCAAGCCCGTTCAAATCTGTTCACCTTTATAAAAACAAATAACATAAATAAAAACTGCCAATGTCCATTACAAATATGAAATGTGAGTTAACGAGATTTCAGTTCAATACAGCAATTTATCCCACAATCAGCGCACACCGGCAGGGGTTACGTACAATATTTGTGGTTGCCTCTCTGCCTCTTTTCGTAGCTGCAATGTTTCTTTTTGCCAGGTACACCATGCAGAAACAGAAACTCATCAATCCTGTGAGTTTAACCTTGTCACTGTTGAAATTCACTAGGGTAAGGGTACATTTTAATACTTTCAGCTCCCTTAAGGCTATGCAAAATGAACCATGATTCTTTGATTTTTCGTATTAAAAGTAGATTTGAGCCAGTGATTTGTAACAGGTTTCCTCCCCTTCACAGCATTTTTTCGGAATATCATTAGTAGAGGTAAGTGTAGTAAGGTATTTCATGGTTGATACAGATTCACATTAAGCAGCATATTATCGCCAGTGCATTGAGAGATTTGGCGCTTCCTGTAGGAGTTCTAAAACTTAATATGGGGCAGCGCAGTGGCGTGGAATAAATGTTAACATGAACCATTGCAAAGCTGCAAGGTTGCAGGTTCAACCGCCATCTCAGCTTGGTTTTTGATCGAGTACTGTCAGGTAGGGAAATGGTGAGCAGAGGTTGGAATTGAGGGAAGGGGAGAGAACCAAGGAGGGAATTCCCTTCCTGGGCATTCCAACGGGACTAGCGCAGGAGGAGGCCATTTGGCCCATCGTGTCTGTATTGGCTCTCCAAACGAGCAACATGACTTAGTGCCATTCCCCTGCCCTTTCCCCCCCTGCACCCCTTCCAGATGTTATAATGTCTTTCACATTTGTTACTGATTGGCCAAAAGAACATTGGAAAGGATTTGGAGCAAACAGTCCTTATATTCTCTCAGTAATAGTGACATAGACCTAATAAAGATACAATGATAAAGTGGGAAAGAAATATTTGGCACCAAAATTATTTCCAAACGCCTTTCACAATCTCATCAGGCGACAGATATACATAGTTCCACAATTTCTAGTCACAGAACAGAAACATTTACTCATCACATAACCACTTTTACAGATACACACTTTTGCACAAATGCTA
Organism: Mustelus asterias; assembly: GCF_964213995.1. NCBI lineage: Eukaryota > Metazoa > Chordata > Chondrichthyes > Carcharhiniformes > Triakidae > Mustelus > Mustelus asterias. The sequence goes on from NC_135812.1 coordinate 21,553,792, forward strand.
AGAGATCATTTAACAGAATTCTTATTATTTATATCTCTGCAGGACATGCCATCAAATAGTTTTGAAGGCATTCGCTTAACTTTTTTCCAACAGTTTATTGTAGTTTTTAAACCAAAACCCGGAACTAATTATTCATGTACAACGTATTCAAGAAGCTGCTGGAATCACAAAAGTGCACCTCGTGACCACCGGATGGCAGTATTTAATGGGCTCTCCATTAACTGAGATGGATGCATGTTTGCACTTAACGCCGCAAAACATAAAACTGACAATATTTTACCACGTACAGAATAAAGGATTAAAATGTTCTTTAGTGGGCTTTTTAGTGGATATACTGAACTGCCTGCTTTCAAGCTTTAAGAGAAGTGATGAACATTTTACAAGTAATATCTCCTCCCATGAGCACCATGCAAGGTTCAGAAAGTTTTGATTTCCTTCATCAAAAATGTTGGATAAAATACAAATTTGCAATAGTTTCTATAAATTCCGATGGCTGAATTGGAATTTTATTACAAATCACACTTTCCATGTTCCTGCCCTAAAGATGTTAACATGTGCCATGGGGCTGGTTATAGAATCATAGAATCCCTATACAAGGAGGCCATTCGGCCCTAGAGCCTGCACCAACAACCATTCCACTCAGGCCCTATCCTCATAACCCCATGTATTTACCCTCGCGAGTCCCCCTGACACTAAGAGGCAATTTAGCATGGCCAGTCCACCTAACCTGCACATAGAATCCCAACAGTACAGGAGGCGGCCATTTGGCCCATCGAGTCTGTACCGACCACAATTCCACCCAGGCCCTATCCCTGCAACCCCACGTATTTACCCTGCTAGTCCCCCGATACAATTTAGCATGGCCAATCCACCTAAGCCGCACATAGAATCCCAACAGTACAGGAGGTGGCCATTTGGCACGTCGAGTCTGTACCGACCACAATTCCACCCAGGCCCTATCCCTGCAACCCCATGTATTCACCCTGCTAGTCCCCCGATACTAGGGTCAATTTACCATGGCCAATCCCCCTAACCTGCACATTTTTGGACTGTGGGAGGAAACCGGAGCACCCGGAGAAAACCCACGCAGACACGGGGAGAATGTGCAAACTCCACACAGACAGTGACCCAAGCCGGGAATCGAACCTGGGTCCCTGGTGCTGTGAGGCAGCAGTGCTAACCACTGTGCCACATCTTTGGATTGTGGGAGGAAACCGGAGCACCCGGAGAAAACCCACGCAGACACGGGGAGAACATGCAAACTCCACACAGACAATGATCCGAGGCTGGAACTGAACCCAGGTCCCTGGCACTGTGAGGCAGCAGTGCTAACCACTATGCCACCGTGCTGCCTATTTGTACTTCAAGCCCCACTCCCCCTGAACCGTGCCAGAATGGCTACTCTTCATGAGGGCGCTCGGACGAGTGAAATATGCCAGTTGTGTAACTCTGGTCCGGGAGATGATAACACAGGCTTGGTCCAATGCGCACACACTCATTCATTCAACATGGGGCAATATTTGGGTGCAGAGACCCTTGCTGATTTTCACTCCCTCCCCGCCCAGTGGCTATTAACATAATAGGAAATACAAAGGTATTGTACAGGTGTACTTACAGTAAAAGGGTTTTCAAAGCAGCAGTGGGGCCGATTAGGGACCAAAATGGAGATTGATTAGTAGAGATAGATAAATTAGATGCTTGCTGGGAAACTGGATGCAATACAAATGAAAAGGTACTGGGGAAGCTGGCAGTGCTTAACAGTAGATAAGTCACCCAGCACAGATGGAACACATAATAGGTTTCGGAGGGATGAATAGGAATTGCAGAGATGCTGGCCGCAATCTTGCAGTCTTCCTTAGACACAGGGGTGGTGCTAGAGGATTACAAATTCTATATGCGTGATTGAAACAAAACAAGGATAAACTTGGCAGTTACTGACCAGAACTGTCAGTTTAAAATCAGCAGTGGCAAAACCTTTAGAATCAAAACGAGGGTGGGGAGGAAAATTGTCACTTGGACAAGCGTGGACCGATAAAGGAAAGCCAGCTCGGATTTAAGGGAAAATCGTGTTTGAATAATTGGATTCAGGTCCTTTGATGAGTTAACAGACAGAGTGGACTTGGGCAATGCAGTTAATGTTGTGTGTATGGACTAACAAAAGTCTGATAAAAGTACATTAGGCTTGTTAAAAGTAAAGTAAAGTTTATTTATTAGTCACAAGTAAGGCTTACATTAACATTGCAATTAAGTTACTGTGAAATTTCCCGAGTCGTCACAGTCCGGCACCTATTCAGGTCAATGCACCGAACCAGCACGGCTTTCAGACTGTGGGAGGAAACCAGAGCATCCGGAGGAAACCCACGCAGAAACAGGGAGAATGTGCAAACTCCACATAGACAGTAACCCAAGCCGGGAATTGAACCCGGGTGCCTGGCGCTATGAGGCAGCAGTGCTAACCACTGTGCTGCCCATAGGTTAGTTAACATAACTGATGACCACAGAAGAGGCAGCGACAGCAGAGAGAACCAAAAAAGTGGCTAATGGGTAAAAAGCAGAATTTTGCAGAGAATGGCATTTTCCCCAAGGTTCAGTACCAGCACCAGTACCACTTCTGATGTACACTGACTCTGTCTACACTTCCCGTTGCCTCGGCAAAGCAGCCAGCATAACTAAGGGCCCCACGCACCCTGGACATTCTCTCTTCCACCTTCGGGAAAAAGATACAAAAGTCTGAGGTCACGTACCAACCGATTCAAGAACAGCTTCTTCCCTACTGCTGTCAGATTTTTGAATGGACTTACCTTGCATTAAGTTGATCTTTCTCTGCACCCTAGCTATGACTGTAACACTACATTCTGCACTCTCTCGTTTCCTTCTCTATGAACGGTATGTTTTGTCTGTATAGCGCGCAAGAAACAATACTTTTCACTGTATGTTAATACATGTGACGATAATAAATTAAATCAAACTTTAATGAATTGGACTAGGTGTGCAGAACAAATTTTAAAATCTGCAAATTATATGAAACATGGAAGTGTAGTAAACTATCATAAACTTCAAAAGGCCGCAGACCGGCTGCTGGAAGGGGCGTTTGGCAAATGAAATTCAATGAGAAATGTGAGGGGACACATTTTGGTAGGAAGAATGACGAAAGGCAATGCATGCTAAATCTTTGTGTCTGAACCTAAATATTGATTGCTGGGCAGCTAGACAATTCTCACTACAATTATAGTCAAGCTCCATCCTAAGTGCATTTTCCAGTTTGTGAACACTGACTAGCAATGAGATACCTCGCAAATTTTCTTCTCCAAAACCCAGGAGATACAAGTCCAATCTAAGCTTCACTGAGTTACAATGGGCGAGATCAACTAGCCTAGCAGAATGGTGAAACTGAACCAAAACTTTCCAGGTCTACACTGCTCAAGTATACTATACCTCTATCAAATCATAGAACATAGAACAGTACAGCACAGAACAGGCCCTTCGGCCCACGATGTTGTGCCGAGCTTTATCTGAAACCAAGATCAAGCTATCCCACTCTCTATCATCCTGGTGTGCTCCATGTGCCTATCCAATAACCGCTTAAATGTTCCTAAAGTGTCTGACTCCACTATCACTGCAGGCAGTCCATTCCACACCCCAACCACTCTCTGCGTAAAGAACCTACCTCTGATATCCTTCCTATATCTCTCACCACGAACCCTATAGTTATGCCCCCTTGTAATAGCTCCATCCACCCGAGGATTAGCAATTTCTTGCAACATTGAAATAGAACTTCAGAATTACTGTAGAGGAAACCCCACATCACTATTTTGACAGACTGGCTCCGACTAGCCATTTCAAAGTACAGAGAACTGTGGGGAGGATAGTAGAATACAACTGACCCAGAAGCTACACACTTGTGAAATGAACATTTTATTTGCTATGGTATCAAGATCCCCAATTTCTCTCTTTCTCTTCTACTTCCCACAGAAATATAAAAAAAATTGACAAAAGGTGCAACGCACAGATATATGCCAAACTGTAAGAGCGAAACCGAGCTTCAGAGACTAGCTAACTTAGCTTGGTGCCCCGTCCAATACTGGATGAAACTAAAGCAGCACACTCGAGATGACAGCTCCAAAACAAAAACAATTAACAGTAATTGTAAATTATTACCAAGAGATAGATGAATCCGAATGTGGTTTTGTTTAGATGATAAATAGACCATCGACCAAACTAAATTAGATTAAAATAATAATCTAGGTAAATTAATGAAGAAAATCACTTTGCTCAAGCTAAACATCAACAATTATCTCTGAGCAAGATAAAAGCAATTATCCTAGACTGAGTCAAGATGGCTGCTGAATTCTGGTGACCAAGACAGACAGCTTACGGTTCAAACATAATTTCAGTAGTAATTTTACCACCCAGACACAGAGTTAATGTCCTACTGTAAACAGGCAAACACCACATTTAGCAAGCCTACTTATACAGAAAAGTGCAAGTAGAGATGCCAAGCTCTCTAACTTATGCCTTCTCCCCTGCGAGGGCAGCCTTGGCAACAGTGGAACTCAGTCCATGTTGATTAGCAGGATGTGCCATTATACATTTGCTTTCTGAAACCCAAGCTACAGTTAGTTATTCCACAACAGAACATCGTGAGCAAAAGAAGGGCAGGTTTATTAAAATCAAACCTGATCTCACTTTTGGAAGAAAAGAAAATTTTATAACGTCCGACCATTTGCAAAATTAACCAAATTGGTTAATCTGTATGGCGCTAAGATTCCCGTAGGCATTTTTAAAAAAACTTGTATGATGTATTCTTTTATTATAGAAACTACAATTATTCAATTTAAGGTTGATTATATGATGTTATAAAAATTAAGCTGAAGAGTTTGCGACATAACACCTAGTAAATCGAGAAGCAGCAAATGCGCTGTAGAAGATGAACATTTTGTACTGTACAGGGAGAGTGCAAGTGGAAATCAGACCATTCACAGGGAGAAAAGGAATGCTGGACATTACAAACTCTCTGGATCACACTTGTGTACTTTCTGGTGACCAGTTACAGAATACCTGACACTTGCACAAAATGAACAGCAGTTGCATTTAGATACAAGAGAAAAACACAGTATGCTGTTCAAAGCCTGCATTTTCCTTAATATTCACTGGATCAAAATTTCCCTCTTACTGGCAGTCAATTATTTACCATTCATTTTGATCAAACAATTTATATTATGCACCATTTTCTTTCCTTGTCAATTTTATCTGCATCCCGATGATGGTGAACTGGTGCGATGACAATAGTCTCTCTCTCAATGTCAACGACTTCAGGAAGCGTAGTGGAGGACATGCCCCTGTCTACATTAACAGGAACGAAGAGGAAATGGTTGAGAGCTTCAAGTTTCTAGGTGTCCAGATCACCAACTACATGTTCTGGTCCCCCATGCCGACGCTACAGTTAAGAAAGCCCACCAACACCACTACTTTTTCAGGAGACTAAGGAAATTTGGCATGTCAGCTACGACTCGCACCAATTTTTCAGATGCACCATAGAAAGCATTCTTTCTGGTTGTATCACAGCTTGGTATGGCTCCTGCTCTGTCCAAGACCACAAAACGCTCCTAAGGGTTGCGAATGTAACCCAGTCGATTAAGCAAAGCAGCCTCCCGTCCATTGACTTTGTCTACATTTCCCGCTGCCTCGAAAAAGCAGCCAGCATAATCAAGGACCCCACGGACATACCCTCTTCCACCTCCTTCCGTCGGGCAAAACATACAAAAGTCTGAGGACACGTACCAACTGACTCAAGAACAGCTTCTTCCCTATTGCCATCAGATTTTTGAATGAATCTACCTCGTATTAAGTTGATCTTTCTCTACACCCTAGCTATGAGCATAATACTACATTCTGCACCCTCTCCTTTATTTCTCTATGTACGGTATGGTTTGTCTGTATCACGTGCAAGAAACAATACTTTTCACTGTATACTAATACATGTGACAATAAATCAATTCAAAATGATGTTGTCTCCTTCCCATGGCACTGGTCATACATTTTACTGTACAGACAAATGTGAGACACGCTGCCCACAAATATATACTGGTTACATAACTGCAGTTGGGGACGGGATTGGAATGCAGGAATGGGAACATCGCAGCAAAGCAGTCCAATCTTACCCGAGCTTTGCATCCATCCAATGGCTTTGCCTATTTCACCCTCCATATTTATACTTGGACTGTGACCAACCAGCTCAACACCAATCAGGATTGAACTTGGGGCATTCTGGTCCACATGACATAGAACTTTAAACGATTGGGTAATGAAAACAGTAAATGCTGGAAATCCTCAGCAAGTTTGGCAGCATCTGCTGAGGGAAAAAGTGTTAATGTTTCAGGATGGTGATGAAATATTGTGTGCTGTTTTGGTCTCCTTATCTGAGGAAGGATGTTCTTGCTCTAGAAGGAGTGCAGAGAAGGTTTTCCAGACTAATTCCTGGGATGGCAGGACTGACATAAGAGGAGAGATTGAGTTGGTTAGGATTTTATTCGCTGGAGTTCAGAAGAATGAGGGGCAATCTCATCAAAATCGATAAAGCTCTTTCAAGGCTAGACAGGGGAGATGCAAGAAAGATATTCCCAATGGCGGGGGCAGAACCAGAGGTCAGAGTCTGGAGATACAGGGTAGACTGTTTAGGACAGAGAAGAGGAGAAATTTCTACACCTAGACCATGGTCAGCCTGTGGAATTCGCTTCCACAGAAAGTATTCGAGGCCAAAACACTGTTTGCAAGAAGCAGTCAGATGCAGCACTTGAGGCGAAGGGGATCAAAGGATATAGGGAATGGTGGGGGGGTGGATCTGGCACTTGAGTTGGATGATCAGCCATGATCATGAATGGTGGAGCAGGTTCAAAGGGCTGAATGGCCTCCTCCTACTTCTATTTTCTATGTTTCATTGGAACCATTGGGAAACCTGTATCTACAGCAAATTCTACAGCAACTAAAGCTAGCATTGAATTAACTTTAAGCTTAGAGTCATACCTGAGAGTATTAAATAGAAAACAAAGTTAGGCTGACCTCTATGTGAGCAGTGAATCAAGAATAATTCGCCTTAAATTGATTTCAGGATATTGATTTCAGGAGCCTTCTAACCTTCAATGGACACACCATGTTACACTCAGCTCCAGTTCAGCAAAATAACACGCTGGGCCATAACTTATTTGGATTGTCACTCTGTACCCACTTACCTGGGCTAAAATTCTTCAGCTCCCGTCTCAAGCTGGGTGCGATCCAGGCAGCACAAAGCATCCCGACTCCAGCACCAAAATGTAAAAGAAGCAGAGGAGGAGGAGGAAACACCCCCTTTTTTTTAAAACAGCACTAGCAGCTATAAAGCAGATGAGTTTATAGGTCCTATGGTCAGGGGTCAGGCTGGGAGGGGCTGGTGGTGTTAACTCTTGTAGCTTTTAGTGTAACGCTGGTAGAACCATCCAACGTTAGCGATTTGAATCGCTTTCGTCAGATGGTTCCCAGTACAGGGCAATTGTCCAGGGGTAGTTAGGGTTCCGGACAACTGTTGTGTAAACCTTTATCAGGGAACTTCCAAGAGGAGATACCCCAGCACATCTTTGGGGTACCCCCAAAATCCGACGCTGGGGAGCCAGGAAGTCAGAGGCACAGTATAATGTCTCATGCCTCGTAAGATAGCCAACTTAAGATTAGCACCACACGGACCTCTACTTATTTTGAGGTTGCTTGCCTTTTAAACAACATTTTGTTAGATCTGGAAATATATCGCAGTATTTAAAGTACAGTACAATCTCTCCAGTCCAGATTGCTAAGGACCTAATCATTTCTGGATTATAGAAAAATATTAGAATGCCTAATGACAAGTGAGAGAACCAGAAAAAACTGTAGATAAAAATATTTACCTCAAACAGTGATAAACTGTAATAAAAATTGATTTATTCAAATATAGTATCTTCCATGTCTCTCCTCCCAAAGTACCTGCACTAAAACGATGCTGATGACACCAAGGGAATACTTGGGTCTGCTCAAAGGATTTCCAGACAACTAGTATTTCCGAACAATAATTTTCAGATTGGAGGGGTCACAGTGTATAACGTAATGCATTATGAAGGAAACTTCTAAAATTGAATCCAACACATTTTGCACTCCAAACCTAAACATAATAGGAATTTTGAATAATCATTATCACTTACGGCTAGTTTCTTGGTGCTGTTTCAATAATACCATTGTATCATTACTGTGTTTAGCTATATTAGGTGTTAGCACAACTCCAATTTCTGAAGAACATCTCCTGTTGCACCAATTTGGTATTTCAATATCCCAGATTATCTACATTTATTGTGTTCATTTAGCTGTTTCACTCGGACACCAATCATGCTGAATTACGAGGTTCATTTTGTGTAGTTGACTTTTTTCAATTGAGAATTCAATCCAGACTGTTCAGAAACATCCCACTCAAGATCCTTAATGACCAGTGCACACTCCAACCACTGGGAAAATTTGAACCCTAAATTCGGCAAAACATTTCCATGCAATGATAAAGATGTTTATAGTGCAGTTCATGATTCCACTGAATCACCACCATGGTCAAAAGGGGTACTTCTGCACCTCTGTTCCACTTGCACACCAATTTAACTAGTTAATTGTCATCACCATTTGCTTATCAAAATTATCGCACCCAGATTAGTGTTTGTTTGCATTTAATCGAATACAATGGCTATTCTGGTGACTTAGTGGACAACGGTGTGACCCTGTGTGGCTGGCACCAGATTACACTGAAAACAAGACTGCAAGCTTGATCCATGGCCTGTAATGAGTTACTGACCCTAGCTATAGTGGCAGAATGATTTTACCCAGTTGAGTCATAAATTCCATACATATGGGATATTTGCATTCGAGAAAAGGAGGAATTTTCCACCTCCAAGCGGAGACAGTTATTCTCCTCGAGCAGAAATACAAGAGTTGATGGGTGCCTGGTGAACCTCTAGATACACCTCAACTCCAAAAATGCTGTGGGTGGATCTGCCATTTTAGAGAATGATCTGTTACGTGACAGAGTTGCTGCAGTTATGTTCTCTAGCCTGGCTGAATGCTCAGCCATGAGAATAATCTAGTGACACAAACACAAATACACTGCCAAAATTGTATCTTAAAAGGAACTAGGAACACGAACACTACCACCACCCCTATCCTTGTTGACGGAGCACTGTTGTTCAACCACACTGGTTTGCACCGTACTATGATTTGGAAATATTCCAATGCTAGTGTTACTGTCTTTGATGTCGACAGATCTGATTTAACAGGTGAACTGCTCTGTTGTCTCCTTTGCCCAAGTCTCATGCAAAACATAGAAACATAGAAAAACAAAACAGGCCCTTCGGCCCCACAAGTTGTGCCGAACATATCCCTACCTTTTAGGCCTAGCTATAACCCTCCGTCCTATTAAGTCCCATGTACTCATCCAGGAGTCTCTTAAAAGACCCTATTGAGTTTGCCTCCACCACCACTGACGGCAGCCGATTCCACTCGCCCACCACCCTCTGTGTGAAAAACTTCCCCCTAACATTTCCCCTGTACCTACCTCCCAGCACCTTAAACCTGTGTCCTCTTGTAGCAGCCATTTCCACCCTGGGAAAAAGCCTCTGAGAGTCCACCCGATCTATGCCTCTCAGCATCTTATATACCTCTATTAGGTCTCCTCTCATCCTACGTCTCTCCAAGAAAAGACCGAGCTCCCTCAGCCTATCCTCATAAGGCATGCCACTCAATCCAGGCAACATCCTTGTAAATCTCCTCTGCACCCTTTCAATCTTTTCTACATCCTTCCTGTAATGAGGTGACCAGAACTGAGCACAGTACTCCAAGTGGGGTCTGACGAGGGTCTTATATAGCTGCATCATTATCCCTGGACTCCAAAACTCTGTCCCTCGATTGATAAAGGCCAGCACACCATACGCCTTCTTAACCACCTCCTCCACCTGCGGGGCCAATTTCAGAGTCCTATGGACCCGGACCCCAAGGTCCTTCTGATCCTCTACAGTACTAAGAGTCTTTCCCTTTATATTGTACTCCTTCATCCCATTTGACCTGCCAAAGGATGGTCCAAAGGATGGACGAAAGGATGGTCATATTGTCGAGCACATACTGGTTGCTAACATGATATGTAATGGGCAGTGGAGGGTGGGGGTAAATGACGTCTTGCACATTCCTGTGATCATCACGAGGTCCAAAACTAACTAACCAATCCATGCTAACAGGGAAAGGAAAGTTTCACAAGAAAACATTATTTCAATGGATTTGGCATGTGTGGTTGCTTTGGGAACTACAAAACATCAGTCCTGTAATTATTAAGTAACCATTCACCAAGATGTCCCCAAGTACTGGAAACTGATTTAAATGCAGAAAATCCTTTGACTGCCTTGCTTGAAATAATGCACCTACAATGTTTCTCTTGTGGCAGAGACCTTAGACTTTGTGTGAATGGTAATGCCATTGATCTGAATAGAGCATCAGAATGGCTACAGCTTGGATGTGCTCAGCTATCCAGGCACATGTTAAAAAGCTCTGTACTTGTGTAGATTTGTATATATATATATTTGTATACACTATTCTACACAAATGGCTCTGAAATAATATCATGCACACCAAACAACCTACATCTCTCTACCATGTAGAAAAAACATAAATAGCAAAGAGACAAGACAGCTGAGGGGAATTTTTCCTCAAGAGGCAATCAAATTTAAATACCAGCATCTCAACAGCAACATAAAAAAAATCTTGCGTCTATAATGCTTTCCATCAAAAGGTTGAGGGGCATTATTACAACATGACAAATTTACATACTTTAAAATAGAATGTTACATTATGTGCAACAATCTATCAGAAATGGAGTGATCGAGGGTTATCTACAGACAAATTTGCTAAAATTGTGAAGTAATTCAATTCAAGTTCAAACTGATTAAGCTCTTTGAAGAAGTGACGGATAAGGCAGATGGCGAAAATGCAGTGGAAGAAAGATTAAGGATATGAAATTAGGGGGCGAGGGCAAAGAATTGGATTTGAACCTGGTAAGAGAAATGGAAACATGAAGTAGAGGTTGCACAGCTGGAAGAAGGTAGGTGTCCTGGAGGGTCTGATCAGAGTTCAGTTCTGTTCACTGCGTGCCAATGACTCAGATATAGCAGCCTGTTGTCTAAACTTTCACATGATACTGAGACCATCAGACGTAGGAGCAGAAGTAGACTGTTTGGCCCATTGAGTCTGCTCTACCATTCAATAAGATGACTGCACTGGTATGATAATCCTTAACTCCACTTTCCCGCCTTATCACCATAACCCTTGATTTCCTCATTGATTAAAAAATCTGACCACTTTAGCCTTGAACACTTAACGACTCAGCCTCTGCAGGAAAGAATTCCACAGATCACAATCCTCCGAGAAGAAATTCCTCTTCATCTGTGTCTTAAATCTTTAAATACTAAAGTAGCAACATGAAAGAAGTTGCATGGGGATATTGATCATGGCGAAATTGGCAAATATTTGGCAGATGGAATTCACTGTCAGTAAGTTTGAGGCAATACAGCTTGGTTAAGAAAAGCATACTTTGAATGTGTAAATGTTGTGTTGATGGTTTGGATTTTAGGATTCCGGTTTATAAGAAATTAAAAACAAGACCTCAAGTGGATACAACCATTAAAAAAACTAATGGATAATGCGTTTTACAGCAAGCACAGAACATTAAAATCCAGATGTAATCGTGAAACACATAAATTCTTCCCGAAGTTCATAAGATGTAGGAGCAGAATTAGGCCATTCAGCCCATCGAGTCTGCTCCACTGTTCGATCATGGCTGATATTCTCCTCATCTTTCTGCCTTTTCCCCATCACCCTTGAACCCATTACCAATTAAAAGTCTGTCTACCTCCTTAAATTTATTCATTGTCCCAGCATCCATCGTACTTTGGGGTAGTGAATTCCTGCAGTGTTAGGGAACGCACTAAATTCCTGATAATAATGAAGCAATGGCAGTCAGCGTTTTAACCACTAAGTTGACAGTGAGTGAGCTGCAATTGCATCACAAGGGCATTGTTCCATTTAGATATATTGAAAATAATCTGGACACTGGAGTGCTTTAACTTGTGTTCTAACGCTGGCCAGCCAGCGACACCCATGTCCCAAGAATGAATTTAAAAAGAACTTGAATAAAGCTACAGTACCAACAGACCCACTGGCCTCTGCCACTTGGGTTAGCTGGACAGTACATATTTGCACTCCGAATGAAGCAAATGCGTTTCTGGCTGAAGCAGATTTCACTTTTTAAAGCAAACATCACTTCCAGGGAGTTCCAAATAAATATTAATCCAATTAGCTTCAATTAATGATCATCCATTTGAAGTACAGCTCTTTATAATTATTAGCCAGGTTCATATAATTTCAACCAGCGATAGCTGTAGCTCTCACCAGATGAAACTGTCCCCACATCTGCCCCCCCACCCGAGGTCTAGATTCTCTCCCCAGCAAGTGGAAATATCCCCTATGTTTCAATATGATCTCCTCTTATTACTCTATATGCCAATGAGCATAAGCCAATCTGTTCAACCTTTCCTCAAAGCAGCTTATTCAGCCCAGGAATCAGCTTTGTGAAACTTCTCTGAACTGCCTCCAATACCAGTGTATCCATCTTTAAATAAGGATACCAATGCTGTGTGCAGTACTTTTGGTATGGTCACACCAATGCTCGGTACAGTTGCAGCAAGCTTTCCTACTTTCATTTCCCCCCACCACCCAATTGCCTTCCTAATTATTTGCTGTACCTGCATTCTAACATTTTGCGATTCATATAGGACACCCAGATCCTTCTGTACTGCAGCACTGAAGTCTCTCTCTTAAAAAACATGTTACTTTTCTACCGACCAAAGTGAACAACCTCACATTTTCCCGCATTATACTCCATCTGCAAAATGTTGGTCCACTCACTGAACCTATCTTTGCAGCCGCTAGTGTCCTTCTCACAACTCGCTTTCCCCACTTGTCTTTGTGTCGTCAGTAAAATTGGAATACAATATACTTGGCTGCTTCAACCAAATCATTAATGTAGATTGCAAATAGCTGGGGGCCCAGCACCAATGTATGTGGCACTCCACTCATCGCAGTCTGCCAACCTGCAAATGACCATTTATCCCGACTTGGTTTCCAGTTAGCTAGCCAATCCTCTATCTGTGCTAATATATCACCCCAACAACAGGCACTATTATCTACTGTAATAATTTTTTATGTGGCACCTTATCGAATGCCTTTCAGAAATTAAAATACATCTACTGGCTTTCCTTTATTCTGATTGACAAATTTATTAGAATTCTTTGAGGATGGAACAAATTTTTTTGTTGTCAAACACGTTCGTAATACAATCAGGCAAAGTTAACATTAGTTTTATGATATTCTAAATGTCAAGCTAATACTTCCCTTAATAATGGATTCCCAACATTTTCCCAATGACAGGCCTACTGTCTACTTTCTGTCTCCCTCCTTTCTTCAGTAGGACTACTATGATTATGTTTTTCCAACCCGCTGGGACCTTTCTAGAATCCAGAGAATTTTGGAAGATTACAAGCAATCTATCCCTGCAGCCATTAGATCCAAGGTTTCAGGTCATCAGGTTCAGGGGGCTTGTCAGCCTTTAGTCTCATTAGTTTTCCCAGTACGTTCTCTCTAGTGATGGTGAATACTTCAAGTTCCTCCCTCCCATTTGCCCCTCAATTTTCTACTGTTATTGGAGTGCTTTTAGTGTATTCTACCTTAAAGACAGACACAAAATAAGTGTTCCAAGCATTTCTTGATGATTAAAGCATATGGTTAGATATTCCCCACGTTAGCACAGCCATATTGTCTCCCAGTAAAGTCAGGCCAATAAATATTCTGGAAAATTCCTGACTACCAACACAATACTTTAGTTAGAATTGATCTTTTAAGCTTGTTATGTCCTCAGTTACCCAGAAATGGAGTCAAATCCTTTATGTTTAGTTCTGCAGATCACAAATTAATGTAACTTCACTTTGAATATTAATTTTAAAATAGCAGTCAATTGTCTTCATTACGTTTATGTTGGAATGCCTATACTGCATTTGGAATTAACAAATGTGTTCTTTCACATGATTCAACCATGCCTCTTAAGGAAGTCAAGCACAGTAATCAGCCATACATACAGTTGGCCTGAAAATTATATTATATCCAACACTCTTTGGCTGACATGCTAAATTTTATTGTAGCTGGGTAGCAGCATCTGGAATTAGTTAGACATGCCCTTGTGACACTTCAGCTCAAAATAAATTTTGCCAAAATTGTTGAAAGTACAAGCTGATAATGGGACGGTAAAGGAAAGAAACCATCTGGGATTTCAATGACTAGAGTAATTGACAGGGTATCAATAAGCTTTAAGGATTAAACAATGGAAGGACTGAGAAGAAACGGGGGCATTAAAGGGAACTCCATTTTAAATCAGGTGCTGAAAAAAAAATAAAGAGGGAAAGAAAGAGAAAATGGTGGAAATATTCCATAAGTCAGGCAGCATCTGTGGAGAGGGAAACAGTTCATCTTTCAGGTTCAAGATCTTCCATCAGAAAATATATCAACTATCTCTCTCTCTCCATAGATGCCACCTGACAAGTCATGCATTTTCAGCATTTTTCATTCACATTTAAGATTTGCAATTTCGGTAGTGTTTTGTTTTTGTGGAAGGAGGAAATAAAATAATGGATTGAGAGGAAAAAGAGAAGGAAAAGTAAAAATAAATTGGGATTTTAATATTTCCTAAAACAATTCACAACCTGAAGAAACGAGACTCCAAATTTTTCAGAGTTAATTCCGGTGCCCCAGAGGTAAAAACTGCAGTCATTAACACATCACATCCTTAAAAAGGTACTTACTCATGTAAGTACTAGTCTTGAATATCTGCAATGAGTTTAGATTGTATCTACCACACAAGTAGCAGGTCAATGGTGAGGCAAACTTGGAAGACACTGCTTTGCAAAGTGAAGAGTGAAGCATTGCGACATGGACAACAAGTTTTGGATATCGGTATTAATCGCACAACTGCTTCTCACCTGAAGTTGCATCATTTATGCATAAATAATGGCAAGCACCATCAATTTCACCATCGTTTTGACAGCAAACTCTGGCCCATTATTTGAACAGAAATGTGTTAAATAGAACAGAATAGGAATGCACTGTTTAATAACAGTTTTTTAAAAATGCATTTGCGTTCAAAAGAACTTTTGGATCAATGCTGAAAGACTGATATACAAGGATTTTTTTCCTGTGTAAAAGGAATACAAACCAAAAGCTCATCAATATTCTGAAAGTGCAAACTTGTTCCAAAGCAAAATACCAGAGCATCAATACTGACCGAGTAGATTTGATGTGAGCAAAGTTATAATTAAAGATTCAAATGTTTCTACTGAATTTGCAGTAGATTTTCAATGCTGCCATAATGCTCAAGCATTCATGTTTAAACTAGACTTTAGATTTCAGCTTGCACTTGAAAGTGCCTTCTTTGTCCTTCGTGACAATTACTGCAGGAAGACCCTGTGGCTCTGATTCTTTAGCGGATGCCATCTTTAATGATGATGTATGGGTGTCCCTTTCCTCCACGCTGCTACAGGTCAAATGCATGACATCGCTGCATGTGTATCAACAAGCAAATTATAAACCGTGTCAATCTGAGTTAATGCAAGGCTGTAATCCCTTTACAAGAGATCTAATATGTGGCATGAGTTATGTTCATTTTATAATCTGATAAGAATAGAGTGAGTTACAATGCTCTAATAAAAGAGTAATGAGGCTCCTTAATGACACTGTTAAAAGGTAAAATAACTTAAAATATTGCTCTTGTAAAAACTGATTAAATCTGTGTTGCATACTTGCCCTGTCTATTGCTACTTGTCAGATAAACTATAGATAAGGGTACAGGGAAGACAACTGACAGCTGAAGCATTATAATCAGCTAATTGCAAAGAAGAATGTTTAGGGTATTTATCGATATGTAGTTTTTGTATCAAGTTTGTGCAACTTTCAACAACATTCCTATATATTAGTTAACAGAGGAGAAACAAATGAGAACGTGACGAAATGAATAGATGGAGGTTTACGTCAGTTTCTGATACTCAAAGCCCACACAGGGATGGGAGAAATCACAATGAAATGTCACTCATTACTGATGTTTTAGGCTCTAACTCTGCCCTCTTAACTTCAAGCCAATAAAGGAAAGATATTTTCATTTCAGACTGGGTTCAAGCTCGCATCAATACATCAAGTATGGTCCCAAACCTATTGTGCCATCCATTTCCCTTCTTATTTGAATTAATCAGGTTTCATGCTTACACACAAAAGAATAGAGTAGCAGATCATCTCAATTATACAGCTTTGCAATAGTGAACTGACGGGACTTTTATCCAGATATTGCCAACACGTAAAGATTGTGTCTCTTTCTTTCATTGAGTCTCACATCAAGAAAGGTGCAACAGTGCATCTCATCATATAGGCCACTGCTTGGAAATCAGAGTGAAGTTGCTAGAGTGAGGACACGCGGAGTTCCCAGTTGGCTGCATTGAAGGTTTTAGGAGTCTGCCCTATTTTGCTTCATGTCCAGATTGTTAAAAAGGTATGGAGATACAACCAAATCCACATGACCCGGCATTCTAGTACAGCGATGACCACATCCCAGTCAATCCTCAGGTCAGTGATAAGCAAAGGCATACCAAACAAGAACAGCCTACCAAAACTATGAACTTTGTATACTGCATATTACAATTATACATATGAAAGATACAGGCCACCATTTAGCAGCTGCGCTAACTGTGGGTGCAAATCCTGTAATGGCTACTAAATCACTTGAGACCAGAAACGGGATGTGTGTCGGCGAGATTTCTGAATGTGATCTTCCTTGCCCTTCACCCACCCCCCGCATCTGATGATGTGATCAGGTTTGTGCCCAGGGTGTAGGCCTGATTAGCACTTACTATATTTTAATGCCATTAACACCGCTACTTGTGCCCTTGATGTATTCATGGGTGGCACAGTGGTTAGCACTGCTGCCTCATAGCACCAGGGACCTGGGTTTAATTCTGACCTCGGATCGCTGTCTGTGTGGAGTTTGCACGTTCTCCCCATGTCTGCGTGGGTTTCCTCCAGGTGCTCCGGTTTCTTCCCAGAGTCCAAAGATATGAGGGTTAGGTTGATTGGCCATGCTAAATTGCCCTTAGTGTCAGGGGGATTAGCAGGGTAGATGCATGGGGTTACGGGGATAGCGCCTGGGTGGGATTGTCGTCGGTGCAAGCTTGATGGGCTGAATGGCCTCCTTCTGCACCCAGCTGGAGTGACGTCACGCTGGTGCAAATTATTACTCCTTTTCAGAAACGAACATCAGTTGTAATGGCCATTCCGGGGTAGTTAGGGACATGCCCGGGCAGGTGCCAACCTGACAGAGTAAAGGTGGCACTACCAGGCATGGGCCCTCTGTGAAACCCCATCTGGGGTAGGGTGGCGGAGTGTGCGGGGAGGGCGTTGTTTCCTGTGTGTGGAGTGTGAAGTGGAGTGTGGTGTGTGCGTGCACGGCTCTCAGGCCCCACCCCACCTGTGTGACAGCGCAAACCACAACGCCACATTCTCTGTGCACTGCAGGCCAGAAAATCTGGAGTGAAAACTCAGCTGTGCATCTGGAGAGATAGATGCCAGTTTTCAGTCTGAAGCTGACACTGCCAGATTTTGGGACAATTCCACCCACAATTACCGTATTTATAATTTGACTGAAAAGTTAATGAGGAGTAATTCAAACATAAAAAACACAACTGGATTACAAGCTAACACAGTCACCTCTTTACATGTGCCTCACCATATATTCAGTTCATATCTTGGGTTCTAAAAAAAATTAGGAGGGAAGTAGGTAAAGAAAAGAAAATTAGCCAAAAGAGCGATAGAAGAAAAACCCAAAACATAGAAACATAGAAACATAGAAACCCTACAGTGCAGAAGGAGGCCATTCGGCCCATCGAGTCTGCACCGACCACAACCCCACCCAGGCCCTACCCCCACATATTTACCCGCTAATCCCTCTAACTACACATCTCAGGGACAATTTTTAACCTGGCCAATCAACCTAACCCGCACATCTTTGGACGGTGGGAGGAAACCGGAGTACCCGGAGGAAACCCACGCAGACATGAGGAGAATGTGCAAACTCCACACAGACAGTGACCCGAGCATCGAACCCAGGACCCTGGAGCTGTGAAGCAGCAGTGCTAACCACTGTGCTACCGTGCCGCCCAATGAAATAAAAACCCAATGAAATAAAAACTTTTTCTTAATCCTTTACTGGGGATCACCTCAAGATTTGAACACTTCTACTCCTAGGACTAGCGATGTATTGTTTATGCAAGGGATCTGAAACAAGTAGGTTCAACTGCATGGAGATAGGTGGACTAACAGTGAAACTGATTGAGCATTTGTCTCTCAACCAGAAGATTGTGAGCTCAACTCCTGTCAAACTTATTTGCTTCACTTACACGTCAGTACTACATGGACGCCAATTCTACTTTTGACAGGTAGGGGACGAAGTGGAAGGGAGAGAATTAAAGGACCTTCCAGAATGGAGTTGCTAACACCTGCAATAGAAGCATCAATTTTGGATGTGCAAAAATCTTTATCCAGCTAGGTGTGTTGTGTCTCTGAATTACAGCAGTGAACAATCCCCTGGGAGAACACCATTTTTTTTTGGTTTAAATATATAGAAGCAATAATGTCGAATTTAAAAATACAGGCAGTAAATGGTAGATGCATTAAAATGAGGGCTATCACCGATGATGATTTTTGCTTCTTTGAAGTCAATCTCCTTCAATGACATACTTCAATAATTGCACCAGATGATTATGTCTCCTTTAAAACAAGATTTCTATGTACGGCCTGCTACAACAAGACAAGTTAGTGTATTTATCAGCATCAGTATTTACTGCAAAATCCTCCAGAGAAAATTTTATATATTGCAAAATCAATCTAATTATTAGTTAATGGTCCAGGTGTGACCAATGTCAATAAAAAACAGTCCTGAAATTCTGGAGTCCATAAAAGATTCTTTAATCTCTTCCCTGGTTCTTTAGTCAGAGAAAGTATATTTTATAGACTTGGGACAATTGTCATTTCAAAGAAAGAAATATAGACTTGCATTTATATAATACCATTCACAACTTCAGGACACGCCAAAGTGCTTTATAGTTAAATGTAGTCACCGTTGTAATGTAGGTTAGGTACATTAATGGTCCCCCCCCACCCCCCCCAAAATATCCCTTGATCCCTTTAGCCCCTAAAGCTACCCTCTAATTTCTTCTTGAAATCAGACAACGTTTTGGCCTCGGCTACTTTCTGTGGTAGTGAATTCCACACATTCACCACCCTCTGGGTGAAGAAATTTCTCCTCACCTCAGTCCTAAAAGGTTTACCTTATCCTCAAACTATGACCCCTAGATCTGGACTCCCCCACCATTGGGAACATTCTTTCTGAATCTACCCTTTCTAACCCTGCTAGAATTTTATAAGCTTCTGTGAGATCTCCTCTCACTCTTCTAAACTTCAGTGAATATAATACTAACCAACTTAGTCTCTCCTCACATGACAGACCTGTCAGCCTGGGAACCCTTCACTGTACTCCCTCTATAGCGAGGAATTCCTTCCTCAGATAAGCTCACCAAAACTGCGCACAATACTCCAGGTGTGGCCTCACCAACACCCTATACAATTGCAGCAAAACATCCCTATCCCTATACTCAAATCCTCTCGCTCTGAAGGCCAACATACCATTTGCCTTCTTTACTGCCTGCTGTACCAGCGTACTTACTTTCAGTGACTGATGCACGAGGACACCAAGGTCTCGCAGA
This sequence comes from Mustelus asterias, assembly GCF_964213995.1. Classification (NCBI taxonomy): domain Eukaryota; kingdom Metazoa; phylum Chordata; class Chondrichthyes; order Carcharhiniformes; family Triakidae; genus Mustelus; species Mustelus asterias. Next base: position 21,573,723 of record NC_135812.1, read on the forward strand.
GTATCCATCTCTTTCAATTTACATCCATTCAAGTAATAATCTGCCTTCCTATTATTGCTACCAAAGTGGATATTTATTCACTTTTATCCACATTATATTGCATCTGCCATGCATATGCCCATACACTCAGCCTGTCCAACTTCCAGAAGGTGCAATGAAAAAGTATTTCAAGCCACGGGAGTATTATTACTGTTCCACAGTTGCCCGACTTGCTGTGCTTTAATGGATAATGTCACTTTGATCCCACCTGCTTCTGTTCAAAAAAAGCTAAAGTTTCTAATATTCTGATACACAAGTGCCACTAACAAAATCTGATGAACCGAATAAGAACAAATACATCAAAGCAAAGTGCAAATTTTTAAAAATCTGCTTTGAATCCAAGTAGATTCCAGATCTGGGAATAGGCACTTGTACAGCTGTGACCACCTCTCAATAACGTTCGAGTAATTTCAACAGCGCCCAAC